>NW_028252791.1:0-343953 GCF_964263255.1 Lissotriton vulgaris | reverse complement strand
AAAAAGGGTGAATTTCCTTTTTTGGAACTAAAACCCTCACACACCTACCAAGCTAGATGTCATGCTTCATCCTGTGTGAGAGCGCCCTACCGAATGAGTCGGGGCAGGGAGGGAGGAATTGGTTAAGTAACCAGGCGGTCCAACAATCTGGAGCCTTGGATGAACGTGTCAGCGATATGCTCAATCGCGTTCCAGGGGGGAGGGTCCGGGTCAGTCAGTGCGTCGGTCTTCCTGGCAATGCGCATTGCCAGGAAGACCGACGCTCCGACTGACCCGGTAGGGCGCTCTCGGCTATAGAGGCTTTTATTCTTTAGGCATTATTAGTGTCCTGATGATGATCCCCCATGATTATATAGTTGGATCGAAATGCCGTCGACTTCTCTGTGCACCATATACAAAAAACGTATACTATGTGTTATATAGCTGTACTGGTGCTATTAGAATTTCTGTTATAAATTTCAACCACAGGAATCTGTAGCTTTTTGCCTAAAGCCCTGCTCTGTTTGTGATTTTCTTCACCATGCCAATTTGTATGTGTTAGGGTACAGGCTTGTGCCCCACTACGAAGAACTGTTGAAGGAATTTTGTTTCATATATTTTTTCTACCAAGTAAAAGATTGCGACCTCTGTCCGGCTGGACAAGTCATAACGAATATAGTATCCATTGTGTCTATATTGATTGCTGTGTGAATATTTCATGTGCATGGGACAACTGTTGTTTTCAAAAATATGTTCCCCGAGGTCCTGTGCTGACTCGTTTGGGCGCCCTTGTTGACCTTTAAACGCAAATAAACCAGGACTATTCTTATAGCCACCGGCAGTCATGTATAACAGAACTGAGAAAGAGCTTAGAAACTCCCTTTTCAGGCACTATATTTTGTCTGAAAAGTCCATTGTACAGCTTATGAGAGTGTGTATGACTTTAACCTAAAACTATTCTGTATGTTCAATCTGGTTTAAAAACTGGAAAAAGAGGTTTATACAATGTACAACTACCAGGCATTATAATGTCGTGATCTTCAGCTGACCGCGGATAGCTTTAATGTTGTGTTTTACTTCTGGCTACGGAGGATATTGAGCCTGTATTTGGGGCTCAGCAATGACCTGTAGAATAGATTTTTTATCCCACCCTTCTTGGATTCCATACAGCCCTGGAGCCTGCTTTAAAGCTCACTCACACTCATTCTTTTCCCTCAGGTCCTCGGGTTTGTAGGAGGAAAATGCTGACAATGTTACCTCCTCTCCTGAGGGCGCATCCCTTATAAAGGCTTGGGACTGTGACCCTCTGCAAGAAGGATGTTGTCGGCAGCTGATAAATGCGGGCAGAATATTGTTTAAAATTTGTGTGTATATCGCCCTCAATTAGTATTTTTACAATCTGAACCCTACCTGGAGCATTTACATGTCCATCAGTGTTTCAGACTGTATATATTCTTCAGTCTGATTCACCAACAGAAGTTCTCGAAGAATCTGGTGCACTATTTTCCCTTCAGCTGGGCTGTCCACCAGCGCCGTCACCCAAGTCCTGTTCCGCAGAAGTATCCGTAGTTTGCAGGGCATTTTCTTTAGTTAATCAAGTTCCTTTCTTTCTTTTTAAAGTTAGTGATAGAGATCAACCTTTCTCTTCCTTCTTTACACTAACCTCAGCGTCTTGTCCTGATTCGCCTTTCTAATTAGTACACTCACTTTTTCTGTGGTATTCGGTCCATCCACTCCTCTCGGCCCAAAAAGAATGAGAAGTAATGCTATTAGAATACTGATGCCAGTCTGGCTTTTATATTTCCGTGCGGTCAGGTAGTGATAATAAAGGCTATTTAGGGCTGTCGCCAAGTATATAGGTGCGAATTTGATGTATGCAAGAAATGGCTCAGTTGCAGGAAGAAAGTAGTGTTGTTGTGGATGAGAATGAGGCATAGGTAAATGTCAGAAGACCGCTCCGCAACGGACCATCTTGGCTGCTTTCCACCTGCACTTTAGTGCGAGCCCCTGCCTGGGCTACCGACACGCCACACTGTATTTAAGACAAACCCTGTCGAGCAACGCGGGGCGCGCACGGACGGCACACGAATGGCGCCTGGGCGAAGACGGGCGCGTCTGAGCCTGTCAGAGTCCGAAAGAGGCTGGGCTGGGCAATTCCTTTTGGCTCTGCATACCGGGAAACGGAGCAATTCCAAGGACTTGGACTATGGTAAAATTATTGACTGATTTATCCATATTTACTTACTTGGGGACCTGTTAGAGGGAAGGAGCTACTTGTTATCGCTTTTTGCAGTGCGGTGGACAGTACCTGTGGATGCAATTTGAGAGAAGAGTGGAACGGTTTTTCATTTTCTCTCCAATTGCTGTGCTTTTGGGGCTCGATCACTTTGCTCAGGTGGGGGAGGGGAGTCGATTGTTGTCAGTAATATGGGAAAGAGAAAGCTCCATAACACTATTTCCGGGCCAATAGTAAATAAGCCCTAGATGCGAACATGTCGCTGATGAGATATTTAACGGGGGCAGTTGGAGCACTTGATAAACAAATTTCGAATGCATAGGAGGCTTTGAATAAAGACTCACAGGATATATTACAAAATAGCAGGGTCATAATACCCAGAGGGACGCTGGTATTTTACATGGTGTGCCCGTAGAACTCCAAAGTGGCTCTGTCCAGATCATGAATGACAAGATTTCCATAAGTGATCTGGGTGCCGAACCATAGCCACCGCCAAAAAGAGTGCAACTCTAAAATGAAGTTACTCCTGTAAAACAAATTCCCCCTGTTAAAGTACAACAGGGGAAAGGTACTCTATCTAGCACCAATTTTAAAGAACGAGTATTATGCATAACAAATAAAGGAAAAGGGAAGGGCCAGTCCATTAACAGTCTGTCGGAGATGATGAATCTGTTAACTGACCTCACCAAATATATCAAAGATTCTATTGGCACTCTGGAGAAGAGATTAGATCAAATAGAAATAGGCAAGGAGACCATTCTAGGGTGTATCAGCCCTATAAAAGAAGCAATAAAAAGTCAGCCTGAGTCCTATGGGGAAGAATCAACTGCCAAACCTTACAGCCATACCTTATCAGCTAGTGACCTAGGTAACGGAGAACAGTTAACTGAGAGGTAGAGAACTAGTAGGTTGCTTGGATCCTTGAATATAAAGGATACTTCAATCAGTGGTACACTAAACAAAGTTGTGGAAACCAGAGGGAGTGCTAGAGTTAGAGTTGAAGCTAGACAGTGCAATTTATTTGTATGTGATTCACGTCCTAGTCTAGGAGCACTAAGCATGACTTTTCCCCTAAAAAAACAAATTTAAATCTTCCCCCTGCTGCGGCTCCCTATACATTGGTTTTAGATAACGTTCCTCCTTCCCTGAGGGGGTTAAAGATACCTTGGTTACCCAGTGAAACCAAGCTATTCATTGCCTTGGGAGTAAAATAGGCTTGACACAAGAGATGTTCTCCTATTTTAAAATGGTAAGACGCGTCTCCTGGGTGGGAACGAGCAGAAAAGCGTTTAGAGGGGATTGCGGTGTTCGCTCTTTGGGTTCCACAGCTTTGGTTCATGAAATCCTTGTTCGATTTGGCGATAATAGTTTCATGAATGATGGCCTTAAAGTTCTTCCTTTGGGCTATTTTTATCAGTCCAGAATGTATAATAAGAATATAACCTCACACCCACGCCCACAGTCCAACAGTAACCTGACTTATAATCTAGAGGTAACAAATAAATTCGGGCCCCTTCAATCTCTTGATGAGGTTGATTGACTTCAAGCTGCTGAAGATTATTATAATCCTGTCACAAACTCGGTTGCTAAAGAACCCACGAGGGTAATTGTTAGACCTGGCACCGTTGGCTTGGGTCTTCCTTCCATTTTCGCTGTTGCCTCATTTGTTTTTGCTGGTGTTGGATGCTTTGGGCACTGTGCCACTGCTATTTAGTGCCACAGTGCAAGTGCTCCCTACTGTAACTTGATGTATTGATTAGTGGTGTCATGATTGACTGTTTGGTTTACTGTAAGACCCTAGTACAGTGCACGGTGTGTGCCCAGGGTGTGTAATCCAAACGCTGCTAGTGGGCTTGCAGCACTGGTTGTGCCACCCACAGAAGAGGCCATGTAAAATGTGTCTAAGGTCTGCCATTGCAGAACCTGCGTGCAGTCTGGTACTGTCATGCTGACTGGGCAAGTGGACCCACTTGCCAGTCCCTAAACCTTCCCTTTTCTTCATATCAGTCACCCCTATGGCAGGCCTAAGGGCAGGGTGCATTGTAAGTATAAGGTAGGACAAGCCCTGATGTGTGTGGCATGTCCTAATAGTGAATTGCAGCCATTTATGTTTTTCACCATTGCAAGGCTACCTGTTCTCCATAGGCCAGAATGGGCGGTTGACATTGTTACAGTTTATAATCCTAACCGACTCAGAGAACATGGTAAAAATTCGAGTTTAATATGCCTGGACTCAGAATAATCATATACATCTTTTAGTAAAGTTTATTTAAATATTCTGGGTTTGCAACTACCACTTTTAGAAAGTAGGTATTTGTTTGTCTAACTATCCAAAGCCTGCGTCTGCTAGGTTGTGTATTCCTTTGTCTGTTTTTGCGAGTGATAGGGCTGGGGGATTCCAGGAGACAGGCTGGGGCAGCCTGGTGGTGAATAGAGAGATCTGCATCTAGATGGGAGGGAGGAGTTGCACCTGGCACCTGAATAGGGCTGGGACTTCCCTCTACAATGCCGGCTCCACCCCCTGTGTGTTTCTGATGTCTCTGCCCTGCACACTGAAAGAAGAGAAGGAGGACTGTCAACAAAGTACTCCAGGACTGTACTTGCCTTCCACAATGCTGGCTCCACCTCCTGTGGGG
Source organism: Lissotriton vulgaris (assembly GCF_964263255.1). Taxonomy (NCBI): domain Eukaryota; kingdom Metazoa; phylum Chordata; class Amphibia; order Caudata; family Salamandridae; genus Lissotriton; species Lissotriton vulgaris. Next base: position 339,102 of record NW_028252791.1, on the reverse strand, counting down.
CGTCTGATGTTCCTGCCCTGCACTGTGAAAGGAAAGGAGAAGTCTGGTAAACAGAGTGCTTCAGAACTGGTTTGGACTGGGCACAGGCCCCTCTCCCCTCAGAGAACCAAGGATTTTGGGGTATAAGTTTTGGGACCCTGAGCCCAAGAAATTAGATCATCTTTGGACTACAAGAAGAAACCTTTGCTGAGGAGAGGAACCTGAAGAAACTGAGGAGAGACTATTCCCAAGCTGAAGTGCTGCTTGGGGGATTGGCCTGCAGTGGTTGCCTGACTGCCTAAGAAAGGAGAAAGGACTTTGTGTACTCTGCTTTCAACTTGTGAAGGATCTCCAAGGGCTTGAAACAGAGCTTTCCCCCTGACTGAAGTCTCAGGACCAGTAGACTTCACCAGCCTTAGTGGATTGCTGCTGGAAACGCTGTTTCAGTGGCTACAGAGGCAGGGATCTGTGACTGACTCTCATGACCGGCCCAGTGTCCTGTAGGCACCGCATCGAACAACGTCCGCCTTGAACAACGCAAGCTCTGAGCTCACCGACTCCGTCTCAACACCGTCACGGAGCCGTTGCCTTCACTGCTACTGGAAGGACACCGCGACGTGTAATGCCTCGCTACACCGACTCGGACTGGTCTGACTGACGCAGTCATTGCTGCTGACTTTGAGTCCTGTGAACGCACCGGAGTTGGGCACCGCCTCGCACGCTTCGTGACGCACCGCCCGACTTGCACCGCTGTTTGGACTGATCGACGTCAGCTCCTGAACTCCGGCTCTATCGCTGCACCGTAAGCTGCAAGCACCGCATCAAAGTACCGTCTCACCCTGCAACGCACCCCTTGGATCCACCGACTCTGTCAACGGTCCGCTGCCTGCACCGCATCGAGGGACAATGCGTCCTGCAGCACTTCCTTTCTGCACAGCGACGAACACCGGAACCGGCTCGCACATCCGTGCCGTCCGCCTCAAGTAAAAGGTACTGTGTCTGAGTCTGTCAACATTTGAGTGGGCCCTGACCGCCGCGGTCCGCTGGATGTGTTAGACTCCGTGTTCTTTCAGCAACGCTGTAGCCGGACAAGGCTACCGACTCGCACAGAACTTTAAATTAAGCCTTTTAACCAGAACTCTTGAAATCTAATAGTACTGTGGTTTCTTTTTGTCGTTTATTGGTCTTGTGGTAACTCTATATAAAGAATACTTATTTTCGATATAAAAACCTTGTGTGGTGTCCGTTTGTAGTGTTGTCACTGGGTTACTGTATGTGGTCACAAATGCTTAACTTACAACGCCTCTGAGATAAAGCCTTGCTGCTCATGCCAAGCTACCAAAGGGGTGAGCATGGGTTATTTTAGGAGTGTACCCCCTTACCCTGACTAGAGGAGAGGGTCCCTATTTGTCACAAGTACCTACTTGCACCAACTAGAGACCCCCAATTCTAACAGTCATTTTTCTTGAATCCTCTGGGCTATACTACTCAGAGTGAAGACCCTAGCGGGGGAGCTTCAGCAGATAATTCGCTCTTAACAACAGTAACTACTATTACCCCAATATTTCTCCTGTGTTTCAAAACTTAAGTGATACTACGCCATTAAAGGTTAATCAGAGCGAGCTATCAAGTAGGGGAGAACCTATGGATGCACCACTTAGTGCAATTATTCACTCTAGTTCGAGTCGAGAAGCATGGAGGACGGGGAGCCAAGACAGGATTCGAATGATCAAGCGATTAGTACAGTAAATTAAACTATCCCAGGGACTGTTAGTGTGATTTTTTTAGAATAATGCTGACCTGCAAACCAAGGTGAATAATCCAATATGGATGGATTTTATCCGTAATTTTGATATTCTTTGTTTCCAGGAGACATGGTTGTTGAACGGGATACATATTGATGGTTTTAATACTTTCTGGTGTGTGGTTGTCCTTGTCTGGTGTGTGGTTGTCCCTGTCTGGTGTGTGGTTATCCCTGTCTGGTGGTTAGTCTTCTCTGTTTGGTATATGGTTCTCGCTGTCTGGTGTGCGGTTCTCCCTGTCTGGTGTGCAGTTCTCCCTGTCTGGTGTGTGGTTCTCCCTGTCTGGTGTATGGTTCTCCCTGTCTGGTGTGTGATTCTCCCTGTCTGGTATGGTTGTCCATGTATGTAAATGCCCCTGTCTGGTGTGTGATTGTCCCTGTGTGGTGTGTGGTTGCCCTGTCTGGTATGTGGTTGCCCCTGTCTGGTGTGTGATTTTCCATGTTTGGTATGTGGTCGTCCATGACTAGTGTGTGTTTGTCCGGAGGTGAGGGCTGTCAAGGCGGTGCAGAGGAGGTGAGGCCTGTCTAGAGGGGTGCAGAGAAGGTGAGGACTGTCCAGGGGTGAAGAGGGGTTGAGGCCTGTCTAGAGGGGTGCAGAGGAGGTGATTATCTAGAGGGGTGCAGAGGAGGTGAGGCCTGTCCAGAGGGGTGCAGAGGATGTGAGACCTGTGCAGGAGGTTCAGAGAAGGTGAGGCCTGTCCAGCAGTGCAGAGGAGGTGAGGCCTGTTCAGGGGTGCAGAGGAGGTGAGACGTGTCCAGGGGGTGCAAAGGAGGTGAGGCCTGTCCAGAGGTGAAGAGGAGGTGAGGACTGTCCAGGGGTGCAGAGGAGGTGAGGCCTGTCCAGGGGTGCAGAGGAGTCAAGGTCTGTCCAGGGATACAAAAGAGGTGAGGCCTGTCCAGGGGTGCAGAGGAGCTGAGGCCTGTCCAGGGGGGTGCAGAGGAGGTGAGGCCTGTCCAGGGGGAGCAGAGGAGGTGAAGCCCATCCAGGGGTGCAGAGGAGGTGAGGCCTGTCCATGGGGTGCAGAGGAGGTGAGGCCTTTCCAGGTTGGTGCAGAGGAAGTGAGGCATGCCCAGGGGGCAGAGGAGGTGAGGCTTGTCCAGGGATTGCAGAGTAGGTGAGTCCTGTCCAGGGTTGAATGGGAGGTGAGGGGTGCATGGAGCAGAGTCCTGTCCAGGGGTACAGTGTCTCTCTTTGGGGCCTGTGAGCAGTGCACAGTGGCTCAGGGTGATGTCAGAAGCGCAGTATGGGTGTATTGAACTCTGGACTCCTCTGTCCTTAAAGAGAATCCTTCACCAACAGCTCCTGTAAGAAGCCCTGAGAGGCCTGTCCAGGGGTGCAGAGGAGGTGAAGTCTGTCCAGGGGTGGCGAGTAGAGGAGGCCTCTCCAGGGGTGCAGAGGAGGTGAAGCCTGTCCAGAGGGGTGCAGAGGAGGTGAGGTCTGTCCAGGGGTCAGAGGAGTTGAGGCCTGTCCTATCCAGGGGAGAGTAGAGGAGGTGAGGCCTGTCTATGGGTACAGAGGCCTGTCCAGGGGTGCAGAGGCCTGTGAGAAGTCACTGCAGCCCCCACGAGGCCTGTCCAGGGGCACAGATGATGTGAGGCCTGTCCAGGGGTGCAAAGGCGGTGAGGGGTGCAGAGGAGGTAAGGCCTGTCCAGGGGGTGCAGAGGAGGTGAGGCCTGTCAATGTGGTGCAGAGGAGGTGAGGGGTGCAGAGAAGGTGAGGCCTGTCCAGGGGCAGAGGATCTGAGGCCTGTCCAGGGCTGCAGAGGAGGTGAGGGGTTCAGAGAAGGCGAGGTCTGTCCAGGGGTGCAGATGAGGTGAGGGGTGTTGAGGAGGTGAGGGCTGTCCTGTCCAAGGGGTGCAGAGGAAATGAGGCCTGTCCAAGGGTGCAGGGGAGTTGAGGGGTGCAAAGGAGGTGAGGCCTGTCCAGGGGTGCAGAAGTGAGGTCTGTCCAAGGGGGAGCAGAGGAGGTGAGTCCTGTCCAGGGATGGAGAGGAGGTGACGCCTGTCCAGGGGTGCAGAGGAGGTGAGGGGTACGAGGTGGTGAGGGGTGCAGAGGAGGTGAGGCCTGTCCAGGGGGTGTAGAGGAGGGGAGGCCTGTCCATGGGGCACAGAGGAGGTGAGGCCTGTCCAGAGTTGCAGAGGAGGTGATTGGTGCAGAGGAGGTGAGGCCTGTCCAGAGGTGCGGAGGAGGGGGGGCATGTCCAGATGTCAGAGGAGGTGAATTTGTCCACGGGGGTGGAGAGGAGGTGAGGCCTGTCCAGGAGGGTGCAGTGGAAGTGAGGCCTGTCCAGAGGGGTGCTGAGGATGTGAGACCTGTCCAGGGGGTACAGAGGAGGTGAGGCCTGTCCAGCGGGTGCCATGGATATCTTGTCCACGGGCATAGGGGGTGGGTGTAGCGTAGGTGAGGCCTTCCCTACCAAAGCTGGTACAGATGAGGTGAAGCCTGTCATGTGCTGAGGGGTGCAAAGGAGGTGGGGCTGTGTAGATGGGTGCAGAGGAATTGTGTCCTGTGCTGTGCTTTGGGTGGTTCAAAAGAGGTGGGGCTTGTACAGGGGGTGAAGTGGAGGGAAGGCCTGTATTTTGCTTGCTTGCTTGGTTTCAGGGGAGGCAGAGGACATGAGGCTTATCCAGGATGCGTGGAGAGGAGGTGAGGCCTTTCCTGTCCAGGGGGTGCAAAGCAGGTGAGGCCTGTACAGTGGGTGGGGAGGAAGGGATGAGTGTCTTGTGCTGGGAGTTCGGAGGAGGAGGAGCCTGTCCTGAAGATGTGATACGATGGTGAGGATGTCTAGGGGCTGCAGAGGAGGTGAGGTCTGTCTAGGGGGTACTGAGGAGATGAGGCCAATCCTGCCCAAAGGGGTTCAAAGGAGGTGAGGCCTGTCCTGCCCAGTTGGGTGCAGAGGAGGTGAGGCCTATGTAAGGGATGCAGAGCAGGTGAGGCCTGTCCTGGGGGGAGGCGTGTGCTGGGGAGGTGAGACCAGTCCTGTCCAGGGGGTGCAGAGGAAGTGAGGCCTTTCCAGGAGGGTGCAGAGGAGGTGAGGCCTTACCTGTACAGGGGGTGCAAAGCAGATGAGGCCTTTCCAGGAGGTGAGGAGGAGGGGAGGCCTGTCTTGAGCTTGGGGTGGTTCAGAGGAGATGGAGCCTGTCCAGAAGGGGTGAAGAGGTGGAGCCTGTCCAAGGATGTGCAGAGGAGGTGAGGACTGTCCAAGAGATGAAGAGGAAGAGTGGCCTGTCCTGAGCTGGGGGGGGTTCAGAGGAGGTGGGGGTGTGTCTAGGAGGAATGCAGAGGACATGAGGCCTGTCAGGTGGGGTTGCCGAGGAGGTGAGGACTGTCCGGGGGGTGTAGAGGAGGTGAGGCCTGTCAACGGGGAGGAGAGTGTAGAGAAGGGGAGGTCTCTCCAGGGCATGCAGAGGAGGTAAGCCCCATTGTTGGAAAGTGGCTTAATAGTTGTGGTAAATATATATCTACCACTGGCAATAATACCACAGACACAAATAGGTCTCAGAAAAGTATTCCCATGCTCAACCCTTGGTAACTTGGCTGTGAGCAGGCAGGCTTAACTTCAGAGACAGGTATGTAAAGCATTTAAAAACACCAATCCAGCAAATAATTAAGACACAACCCACAATAAAAATCAAACACCAATTTATAAAAATTGGAAATATGTTTCTCTTTTAAATGACGTCAAAACAAAAAAGTCTAATGTAGAGATTAAATACTTTCTAGTGCTTAGAAACTAATAGAGCCACTTCTGTACATTTGGTCGCCTCTGTCAGTTTGAGGCTGACGAGATCGATCCCTGGTTGGATACTCTATGTGGGACGCCCCGGCCAAGATTTTACCTTTACACTAGGAACTATTTCTGGAGGATTTCTCACCAGACGTTGCACAACCTCCTCCAGCAGGCCAGATTCAGTGAGGGTTCGCCGGACTGCCTTTCTGTGAGAGTCCACTCTCCCTATGGAGCTTTCTCTCAAAAGTTCACCAAACTTACCCAAACATCTGGAACTTCTTCCTGAACTTACTCCTGATGGTCTAAAGTGCCCAAAACACCAACCAGGGGTCTGGAATCGCCAAAATGGTCCTTGAAAGGTTAGGACCACAATTCCCACATTGCACCTGGACAAGACCCTTAATAGTCCACTGGATTCACTCCACTCAGGGGGCTCTTGGTGGAATTGATGCAGGTGAGCTCTGTTAACCTGTAGCTTGCATGGAGCCCACTCTTTATTCCTCTTGAAACAAGGTACATTTAAAGGGCTGTCGTTCAGATGATGCAGCAGGCGCAGTCAGTCAGAATGCGGGGCCTGATGGTGCAAATCAAGTGTTCAGCTGGGCAGCCCTTCTTCTTTACTCAGTGTCAAGCAGCAGAGCTGAGAGGCACTACACTCTCAGAAACTTATTCAGTGTTCCCTGGGGTCATACAGGAGGGCACTCTTGCTCAATGAGGTGCAGGGCAACACCCCAGTGCATGACCATTTCCTCCAAAGTGTGGGGCAATGGTTTCCCAGAAAGCACCATTTCTCCAAAATTCAATTTGGCTGCAGGGAGACATGACCTGGCTAAACCAACCTCCAGGATGGCTCATCTCCATATTCTCCCTCCCCCCGGTATCTGCACATTCCTTCCTTACGCCTGCTGTCTGGTTAGGTTCAGAGGCTGGGGGTGTAAATGAAACTGGCTTCTTCTGCCTGTCCTCTCCGTCTTTTGAAGATGCTTTACGACCCCTCCCCCTTGCTCTGGTCCTCCTATGCAGCAGAATGGATCTTCACCCCAGCTCACCTCCTGATCCCCACCAGGCAACAGGTTACCTCCTGGTCCCCACAAGGCCACGGGTCATGTTCTGCTCCTCACCAGTGCCGCTCACACCCTGGTACCCACCAGCGTCTAGCTCATATCCTGGTCCTCAGCAGGCCCCCGCTCACCTCCTGGTTCCTACCATGCCTCTGGCTCACATCCTTGTCCTCACCAGGCCCTGGCTTACCTTGTGGTCCTGACTCACATCCTAATCTACACCACACCCTGGCTCACACCTTGGTCCTCACCAGGCCCGGCTCACATCCTTGTCCTCACCAGGCCAGGCTCACACCCTGGTCCTCCCCATGCCCTGGCTTACACCCTGGTCCTCCCCATGCCCTGGCTCACACCCTGGTCCTCCCCATGCATTGGCTCACATTCTGTCTTCCGCAAGCCCCGTCTCACATCCTGGTACTGACTCACATCCTGATCTGCACCAGGCCCGGCTCACATCCTAGTTCTCCCCATACCCCGGCTAATACACTGTTCCTCGCCGGGCCCCGGCTCACATGCTGGTTCACAGCAGGCCCGGCTCACACCCTGGTCCTTCCCATGCATTGGCACACATTCTGTCTTCCCCAGGCCTAGCCTCATATCCTGGTGTTCACCAGGCCCCGTCTCGCATCCTGGTCCCCACCATACCTCGGCGCACACCCTGGTCCTCCCCATGCCCTGGCTCATACCCTGGTCTTCACCAGGCCCAGCTCACACCCTGGTCCTCCCCAGACCCTGGCTCACACCCTGGTCTCCACCAGACCGGCTCACATCCTGGTCCTCACCAGGCCAGGCTCATATCCTGGTACTCCCCATGCCCTGGCTCACATCCTGATCCTCACCAGGCCCCAGCTCACATCCTGATCCTCCCCATGCCCTGCTCACATCCTGATCCTCCCCATGCCCAGCTCACATCCTGATCCTCACCAGGCCCGGCTCATATCCTGGTCCTCCCCATGCCCGGATCATATCCTCATCCTCACCAGGCCTAGCTCACATCCTGATCCTAACCAGGCCCTGGCTCACACCCTGGTCTGCACCAGGCCCGGCTCACATCCTGGTCCTCACCAGGCCAGGCTCATATCCTGGTCCTCCCCATGCCCTGGCTCACATCCTGATCCTCACCAGGCCTGGCTCACATCCTGGTCCTCCCCATGTCCGGCTCACATCCTGATCCTCACCAGGCCCAGCTCACATCCTGATCCTCACCAGGCCCGGCTCACATCCTGGTCCTCCCAATGCCCAGCTCACATCTTGATCCTCACCAGGCCCCAGCTCACATCCTGATCCTCACCAGGCCCGGCTCACATCCTGATCCTCACCAGGCCTGGCTCACATCCTGGTCCTCCCCATGTCCGGCTCACATCCTGATCCTCACCAGGCCCAGCTCACATCCTGATCCTCACCAGGCCCGGCTCACATCCTGGTCCTCCCAATGCCCAGCTCACATCTTGATCCTCACCAGGCCCCAGCTCACATCCTGGTCCACAGCAGGCCTGGCTCACATCCTGGCCCCCACCAGGTCCCGGCACACATACTGGTCCCCTTCAGGTCACAGCTCATGTCCCAATCTTCACCAGGCCCGGCTCAAGCCCTGGTCCTTTCCAGGCCCGAGCTTATGGCTTGGTCCTTCCTAAGTCCCAGCTCATGCTTTGGTCCACTCTGGTCCTCCCCATACCCTGGCTCATGGCCTAGTCTTCACCAGGCACCAGCTCATGCCCTGGTGCTTTTTCATGCTCCAGCTCATGCCCTGGTCCTTTGCATGCAGCGGCTCATGCCCTAGTCCTCCCCAGGCCCCAAATCAGTACCTGGCCACCCCCCAGGTCCCGGTTCAGTTCCTTGTTCCCCCCCAGTCCTAAGCTCAGCATCCTTGTCCATACCAGGCCATGCAAGAGTGAAAGAACAAGCTAAGCATCCTGGTCCATACCTTGCCATGCAAGAGTGAAAGAACAAGCTAAGCATCCTGGTCCATACCATGCCATGCAAGAGTGAAAGAACAAGCTAAGCATCCTGGTCTATACCAGGCCATGCAAGAGTGAAAGAACAAGCACTGCATCCTGGTCCATACCAGGCCATACAAGAGTGGAAGAACAAGCTAAGCATCCTGGTCCATACCAGGCCATGCAAGAGTGAAAGAACAAGCTCAGCATCCTGGTCTATACCAGGCCATGCAAGAGTGAAAGAACAAGCTCGGCATCCTGGTCCATACTAGGCAATGCAAGAGTGAAAGAACAAGCTAAGCATCCTGGTCCATGCCAGGGCATGCAAGAGTGAAAGAACAAGCTAAGCATCCGGGTCCATACCAGGCCATGCTAGAGTGAACAAGCACTGCATCCTGGTCCATACCAGGCCATGTAAGAGTGAAAGAACAAGCTAAGCATCCTGGTCCATACCAGGCCATGCAAGAGTGAAAGAACAAGCACTGAATCCTGGTCCATACCAGGCCATGCAAGAGTGAAAAAACAAGCTCAGCATCCTGGTCCATGCCAGGGCATGCAAGAGGGAAAGAACAAGCACTGCATCCTGGTCCATGCCAGGGCATGCTAGAGTGAAAGAGCAATCAATGCATCCTGGTCCATACCAGGCCTTTTAAGGGAGCAGAAGAGATATTGATGCAGCTGTAGTGCCCTCTCTTCCATGTCACTGAAGGGAGAGCCGCTGTGTTGCCTGGTTCTTGCCTGCCGCTGTAATGGAGGGTGAAAAGCCATATCATACCTTTCCTGCCTCACCACAGCCACTGGAGCTCCCAACACTTCACTACACGCGCACCTTGGTGAAGGAAGTGCCATTGAGGCAGTCCTCGAAAGTCTTTTATCTAAGTCTTCTCATATAGTTTTCCTGATGTCATCTCTGACTGTAGCGACAATGGGTCCATTGTAATGTGATTTCATTTCCTATAATGCCATGGACATCATTAGGATTAAAGGGATGTGCTGCCATTCCCAGGGATGTTGAGGTCCTAATCCCAGCCACAGGTCACTATATCGCAACAGACCCGCCTTCCTCCACAGACCCCATGAGGCTTCCTTGCCCTGATACAAGTTAGAACCAGATAACAGCCACTAACGCGTACCGCCACCTACAATTACACACTAAAAGGGACCGTGTGCTTCTAAAGCTCAAGGCTCATTCATCCTGGGCACAACGCGTGTAAAAACCAGTATTATGAGTGATTCCGTACCCCGCACTACAGAGCTGCAGGAGTCATCCAAGCAGTTTCCTCGAGTCCTCACTGTACACTGTGAATTATAGACACAAACGGTGATGTATCCTTCATAGACTTTACTCAATGTGATGTTTTGTAATCGGGTTCACTACGCTGTATAGATGCACATAAGAGTGACAACAAGATAACTAACAATGTTTCAGAGGCAGACATTATATTCTTCAAATCTCTACAAAGTGAATCCACTTGCAACATAACTGGCGAGGGAAAGCGCCCCTTACTCTGACTATGATTGTGGTTGCTGCTTCAACAGGGCTCACACCCCAGTCAACCAAAACCCCAACTTCTAACAGTGGGATTATGTAGCGAATGAGAAGCAACATAACAAAATGATGAAAGATCAGGTTCAAACGACCATAAACCATTGGCTGGGGGCAAGGGTGAGTTTACAGAAAAAACATAGAGGGTGGAGGTTACAGAAGCAGTGGGTGATTTTACTTTGATTACTGATGACTTAGACTAAAGGAAAATAAAATCTGATAAGAAAGAACAACAACAAGGATGACAAAAAGAAAGATGGGAGAGAAGGACTGTGATTATGTTAGGGAATAACCTTGTAAAATGACTTGTGTAAATTATTGTACACCGGATGGTGTTGGTATTCAAACACAATGTGAAGACTATATTACATTCTGTAGCTTGTAAGTTAGTTTGTTCACAGGCTTTACAAGAGAGTATTTAACTCCAGATTTAAATTGCACGAAAAATCAAGAGGCTTGGAATTTTACAAGAAAGAAATCTGGATTGATTGAAAGTGCAGAGCCAGCTTCAATCACGGTGAACCGAATGCAGTGTGTCCACACACTCCTCTGTACAACCGCACACGGGAAGCAGAGGAGGGACTTTTATCCGTTCTTGATAAAGTGATTGAGCAGCGCATTCTAAAAGAAGAGATCTGGAGCCCATGTAACTCTCCAATCCTGGGAATTAAAAAACAAGTGGATAGTTGAGGACCTGAGCTTAAGTAATTCTATTGTCCCATGTTGATGTATTGTATGGTAGAACATACAAGGTTCAATGCCAATCTCTGGATTTTAGGTGAAGAGTCACAATTCAATATTCATTTTGTAGGTGTGGTTTATTAAATTACATTTTGTTTTGCTATGTTTTCATGAACATTCATTGATTGCTGTCATTTTTACCTCATCATGAACCATGTCAATAATGTGTTCTCTCTGTCTAAAATCTTATGAGGTGTACTGTTTTGGGATATTTGCTGGTATTGTTTTATTTTACACTTATCCTAAAGGCAGACTACATGTCAGTCCTCTTACTAATTTTGTACTGAAGAACTTTTCGTAGATTTTTAACTAAGCAGATTCTATGTCAGTTTGCTATTTGATATTATAGAAAAAGGTTTTCTTATTTCGTAGCACACATTTGTTGTGGTGGTCTGTCCATTGACTTTACATCTAGAGTTATTTCTGACCAGGTTACCTTTATGTGACCCTCCTGCAAATATTATGATGATTATTTCTCTGACTGAGTAACCATGTTTATGTCTTCAGTAATTATTTTAAATCTTTAATATGGCCTTACAACTTGATGTAACTCCAAAGGCAAGGGCCTTTACCAAGGGAGCGGTCCTTTAATGGGCAGTATTGCCTGCTATGGCTGACTATATGGTCATTACACTGTTTGCCCCATGAGGGCAGAATGTGCTAATTAAAAAAACAACAGTGTCCCGGAGACCGTGGGGGTTGAAACACCTCCGGTACTCCGAAACCTTTGTTTCACAGCTGTTGCTGTGAATGTTCAACAGTTAACAGCTGCATGCAGGACCATGGCGGTTAATTGTTGAACATTCACAGCAATAGCTGTGAAAGGAGGCTGAAGTCAGCCCCTGGTTCTCCCTCCACAATTCAATGTTCTAAGCTTTGTCTTGCAAAGGATTTATTCCAAACTCAAGCCCTTGAGTCTCCATCTTGTGGGGCTCATCAGCCACTGACCCTCCGCATCATCCCTTCAGATAATTTATGAATACAAAGCACCAACACATTGATGCTTTGTTGCTTCCATTGCTCAGCATTCGAACTCTCCCTCAGCTTGAGCTTGAATTGCAGTTGCTCCGGGAGCATGGTGTGTATAAATCTAAGAGTCTGGTTGAATGATTTATGAACGGTGGGCAGAATTATGTCCAAGGACTTTAACATGCCTTTTGTGAACCAGATTGTTTTGATTTGCAAGTTTCATGGGCTGGAAATGGAAATATTCGGGGGGACTAACCTGAGGTCCCACTGCTTGTTTCCAGCCGTGAGGGCAATGGCTTTGTAGAACAGTGCTCTCTCCCTGCTGTTGGGGGACAGGCGCGGCCAGCGGCTACACTATCGCGCCGTGAGGGCAACGGCTACGAAGACTACAACCCCCTGGTGCCCCGGGACCTGCTTCACACTTCTGACACCAGCAACAGCGCCCGGAGGTGCTACAAATCGCCGGAGCGGCCGGCGCTCCAGGGGGGGACTAACCTGAGGTCCCGCTGCGTGTTTCCAGTCCTGAGGGCAATGGATTTGTAGAACAGTGCTCTCTCCCTGCTGCTGGGGGACGGGCGCGGCCAGCGGCTTCACTATCGCGCTGTGAGGGCAACGGCTATGAAGACTACAACCCCCAGGTGCCCCGGTACCCGCGTTGCACTTCCGACGCCAGCAACAGAGCGCAGAGCCACTACAAATCGTCGGAGCAGCCGGCGCTCCAGGGGGGACTAACCTGAGGTCCCGCTGCTTGTTTCCAGCCGTGAGGGCAACGGCTTTGTAGAACTGTGCTCTCTCCCTGCTGCTGGGGTACGGGCGCGGCCAGCGGCTACACTATCGCGCCGTGAGGGCAACGGCTACGAAGACTACAACCCCCAGGTGCCCCGGGGCCCGCGTCACACTTCCGACGCCAGCAACAGCGCCTGGAGGCGCTACAAATCGACAGAGCGGCCGGCGCTCCGGGGGGGACTAACCTGAGGTCCCGCTGCTTGTTTCCAGCCATGAGGGCAACGGCTTTGTAGAACAGTGCTCTCTCCCTGCTGCTGGGGGACGGGCGCGGCCATCGGCTACACTATCGCGTCGTGAGGGCAACGGCTATGAAGACTACAACCCCCAGGTGCCCCGGGACCCGCATTGCACTTCCGACGCCAGCAACAGCGCCCGGGGCGCTACAAATCACCAGACCGACTCCTGTCCCACAGGACGTGCGCGGGCAGCGCCGGGCTAAGCCCGGGCAAAGGGCGGGCCCTCTGTGGCCCTCAGTGGCCTGAGGAGACTGGGCTGGGCCACAGATCTTGTTTCTTTTGCTAAAGACATAATTTATAAGTGAGACTTAATATTTTATGAAGCTTGAGTGTTCTTTGTAAAGGTGCTTTGTAGTACTTCATATTGGTGATTGTTCTAACCCATTATTCTTTACCCAGAGTTTTACATTAAGCAGACATGATGTCTAGAGGTAAAGTAGATAAACCTACCTCTGGACTGGGTACTATGGATAATTTCTTAGTTAAAAAGGTCAATCAGATTAATAATGAGAGAAGGGCTTCTTTAGGATTGAGAAGTGCCCCACTACCACAGGTGAGGCGCCTCTTGCGGCAGTGGATATACCTATGCCTGATAATCCTAATACTCCTGCTATCAGTAACAGGGATGCCATAATGACTGTAGCGCATGTACATGTAGAGACGCAGGAAGAACCTCTTGACACCTCTAATGAGGAAATAGAACCGGCGAAGTCAGCGCCAAGACCGGTGAGAAACTCTAGAAAATCACAGCTTAAACGGGGGGTAAGCATAATAAAAAACGAGTCGTAACAGCTGCATCCGTTAGTAATGACCCTATTTCAGGTCCCTGTCCTTCTGAGGGAAACAACGGGGATGGTATCAAAACAAAATTTGAACAAGTTAGCCTCTTGATAAGTACCCTAGAAGGAAAAATGGTGGCAAAAATGGAAGAGCTGTTTAGGCCCCTGTCTATCAAGCTAGATACCTTAGCCTTAGAGGTAGACAGACTAGGTGGTTTATTGTCAGTACACCTGTCATCGGCCCCGCCTGTTAGATCTAAGGCTGTGGAAACAGGGCAGGGTCCCTTGAGGGAGTCGGTACAGCAGGTCTGCCGGCAAGTCATTGTAGCAGATAACGCTCCACCTAATCCCCTACCAAAAACTGTCCTGACTGCACCGACATCAGCAGAACAGGATGGCAGGCCAGATTTCAGACAAGCAAGAAGAAGCTGTTACATTAATCTTCCACCTGACTATGCACCTTATGTGGCTGTCTTGACTAATGTTCCAATTATAGAAGACCACCTTGCCCAGTCACAAGGGGAATCCCATGATTCACAAAAAAATAAAGCAGTAGAGTGGCTGAACTCTAATTGTGGATTTCCAACTGCATACTCTGATCAAATACTTACGGTGAGAAGGGTAAACTGGATTGGCCCATCTAGAAAGTCAAACAGTGGGGACTGTATTGTTGTCAACTTTAGACATCCCCAACATGTGGTAATTCTATTGTCCCATGTTGATGTATTGTATGGTAGAACATACAAGGTTCAATGCCAATCTCTGGATTTTAGGTGAAGAGTCACAATTCAATATTCATTTTGTAGGTGTGGTTTATTAAATTACATTTTGTTTTGCTATGTTTTCATGAACATTCATTGATTGCTGTCATTTTTACCTCATCATGAACCATGTCAATAATGTGTTCTCTCTGTCTAAAATCTTATGAGGTGTACTGTTTTGGGATATTTGCTGGTATTGTTTTATTTTACACTTATCCTAAAGGCAGACTACATGTCAGTCCTCTTACTAATTTTGTACTGAAGAACTTTTCGTAGATTTTTAACTAAGCAGATTCTATGTCAGTTTGCTATTTGATATTATAGAAAAAGGTTTTCTTATTTCGTAGCACACATTTGTTGTGGTGGTCTGTCCATTGACTTTACATCTAGAGTTATTTCTGACCAGGTTACCTTTATGTGACCCTCCTGCAAATATTATGATGATTATTTCTCTGACTGAGTAACCATGTTTATGTCTTCAGTAATTATTTTAAATCTTTAATATGGCCTTACAACTTGATGTAACTCCAAAGGCAAGGGCCTTTACCAAGGGAGCGGTCCTTTAATGGGCAGTATTGCCTGCTATGGCTGACTATATGGTCATTACACTGTTTGCCCCATGAGGGCAGAATGTGCTAATTAAAAAAACAACAGTGTCCCGGAGACCGTGGGGGTTGAAACACCTCCGGTACTCCGAAACCTTTGTTTCACAGCTGTTGCTGTGAATGTTCAACAGTTAACAGCTGCATGCAGGACCATGGCGGTTAATTGTTGAACATTCACAGCAATAGCTGTGAAAGGAGGCTGAAGTCAGCCCCTGGTTCTCCCTCCACAATTCAATGTTCTAAGCTTTGTCTTGCAAAGGATTTATTCCAAACTCAAGCCCTTGAGTCTCCATCTTGTGGGGCTCATCAGCCACTGACCCTCCGCATCATCCCTTCAGATAATTTATGAATACAAAGCACCAACACATTGATGCTTTGTTGCTTCCATTGCTCAGCATTCGAACTCTCCCTCAGCTTGAGCTTGAATTGCAGTTGCTCCGGGAGCATGGTGTGTATAAATCTAAGAGTCTGGTTGAATGATTTATGAACGGTGGGCAGAATTATGTCCAAGGACTTTAACATGCCTTTTGTGAACCAGATTGTTTTGATTTGCAAGTTTCATGGGCTGGAAATGGAAATATTCGGGGGGACTAACCTGAGGTCCCACTGCTTGTTTCCAGCCGTGAGGGCAATGGCTTTGTAGAACAGTGCTCTCTCCCTGCTGTTGGGGGACAGGCGCGGCCAGCGGCTACACTATCGCGCCGTGAGGGCAACGGCTACGAAGACTACAACCCCCTGGTGCCCCGGGACCTGCTTCACACTTCTGACGCCAGCAACAGCGCCCGGAGGTGCTACAAATCGCCGGAGCGGCCGGCGCTCCAGGGGGGGACTAACCTGAGGTCCCGCTGCGTGTTTCCAGTCCTGAGGGCAATGGATTTGTAGAACAGTGCTCTCTCCCTGCTGCTGGGGGACGGGCGCGGCCAGCGGCTTCACTATCGCGCTGTGAGGGCAACGGCTATGAAGACTACAACCCCCAGGTGCCCCGGTACCCGCGTTGCACTTCCGACGCCAGCAACAGAGCGCAGAGCCACTACAAATCGTCGGAGCAGCCGGCGCTCCAGGGGGGACTAACCTGAGGTCCCGCTGCTTGTTTCCAGCCGTGAGGGCAACGGCTTTGTAGAACTGTGCTCTCTCCCTGCTGCTGGGGGACGGGCGCGGCCAGCGGCTACACTATCGCGCCGTGAGGGCAACGGCTACGAAGACTACAACCCCCAGGTGCCCCGGGGCCCGCGTCACACTTCCGACGCCAGCAACAGCGCCTGGAGGCGCTACAAATCGACAGAGCGGCCGGCGCTCCGGGGGGGACTAACCTGAGGTCCCGCTGCTTGTTTCCAGCCATGAGGGCAACGGCTTTGTAGAACAGTGCTCTCTCCCTGCTGCTGGGGGACGGGCGCGGCCATCGGCTACACTATCGCGTCGTGAGGGCAACGGCTATGAAGACTACAACCCCCAGGTGCCCCGGGACCCGCATTGCACTTCCGACGCCAGCAACAGCGCCCGGGGCGCTACAAATCACCAGACCGACTCCTGTCCCACAGGACGTGCGCGGGCAGCGCCGGGCTAAGCCCGGGCAAAGGGCGGGCCCTCTGTGGCCCTCAGTGGCCTGAGGAGACTGGGCTGGGCCACAGATCTTGTTTCTTTTGCTAAAGACATAATTTATAAGTGAGACTTAATATTTTATGAAGCTTGAGTGTTCTTTGTAAAGGTGCTTTGTAGTACTTCATATTGGTGATTGTTCTAACCCATTATTCTTTACCCAGAGTTTTACATTAAGCAGACATGATGTCTAGAGGTAAAGTAGATAAACCTACCTCTGGACTGGGTACTATGGATAATTTCTTAGTTAAAAAGGTCAATCAGATTAATAATGAGAGAAGGGCTTCTTTAGGATTGAGAAGTGCCCCACTACCACAGGTGAGGCGCCTCTTGCGGCAGTGGATATACCTATGCCTGATAATCCTAATACTCCTGCTATCAGTAACAGGGATGCCATAATGACTGTAGCGCATGTACATGTAGAGACGCAGGAAGAACCTCTTGACACCTCTAATGAGGAAATAGAACCGGCGAAGTCAGCGCCAAGACCGGTGAGAAACTCTAGAAAATCACAGCTTAAACGGGGGGTAAGCATAATAAAAAACGAGTCGTAACAGCTGCATCCGTTAGTAATGACCCTATTTCAGGTCCCTGTCCTTCTGAGGGAAACAACGGGGATGGTATCAAAACAAAATTTGAACAAGTTAGCCTCTTGATAAGTACCCTAGAAGGAAAAATGGTGGCAAAAATGGAAGAGCTGTTTAGGCCCCTGTCTATCAAGCTAGATACCTTAGCCTTAGAGGTAGACAGACTAGGTGGTTTATTGTCAGTACACCTGTCATCGGCCCCGCCTGTTAGATCTAAGGCTGTGGAAACAGGGCAGGGTCCCTTGAGGGAGTCGGTACAGCAGGTCTGCCGGCAAGTCATTGTAGCAGATAACGCTCCACCTAATCCCCTACCAAAAACTGTCCTGACTGCACCGACATCAGCAGAACAGGATGGCAGGCCAGATTTCAGACAAGCAAGAAGAAGCTGTTACATTAATCTTCCACCTGACTATGCACCTTATGTGGCTGTCTTGACTAATGTTCCAATTATAGAAGACCACCTTGCCCAGTCACAAGGGGAATCCCATGATTCACAAAAAAATAAAGCAGTAGAGTGGCTGAACTCTAATTGTGGATTTCCAACTGCATACTCTGATCAAATACTTACGGTGAGAAGGGTAAACTGGATTGGCCCATCTAGAAAGTCAAACAGTGGGGACTGTATTGTTGTCAACTTTAGACATCCCCAACATGTGGCAACAGTTTTACTAAGAGCATCATCATTATTGGCTGATGCAAATAGCATATGTGTCCGCCCACTTGGATATTTTTACACTCACCTGCTCAAATCCCCGCCTAG
Source organism: Lissotriton vulgaris (assembly GCF_964263255.1). NCBI lineage: Eukaryota > Metazoa > Chordata > Amphibia > Caudata > Salamandridae > Lissotriton > Lissotriton vulgaris. The sequence goes on along the minus strand of NW_028252791.1, from coordinate 321,227 downwards.
ACGCAGGCACTTTAGGCCACTGTTTAAACCCCAGCCCTTGGCTCCAGCACCACCATACCTGTACAATGTTGTTAATCAAAATAGGAATGGGTTTATGGTGGAAACACAGAACAGATTTGATTTGCTCTCAGGACTTGAGGCATGTGATTGACGGGAGGAGTCTATGGGTCAAGGAAATGTAATCCCTGGTGAAGTGGTTCATATGGAGATTACGCAGGTGAAATCGCATGGAAATAATGTAATTTCCTGGAATATTGCGGGACTTGGCACTAAGATGACAGATTGTAATTGGGTCAGCTACATGAAGCAGTTTCAGATTATTTGTCTGCAGGAGACCTGGTCAGTGAACTGTGACTGTTTTCTTGAGGGGTATAAAGCTTTTTATGTTCCTGCAATAGCATCTAGCAGAGGTAGACCTAAGGGGGGCATGGTAACGCTTATTTCGGTAGCACTCTCTTGTAAAATACGTAGAGTTTTAACAGATAACTCTGGTATCATTGGCCTAGTACTAAGTGGAGAAAACTGTCTGGTTGGTCTGGTGAATTTTTATTATGCAGTTAACCCTTGTTCACCTCCTAGTACTATATTAACACTAAATGTATTTATTAGTACTTCGATGAAGGAATGTGTCCATAATCTCATGATAATGGGTGATTTTAACGTTCATCCATGTGGGGACCCCCTGTTTTAAAATCTCTCAAATTTATATTGTGAACGCACAGAGGGATTGCATCTGGAACACACTTCGGAGGGGGAAGCCTTCAATGACCTATTGACCAACTTGGATATATCATCGACAATGGCACTGAGGGATCCTTTTAAGCGCTTTGAGATTCCCACTTTCAAGGGTCATGGGAAGGGTACCTTCATTGACTATGTTTTGCTTTCTGTATCAATGCAGTCTTTTGTGGACTCTTTCATCATTGAACACAGTGATTTCAGTGATAATAACCCATTGACTCTACTTCTGAGGGGCCCCTGGGTGGCCAAGGAAGGTCGGAACTGTACCACTGGTAGGTTGAGTACTACTGGCGGCAGAAGACGCCTGAAGTGGTCTATGATCTCTCCAGATCGGTTGTATAAAAACATTAAGGATCACTGTACTGAGGAAATTGCAAAATGTACTCAAGAAGGGCCAAAACCATGTCAGGTCCTATGTGCCTTCCAAAGTATTTCAGATAAAGTGTCTCAGTTGATGTCAGCTCCAGTAAATCGTTCAGAGACCAGGGGTCCAAGATGGTTTAATCAGGATTGTTCTAGGGCCTCACGTAATTTAAGGACAGCCCTGACAACAAAACCCAGAATAAAAGAGAACATCCAACAGTGTAGAAAAGAATACAAGTCCGTTATTAATAGACGGAAGGAGTTTTTAAGAGAAGAGGCATGGAATGAGATTCTCGAACACTCTACTTTGAAGTGTAGCTATAGATTCTGGGCGGTAGTAAAAATACCCTTTTTGACCCAGGACCCAGGAGATGGACTAGAATATTGCATAACAAAGGAGGAATTGGTAACACACTTCACGCAACTGTATGGTGGTACGTTGAATGTTAATTCCAATTCTCCTTCCTCTATTAGCAGTGACTATATTAGGTTTGATGGAGGGAAGGTCATTGAGGGCATAATGGGGCTCACAGCCGGGAAAGCTCCGGGACCTGATGGGATCCCGCCAGACTTATATAAGTCTGATCCCAGTTTTTGGGCACCAATATTAGAATCGGTCTTTAACACAGCTGCTAAAATGGGCTGCCCACAGTCATGGGGGGTATCAATGATTGTCCCAGTTTTTAAGAAGGGGGACAAGGGTAGCCCTCTTTGTTATAGATCCATTTCATTAATTGATTCTATGGTCAAAATAGTGGGTAGAATTCTACTGCAGAGGCTTTCTAATTGGGCACTGGAAAACAGCATTATGTCCATCTCCCAGTACGGCTTCTGCAGTGGACGCTCTACCATCACACAGTGCTTTAACCACTTTCTAATATTAAGTAAGTACACTGTTGCCCAAAAGGGTACTGTCCACCTTGCCTTCATGGACTTGCCTTTAGCTTTCGACTGTGTCAACAGGGGAAGGCTGTGGCAGTCCATGAGGGACAAGGGTGTTGACAGTGGGATTGTCAACTTTCTTGTTGGTTTACACAATAATACTAGTGCTGATGTTAGGTACTCTCAAGAGTTATGTGTAACTGACAATTTTAACATTGGGAAGGGTGTGTGTCAAGGTTGCATCCTTGCCCCTTTTCTTTTTAACTTTTATATTAATGAACTTGACAGCGTATTGCAGAAGGTAAAGGCTGACTGTCCTAGAGTTGGCAGGCGTGGTATTCCTGTTCTTTTATATGCAGACGATGGAGTTTTAATCTCTAGAACAGAGAGAGGTCTACAAGCTTTATTAAATGCTTTTAATAATTTTATGATGGACAGGGACCTCTTGGTCAACAATTCTAAATCTTTTATTATGCAAGTTGGCCAACAACCAAGAAGGAACTTCCTATTCAAGATAGATAATGTAGCAATCCCCATCTCGAAGACATTCACATATCTTGGGGTCTCTTTTGACTCCAAACTTAGCTGGGGCCCACACCTTGACAAAAAGAAAAAGGAATTGGTAAGGGTGAATGCTACTATTTTTAACTTTGCTTCAAAACTGGAGAAAAAACCTAACAATGCCATGATGAAACTTTATAAAGATAAATTAGTGGCAACTGCCGTTGATGGCAGTGAAATATGGGGTTATGTGGCCGGTGAGCAACTACAGATTGTTGAAAATTCTTTTATGAAACGCCTTTTGTGTGTCCCAGCAGGCACATCTAATTTTGTAGTGCACGAAGAGCTAGGGTCGCAATATCTCTAAGATATCTTTTTACTACGCCCGCTGGTTAAAATTGTGGTTGAATCAAGATATTTCATTGACCCACCTGATTATAAGAGATTATGAGAGATTACTTGTCACAGGATAAGGCAATGGGTACACCCTGGTTAAAATACTTGAAATCGAAGTTTTCTAAGCTTGGCCGCCTGGATTTGTTTGAGCACCCGAATGGAATTGTAAGGGGTGATGTGGATGCAGTTAAGCGAGCCTTCTTTTTGGACAGAAAGGTTAAAAGGGAAGGTGAGGAGCTCCTGAAACCAAGTGTAAGAAGATGTGTTATGTTAAAAACAGGTGATATGATGGAGCCCTATTTGATGGGATCGCTGTGTTACCATGAGAAGTTCTTGCTAACGAGGTTCAGATTAAATATTTTCCATCATCTGCTGTCTAGACCTAAAAATGCTGCTTTTATCAAACCTGCAGCTCCCTGTGGCTGCGACGGTGTGTCTCCACAGTATATGCTGCATTTTATATTTTTATGTAAATTTTATGAATACCCCCGCAAACGCTATCTGGTAGATCTTTTAAAGAGACTCAATTTTAACCATATCAGACCAGCATTATTGTATCTGTAACTTTTGCACAGTGACAGTATTCTTCAAGTTACTGAATTCTTAAACCTGTCTATCAAGTTGAGAAATTGTTGAACCAATGATGATATGTTTGTTAATTTGATTATCTGTACTAATGAATTTGTTATGTATGAAATTTGCTGCATCTTGCACTTTTGCACCAACTACGTTTTATAATTAATGTGTGTCTCAATATGTTTTTAAATTGTTTATATTGTAAATGCACTTTTATGGTTTGAATCAAAACCGAATAAAGCCTTTTTTGACTTATAAATATTGCGGTTATGAAGATGTTGACTGTGTTGTTAGGGTCTGTTATCTGAGACTGTGGGTGCACTCCATATTCACAGAGACCTTTTACAGCAGAGGATCATGGCTCTTGAGCCCCAAAAAATTATTTATTCATAACCAGAGTTGCATGACAATGGCCTCCAGAGAACAAGAGATTCCTTTGTTTTGTAAGTTCAGGACGGTTATTTGGAAGATGTGATGAAGTGTGATAGTCGTCTGAAACAAAATTATTTCTTTACTTCCTTTCAAGGTATTCTGGGATGACCAGGCAGTGCAGCGTGGCTGCCACCCTCGGAGGAACAAAATATAATATAACTGTCAGGTAAGAAATCCTATAACTTCAAGTTTCGTTTTACCCTGTTTCTTCTTTCTCTATTCCCTTTCTTGTTCTCTGTTTTTTTTGTCTCTTCAACTTTAACATTTGACTCCCTCCGTGCACTATTCTTGTTGTTATCAAACTTCTGATAATAATATGATGGAGCCACATTCCTCCTGGAACATGTTGGAGGTGTAGTGCAGGTCCAGTGCCTTTTTAGGTCAGTTTTGCCCAGCAGTTCTTTAACTATTAGCACATTTGTCTTCTCCCCTACACCACATGATGCTCTCCCCCCTCTGTCCATTCTTTCAGCATCTTTCATCTCTGGATCTGACTTCCATCTCTTTACATCCCGCTAAACTGCCTTTTTCTTTCTTGTCTACTACAAACAAAAGACACAGCACATGTGCGTGGACACACATGCACACAGAGCTTGCTTTAGTGTGTTACAACCAGTGGAGCAGCACCTGGTGCTGACCTTGGGGGCACTGTGTTTAGAAGCAACCTATGGGTTCACAAGCATCTGCTGTAGAGTTTCCTGTGCTGGAACATGTGGTGAGAGTGGAAGATAGCCTTTTTTCTCTTTCTTCTGTTTTGTGGTTTTCTTTTCTAGACCCTTTTTGTTTTATTTTACTGTTGTGCTGCTTTTTTCTCTTTTTCAGGTGTTGCAGTGCCTGGGTCCTGTTGGAGGAGCATGATGAGTTCTGGGCCACCAAGTAAGTCCTTATCATCCGCACAATTTGAAAGTGTGAATTCCACTGAGATAACTGGACACAGCGTCAGTCTACAGTGGCATTTAAAGCACTGAGTGCAACAATGCCAATTCCTTCCTTCAATAAAATGTCCCTTCCTAGATCACTGGAAAAAGGAATAGATTAACAGTCTAGGTGGGCAAGGGAGTAAATAACATCTGATAATTCATTTAAAGTATTACAAATATCTCATTGTGATTCCAGATTTTGCCACAGAAATTGTAAATTGATAGTGTTGGCTGCTTCTGAGAATATGTGTCACAATATATGTGCAACATGTGTTTCTTTCTTAAATATTAAAATACGTTTGCCCTCACATCCTTGAAATCCAGTGATCCAAAGCTCCCGATCTACACAGTGTCCCAGAGCTGTTTCACCACTATCAGAAATGCAACTCAACTGATTTCCTATCTTGTTTTTGTCAATACTTTCTTTGTGCAAAGTATGAGGTCATTAATATTTTTTATTTGTGTTCATTTACAATCTCTGACTTCATTTCTACAGGTACCAGAAGCATGAACAGAAAAAAGAAGGTTTACATTTAGAGAAACACAACAAAAAGGATTATTTCAAGGAAAGTTAAAACATTCTCGAGCACTAGAGAAGAAACACATTCTATGTGCCAGGAATGGTGAGGATGTTGGAGCGGAAGAAACTAGTGAATGTGAAATTTGTCAAATCCCTAAAGTAAAAGGACCATCAATGTTTACGAAGTGTCAGTAACTGAGATTGAGGAGAACATTGGCCACAATTGATCGTCAAGCAGTGCACTTGAGAAAACTCAGTGCTGTAAATTCTGTTAGAAGGTTTATGATAAATGCTTTGGAGACCCTCCCCAACAGATCAGCATCCGTAGACGTGTCGTGATGTGACAGAAACATCAAAAAGAATATCCTCGGTTTACAAACACAAGCTTTTGTCTCCGTCTTCTGGAGATAAGAGGAAAGAAAATATTATTTAAAAGAAAGTCATTGTAAATACGCTTTCTCAGATGTCGTTACTGCAAAGATGCTGGATTATCATTTCCTTTCCTCCACCAACTCTGGCTCTTGAGTTTGATCCGAGTGGTTTCAAAGTGTCCTGTAACTCCAAAGTAGATCATGTACCTGTCTTAGCCACTGAGCAAATAAGCATATACTGACAGAAAGTATAAAAGGGGCCTGTGTTATGCTATTGATAATTCATAAACAATTCTGTCATGCCCTAATCATCTGTCATTACTTGTATGAACAAACATACCTAACAGGCAAACACTAAAGCCCAAAGACCTTATCAGTGCTTTTAAAACTCCTAATTCAAATGTGATAAACTGGAGTCACAAAATGAGACTTATTAAACTTGAGAGAATTCACCCGGCATAACTTGGAGATAATGAATTCCTGAGAGGCCTCTTAATCAATACAAGTGGCTCCTCAGTGAAAGTTAATAAGACAAGTTAGATAGGTGCCTTTAAAGGTAGGGAAATGATCTCCAGGTAAAAACTACCATTAGTTAAATACATATGTTAAGAAGAGCATCTGAAATGTATTTTAAAATGTAATGCTGAGTTGTAACATAAACAAGTACACAATCAGAAATCAGATTCAGTCTTAAGATGACATGTATTCAGGAACAAACTCAACTTGTAGAAATAAACAACTCGAATAAGAGCAATGACTGTGAGAACAGCTTTAGTTATCAATCCCACCTCACTAAACATGAAAAAACTAGCTCTGGACGAAAACCCTATAAGTGTCCTGAATGCCAGAAAGGCTTCACTCGCAAATCCAACCTTACTGTACATGAAAGAACCCATATTGGCCATAAACCGTATCAGTGCTCTGAATGCTGGAAAAGTTTCAGTCTGAAATCCAGTCTCACTTTACATGAAATAACTCACACTGGACAAAAACCTTATCAGTGCTATGAATGCTGGAAAACCTTCAGTCAGAAATCCCATCTCACTTTACATGAAAGAACCCACACTGGACAAAAACCATATCAGTGCTCCATGTGCCAAAAAAGCTTCAGTTTTAGTGGCAGTCTGATTCGACATCAGGTAACTCACGCTGGACAAAAACATTATCAGTGCTCTGAATGCTGTAAAAGCTTCAGTAGGAAATCAGCTCTCTCTCAACACGAGAGAGCTCATACTGGACAAAAACCTTATCAGTGATCTGAATGCTGGAAAAGTTTCAGTCATAAAGGCAACCTTACTGTACATGAAAGGACCCACAATGGGCATAAACTGTATCAGTGTTCTGAATGCCAAAAAAGTTTCTATCAGAAATCCGGTTTAACTCTACATCAGAGAATCCATACTGGGCTCAAACCGTATCAGTGATCTGAATGTCAAAAAAGTTTCTATCAAAAATTCAATTTAACTCTACATCAGATAATCCATACTGGGCTCAAACCGTATCAGTGTTCAGAATGCCAAAATGGTTTCTATCAGAAATCCGGTTTAACTCTTCATCAGAGAATCCATACTGGGCTCAAACCGTATCAGTGTTCTGAATGTCAGAAAAGCTTCAGTTTGAAAAAGGCTCTCACTCACCATGTGAGAACTCACACTGGTGAAAGACCTTATCAGTGCTCTGAATGCTCAAAAAGCTTTAGTTGGAAATCCAGCCATACTGTACATGAAATAACCCACTCTGGACATAAATCGTATCAGTGCTCTAAATGCCAGAAGGGGCTTCAGTCATAAAACAACTCTCAGTACACACGAGAGAACTCACACTAGGGAAAAACCTTATTAGCTCTCAGAATGCTAAAACAGTTTTAGCCAGAAATCTGGTCTCTCTCAACCTGCGAGAACTTACCTGGAAAAAACTTTGTCATTGTTCTAAATGCCACAGAAGCGTCTACTGGAGATTCAGTTTCATTCAACAATAGAGAACCCACAACGTGAAAGAAAATGATCAGTGCTTTCAATTTGACATAAACTTCAGTTGCAAATGTAACTTTTCCACATAAGAGAGACAATGTGTGAGAATAAAAGGTGCTCATTGGCAACCCTGAGGAGGAGCTTTCAGCATCACAAAACATTTACATGAAGCAGCCACAAAGACTCCACTCCATTGATTGTTCTAAAAACTCTACTGAGAAAAGCACCTAGCAAGGGATGGAAATGCTTGAATTAACCTCATTGTTTTGTAACTATTTGTGGCCTCATTCCATTCAGCGTGTTTTGTTCCTTGAGTGTTTATAAGCAGTGGCTCTGACACACAAAGGCCATTTGTTCCTGGACTTTGAGGCCACGCTGCTAGGATCTGGAATGCATATAACCTCAAACTGTTTCCAACCTTATCGAGCCTCCCCAGGAAGCTGCAGCAGGAGTCCCTTTGTCGTAGGTCTCTATGGGACCAACATCTGTTCATGTCTGTGCCACGTAGGGCTTATCATTGAGAAAAACTAAAGGTGATGGATGGACTGGTAGTTAATCTCGGCAACATCCCACCACATCATTCTCTAGTCTCTGTGTAACTGTGGTAAATTTAAATTACCTATACTTAATTTATGCGGTAAAGTTCAATAAGAATAACTCAGTCAAAAATAAGAGGCAGAGTCCGTGGCATCTGAGTTTATGAAGGTTAAATTCCTTAAAAAGGAATTGGTTCGAACCAGGTATCATGTTCCATCACCACAAGGGTTCAGGAAGGGAATGGACATGGACATGTACAATGTTTTATTAACAGGGTATCATATATATAGTCAATACACATAGTAGTGATGAATGCAGAAGGCGTAACAGCTGAGAGAAACGAGATAAGAACACATGTACGTAACAGAAGGCGTGCATGAGGGCGTACACGGAGGTGTGTGCTAGACATCGTCACATGAAACGTATCACAGGTGGGTGGATCCATAGAAGAATCCTGCAGTGTCAGCAGAAATACATGGCAGAGATGCGCGCGCAGCAGCATGACGTGTGAGTGACGTGGAATTAGAGGGTGAAGGGGACTTCACATTTAGCCCTACATGAGGAGACAGAAGTCTGGGATGTCAGAACAACCTAATCCCAAATCATATCTAATATCTTGTGTTTGAGGAACTGTATTATCTAGAAGGAAAGGTCTCTCGGGCAGAGGCTATTCTATACGGACTGCTAGTGCGTGCATACGCGACTACGTGTCTACGTGTAAAGAAAGGGCCATGGGCCTACCATGGTAACAGGAGCAGGGAATTACTTGCACGGAGACAGAAAGGCCGGGCCCTTTGCTCTGCAGCTGGGAAGGATGTTTTCCTAAATCACTAGACAGGAATGTATTTTCGAGGTGCGGAGCAGATAACTTGAAGGCTGAATACAGTCTTGGCAGGCAAACAGGCCGAGCCAGGCACCGCTCGCCGCACAGGGAGTAAGGCAAGGGTCAGGAAGCAGCAGACTGCAGTTTTCAGAAACAGAAGGCAGAAAGGGCTCGATGGCAGGAATCAGGGCCTAACTCAGTAGAGCTAGTAAAACATGAAAGTGCACCATGTAAAGACGTTGGCAAGGCACACTTAGGAACTGAATATCCGACCCATTCATGGTGGATCTGAAAGAGGACATGTTAACGTTGGACGCAAATGTATTTGCGTCGTCATAGCTGGAAGTGGAGGGAACATACATGTACTTGAAGCACGTACATGGAGCCGTTGGGGTCTACGTTAGGGGACACAATTGACCATAAAAATTCATATTACCTCATTCCCTCCTTGTCCCCTACGGACCCTTCATGAGATATCAATCCTCATTAATCTATCAATCTGTTCATGTAACATCATTTGCTCTTCTTTCTTCTTACGGTGTTTTGAACGTGGACTTGAATGAGGAATACATGATGTGGCGCACAAGCCGCAAATCGCTGGCCCACATTGCAGACATAGGCAACAACTGAATACTATGAGAAGGGCTATTCCTAGGAAGGATAGGACTTTCCATCCCCAGGCTGATAACACGCTCCAGAACCAACCGGACCAAGTCCAGGTGCCTGGATTCTGGTGTATCTGACTTGCAATTTTGTGAAGACGGGTTATGGCTCGGTATACTGATGGCGCGTTTTCTGGAATGAAAACACAGCAGCTCGATCCGATGACTCTACAAGCTCCGCCCCTATCGGCCAGGATGACGTCAAGGACAAGACGATTTTGAAGAACAACAATCCGCATAGCAGACTGCTCCTCTGTTAAGTTACCTAGGGCGGAAGTAGTTTCATTCACTACTGCTTCAAGGGTTCTGGTTAATTTTCGTATCAGTTTACTATTAAAGACAGCACCTAAGTAGGGAAAGAAACCTTTATTGAAGTCTATGTATTGTTCCCATGCCGTTTCAGTGTAGTCGACAATCGGGAGATCTCTCTTGGGTCTGACATGTACTAGATGGGAGTCCCTATGATAATCAGGAGGGGCTAGAAAAACAGGTGGCAGAAGGAATGCAATGTAACAGGTGCCATCCCAATCTAGAGGTAAGCGTATATATGCGGTATGACCACAAATGAAGTAGGAATGACGGGAAGCTTTAAACGTAGACTTGCCCTTATCACTGAATTCGATCACAGTAGTACATTTACTATGACCCAGGTGTACTGAACCATTCTTTCTGACACATAATTCACCTTTGACTGGTAGTACGGACATAGCGGGCAAGACTGGTTCGGTTTCAGATTCAACATTCAGAATCATGAGGTTAAGTGTAAAGTTACCTAATCCATATACTTCATTTTCTAGATCAGTCCCTGTCCTTTTTGGAAGACCCTCCATGTCAGGGAAACATACTTTATGCAGAACTGTGTTCAGATTTCCCCATACCCAAGTGCCCTGGTAAACTACGGAATCAGAATCTAAGGAATTAATTAAACTAAACCATGCACCACAGGAACCATTGTGTGTGAACGGGTACAGGAAGAGGGGCAGAACTCCCTTGTATTTCTGATAGGGAGGGAGTCGGCCACATATCCAACAATTGGTAGCATTGCTGGTCTGATGGGAATGATGTAACATACTAATGAATGTGTTGTTGCGCAGCGCAAGTCGGTAAGATAACTCATGCGGGGGCAGTTCACTGAAAGAGTGCTCGGCAGTGACATTTAAGGAAGAATGTGCACGCTTGAAAATAGGATAGTATATATGTAACAGTATACTTGCAGCAATAATCAAAAGACTTAGAAAAAACATAATCAATAGTGTCACGATACAGTGACTACGAAGTGATTTCCAATATTCACGTTTCTTGAGCTGTTTCTGTCTATCTCTCTCTCTGTTGGGGTCTAGGGGATACATGTCAGAAACTCGTCTAACTGATTCACCTAGGGGAGGACTTAAACAATTAAACTGTCTGACTTGCTAGACCTCAATTTTAATTTATATTCTTGAGAAGAAGTTTTCTCGACCAGGGGGAGTTTTGAGTCAGTCTGTGGAGGAGGGCAGGGCTGGGAGTCTAGATCTGGCGGCAGTCCATGGTATTTTTTAATATGACTCGAGTGAAGCCAGCCCTTGCGGCCCTCGACCTTAATCGCAGTCCTTGTGGTCAAAAGTACTAGCTTCGGCGCTTGCCAACGGGGCTCCAGCGGACTTCTCCTGTCAAAGTTCCTCACGAAGACGAGGTCCCCCGGAACAACCTCATGTGGCTTCACCTCGGTGTTGCGGGAAAGGCTGCAGCAACCTGTGAACGACATGATTGTAGTGCAGACATCAAGGAAGCAAGGTAATCTGTCAGCATGTTACAGTCAACATCAGTTATTTTGCGAGGCAGAGGCGTCCCCCACATATTCGGTGGCCTACCAAAGACCACCTCGTACGGGGATAGCCCTGTTCTTGAGTGTGCGACCATTCTCATGTAAAAGAGTGCAACTGGTAAAGCTACTATCCAGTCGACACCTTTCTCTCTACAGATCTTGGCAAGACGAATTTTCAGAGTCTGATTATGACGTTCCACGAGACCTGCTGCCTCGGGATGTCTGACACAGTGAAATTTCCATTGGTAGCCGAGCAGGAGAGATACCTGCTTCATAAGCTCGGACGAGAATGGCTGACCGTTATCTGAGTATACGATGCGGGGCAAACCATATCTGGGGAAGAATTCACGAACCAGCTGCTTGGCAGTGGTCGGAGCAGTGTAATCTGGGACTGGATATGCTTCTGTCCAACGGGAGAGTGCACATACAACTACGAGGACATATTTGAATCCTCGACAACGTTCCATCTGGATATAATCCATCTGGAGGACTTCAAAAGGGTGATCGGGAGGATGAAATCCACCTTGCTCTACGGGAATGCTTTTCCCTGGGTTGAACTGACAACAGATCATGCAAGTACGCACTTTCTGTTTGGCTGCTGCTCGTAAATGTTTATTGAACCAGAGGTTTTGAATACTGTCTAACATGGCTTTTTCTCCTAAATGTGCAGGACTGTGTACTGTGTTAATGATTACTTGGACCATAGAGTCAGGGAGAAACCATGTAGATTTTCCCTTCGTCATCCATCCCTGTTCTGTCTGGATCCCTCCTAGTTCAATCCATTTCTTGATTTCGTCTGGTGTAGCATGTGTCTGTATGTCAATTACATCTAGGGCGGGATCCTTAACTGTCATACAATGTGTCGGTGTCTGGACTATTGTTTTTGTCAGATCAGTTGCGTGAGTCTGAGTCTGAGCTGTATGCTTTGCTGTTCGGTCTGCCAGGTCGTTACCCTGGGAAATTGTATCTGTGACTTTCGTATGTGCTTTGCACTTCATGATGGATATTGCTGTAGGCAGATGTATTGCATCTAACAGAGCTTGAATGAGGGGACCGTGCTGAATTCTGGCTCCGTGAGAAGTCAAAAAACCTGTCTCTCGCCAGAGTACACCGAAGTCGTGTACGACTCCGAATGCATAACGTGAATCTGTGTATATGTTAACTCTCTTGTTCTTTGCTTGAATACAGGCTTGTGTCAGAGCGATGAGCTCTGCTGCTTGGGCTGACAAGGTGTCTATACAATTTGTTTCTATGACTTCAGTTTCTGTCGTGACTGCGTAGGCGGCCACTAATTCTCCTGTACTTGTTCTCATGCATGAACCATCCACATAAAGTGTCAGGTCTGGATCTGGTAATGCGGTGTCTGTCAAGTCTTGTCTGGGTTTCGTCGTAATGGTAATGACTTCAATACAATCATGGGCTAATGGGTCTGTCTCACCTAATGGCAGAAGTGTAGCAGGGTTCAATGTGTTGCAACGTCTGATTTCTATGTGTGGCTGAAACAATGTCAATTCATAACCTGTCAGTCGCGCTATAGTCAAGTGCTGAGTCTGTGTTCGGTTTAAAAGAACTTCCACCGAGTGTGGAACTTGTACTATCAATTGATGTCCTAACACTATGGAATCACTTTGTCTGATTGCTAGAGCTGTTGCTACTACTGATTTCAAGCACGCAGGCAGCGCCTAGCCTACTGGGTCCAATGTACTAGAAAAATAAGCACACGGTTTGTATGAACCTGCTTGATCCTGAGTGAGTACTGACAATGCGGTACCTTCACGTTCTGTGACAAAAAGTGTAAAAGGCTTATTGTAACATGGTGTCGCTAAAACTGGTGCTTGACATAAGGCTTTCTTTAAGTCGTCAAAAGCTTGTGTATGTTCCTGAGTCCAAGGGAGGGCAGTCGATGTCGCTGCCTCCTGGATTGTCAACTGTATGAGTGGTTTCGCTAGAAATGCATACTGAGGGATCCATTGTCTACAGTAAGAAGTGAGGCCTATAAAGGCTCGTACCTCCTTTTGTGTCGGGCTGTGACATGTTTACAATTAACTGAATGCGGTCAGGTGTTAGCTGTCTCCCCCCTTTGGACAGCAAGTGCCCAAGGTAAACCACTTGCTGAACACAGAATTGCAGCTTCGAAGGGGACACCTTGTGTCCCTTGTCAGCCAGGAAATGCAAAACCGTCAGTGACGCTTGCTCACATTCAGGTTCGCTGCGGGCGGTGATCAGTAGATCATCGACATACTGTAACAGGGCAGTGTTGTCAGGCATGTGTATACTGTCTAGTTGTCTTTTCAGTGCTTGGCTATAGATGCTGGGGCTTTCTGTGAATCCTTGAGGTGCGCGTGCAAATTTAAAGCTTCGACCATTTAAACAGAATCCGAAAAGATATTGGCTTTCTGGATCAATTGGGACACTAAAGAAAGCGTTCTTCAGATCAATTACAGTAAAGAACGTTGCTTCGGAATCAATGGCAGTCAATAGAGACGAGATGTCTGGGACCACGGGATACTGTGGTACGATGCATTTATTCAATTCGCGCAAATCGATAACTAATCGATAAGCTGGGGGTGCATTTGGATCAGTACGTTTAAGAATTGGAATGATGGGGGAGTTACATAGATTCGAGTCGGTTTCTACAACCACTCCTTGTGCAATGAGCTCGTCAATGATTTTCAGTAAAGCCGCTACAGCATCTGGAGGTAACTTGTATTGTCGGATTCGTGGTAAGACTACTCCTGGCCTGAGTGTGACTCGATATGGTGTAATGTGCATACAACCTACATCAGTGGGGCCTTGTGCCCATAAATGTGCAGGAACATTCTGTAATCTGGGATCAATATCTCTCAACACATAGTGACCCTTAAAGTCACGTAAGAACAATCTTACTCCTTCCGAAGAACAGCAAATAACAGCTCCTAGAGCTTTCAGTGTCTTGATACCTAACAAGTTTTCTGGACATGATTTCGTTAATAACAAATCTGTAGTGCGAGACAACGGACCAACTAAAAGTGGTACTGGTTTTGATACTTCATTTACAACAGGTTTGCCTGAAAATCCAAGGGAAACATTCTGGGAGCCTGAGAGGGGTGCCCCTGGAACCTCGTCATGACTTATTGTTGTTCTGCTTGCCCCTGTATCAATCAAAAACTTTCTGTCTTTTTCTAACACTTGGCTATGTACATAAGGACCCTCTTGATCTACAGGAACCTCAATAAGAGGCAAGCCAACTTCCCTCTCTAGGCTGTTTCATGTGTATCGCTGATAATCGGGATAATCTGTTTGTGCATACTGGTACATCTGTTGCGTTGCATGTTGTGTTGCGGCAATGGGCTGTGGCTGTGGTACTGCTACGGTCTGTACTGTCTGTTGTGAAGTTTGCATAGGCTGGATATTCTGTGATACTTGTTGTTGGGCCTGGTCCTGTCTAGGAGGAGGCGGTCTTTCTTTAGTTTTACCTGTAGCTATATTATGTTTCAAAACTGCACAATCGTTTATTTAGTGACCTGGCTGTTTACAATAGTTGCATGTCCCTTTAACAGGAGCTGCTGAATTATTGGACTGTGTCATGCCCTTTTTCTGACCGTCAGCTGGAACTGACTGAGCAACTAACATTTTCATTTTCGTGTCTTTCATACGTCTTTGTTCGTGATCATGTTCTTCTCTAATTCTGTTCTGGTGGTACTGTAACATTTGTAACATTTGGGAAGGCGTGTTTGCTTGCCAGGTGCTCTCGACTTTCAGTACACGATTCTTAACTTGGGGCAGAGAATTCTTGACCAATTTGGATACAAAAAGGTGTGGATATGACTCGCTACTTGCTTTCAGGCCACTATTAATAACAAAACATTTCTCAAATCGGGAATAAAAATCACTAGTGTCTTCATCGGGTTTCTGTTTACAGGCTGAGATTGCATCCCAGTCCTCCTTTTTCGTTGCTAACAAACGTGGCAACACTTGCACTAACAATCCTGGTAATGCTTTAGTTTTGTCCCCAAGCCCTAGGCCTGGGGTTCGAGTATTTTCTTCGTTTTCTAATGCAGCCCAATCAACTTTTGCTCTCCCACCTCCCATTCTTTTTCTTTGAGTTTCTCGTAAATACCGGCAGGCAATAATACTTTCAATATTTTCATGATGTCGGGATAGGTATAATCACCCATGAGTAACATGTCTTTTATTTCACGGTGGAAACCTGCAGGGTCTTTATCGTGACTGGGCACTAATTTCTTCATTTCTAATAATTGCATTTTAGTTATGGGCGTGTACACAAACACACGTCTAAAGGTATTATCATCATTCCTGACTGGATGTACTTCTCGTAAGGGATTCTGTCTGTCTATGTAATACATTTTTCTTTCTACTGGTGGAGCTGGAACAAACTGTGGATTCAGGAAAGTACTATATCTGTGCCGATGTTCTAAAATTACTTTAATTAAGTCTGTACCTAGGCCTCTCCATTTATTCATGAGTAGCTCTATTAGTATATCCGGTAGGGGCCCCGGATCAGAATGTTGGCTTTTATACAATATAAGGAGGTGCTGTATCATATACATACCAGCTAGTCGCTGTTCGTCGGGGGAAAGATTTAAAAAGGTCTGCGCTAATGCGTCATCACTATATTTATCGGAATTGTCAGCCCATTGTACTGCTGATCTGGCTAATTCTTGCTCATCCATGGAATCGAGTACATGGTACCCCATTCGTTCTTGAAGTATTTTATCGGTAGCCTGAAACAAATGTTCAGGAGTCTTCGGATTTGACATAGCAGCGTGAAAAAGTCTCTTACTTTCTGGGCGTATCGTTTTATTAAAGGATCTCCCCTTTCCTACATATGCTATCGTTCCTTTATCTTCTGGTTCCTCCTCATCTGAGGATTTATTTGCATCTGATTCGGCTTCCCTTTCAGCTTTCGCTTTTGCATGGAATACTACTATTTCTTTACGAATCTTTCTGTACATGGCCTCTATACAACTTTGTTTATTGTGTTTTCCGTCTGAAATATTCTGACTCCATGCGGTTAGTACCTTCATCTCTTCTTGATTTACACCAGGCCTGTCTCGTTCTCTTATGAAACAGTTTATGAGGAATCTTAGTATTAGGCTCTGAATGTCTACTTTCTGATGCGCCATGGCCTCCTGAATACATTCCTGACCCGCCCCGTCTGAACAAAATGATATATCCTGTCTAGATTAGCTTTTATTCCTGGAAACAGAACTAAAAAGTCTGCAGCACGTCTAATACGTATTGATGCTAATAACATATAACCATCTGTGCCTGGTATAGGGTCATATCTACAGTATGTGATACGTTCTTTCGCCTTTTCACTGGTAATCGGTTTCGGAGTACGTTGCATTGCTAGTTCTCTAACATCTAATCGATGTACTGGTGGCGGGGTCTGGTAACCTCCTGATGCACCTCCTGTAGCGGAGGCTTGAGCATGATCTGTCTGTAGGGTCGTGTCGGACCCAAAAGGATTTTGCGGATTAATAGGGTTAATGGGGTTTGCAGGAAGTGGTGGAGGAGTGTCCTGTCGTTGGGGATGGCGGTCAGGGGGTGGTATGCGTGCAGGCGGAACATTGATATATTCGGGAGCTACATCGTCTAAATAGGAAGAAAGGAAAATGTCTTTTGTAGTCTTGTGACGTAATTTAGTCGGGAGCAATGGAGGGGGCAGATCTTTCGGTACTTCCGAGGTCGCCTTGGGCAGGCCCTCGGCCAGGACTGGATACAATCCTGTCATAATAGCATTACTACGTCTATCGTGTTGTTTTATTCTAACTCGTTCTCCTTCTTCTAGTAGTTCCTTTTCTTTGGCTTTTTCGGAATCCTCTTTACTTCTCTCTGCTTTTCTGAGTGCTTTCTCTGTCCGTCTGTGCGATTCTTTACGCCATAATTCAATGGCAGCTTTTTGTGACTGTCTGGCTTTCTTTTTCCATAACGCTTCTTCTACTCTCAAGATGCACTCGGCATCCCATGTCCCTGTAACGGGCCATCTCTGATTCTCTGCTAGATCTTTGGTGTAGTCCACCCACAAATCGAGAAATAATACAGCATCTAAGCCGTGCTTGTGGTACATAAAATATCCGGGAGTGTCCCTGGGTGGGATGGGAACAGCTTCCTCGAGTATCCCTTTTTTAGTTCCTATCTGTTTCAGTTTGGAAAACAGTGGCATGTTTCAGCCGTGCTACTTGGTACTTGATACTTACTCGGACTTGGACCCAACTAATACAGTAAACACGATAATGTAGATCGAACAATCACTCATACCACGACATTAAAACACATTTAAACATTTTGAAAACGAACAACAATAACTAGAATAAAACTAGCTACCTGCATACTCGATATACTGCTAAACAGTACAGATACACCGCTAAACAGTGCAGACCGGGTCTGTGTACCCAAACCCGTCTTGACCGGGCACAAATTAATGCACCCGTCTAGATGCGTCCCCAGCAACGGTACTCACCGGGAAGCACGGAACGGAAGGCCTCGGAAACTCGACACTGGACTGGACCG
Source organism: Lissotriton vulgaris (assembly GCF_964263255.1). Classification (NCBI taxonomy): domain Eukaryota; kingdom Metazoa; phylum Chordata; class Amphibia; order Caudata; family Salamandridae; genus Lissotriton; species Lissotriton vulgaris. The sequence continues at coordinate 303,213 of NW_028252791.1, read as the reverse complement.
GACTGGACTCGACTCGACTCGTGACGTAGGCACTTCGGAACTTCGGAACTGGTGGGCCTCTGAATACCTCGGACCTTGCTCTCTCAGCTAGGCTCTGGTCGGGATCCTCCGCACTCCTCACCGCCTCGTCTGGGTGTCGATCGCAGCCTCAGTCACCTCCGTTGGCCTGAGGGAGATACAGGAAATCCTGCGGGTACGCGTAGTTGTCCGTCCGGCTGTGGCAGGGGGCTAGGCCTGCAACGCACCGCCGGCGCGTGAGGTGGGGGAGGGGTCCCTATTCGGGCGCCAATTATGTGGTAAATTTATATTACCTATACTTCATTTATGCGGTAAAGTTCAATAAGAATAACTCAGTCAAAAATAAGAGGCAGAGTCCGTGGCATCTGAGTTTATGAAGGTTTTATTCCTTAAAAAGGAATTGGTTCGAACCAGGTATCATGTTCCATCACCACAAGGGTTCAGGAAGGGAATGGACATGGACATGTACAATGTTTTATTAACAGGGTATCATATATATAGTCAATACACATAGTAGTGATGAATGCAGAAGGCGTAACAGCTGAGAGAAACGAGATAAGAACACATGTACGTAACAGAAGGCGTGCATGAGGGCGTACACGGAGGTGTGTGCTAGACATCGTCACATGAAATGTATCACAGGTGGGTGGACCCATAGAAGAATCCTGCAGTGTCAGCAGAAATACATGGCAGAGATGCGCGCGCAGCAGCATGACGTGTGAGTGACGTGGAATTAGAGGGTGAAGGGGACTTGACATTTAGCCCTACATGAGGAGACAGAAGTCTGGGATGTCAGAACAACCTAATCCCAAATCATATCTAATATCTTGTGTTTGAGGAACTGTATTATCTAGAAGGAAAGGTCTCTCGGGCAGAGGCTATTCTATACGGACTGCTAGTGCGTGCATACGCGACTACGTGTCTACGTGTAAAGAAAGGGCCATGGGCCTACCATGGTAACAGGAGCAGGGAATTACTTGCACGGAGACAGAAAGGCCGGGCCCTTTGCTCTGCAGCTGGGAAGGATGTTTTCCTAAATCACTAGACAGGAATGTATTTTTGAGGAGCGGAGCAGATAACTTGAAGGCTGAATACAGTGTTGGCAGGCAAACAGGCCGAGCCAGGCACCGCTCGCCGCACAGGGAGTAAGGCAAGGGTCAGGAAGCAGCAGACTGCAGTTTTCAGAAACAGAAGGCAGAAAGGGCTCGATGGCAGGAATCAGGGCCTAACTCACTAGAGCTAGTAAAACATGAAAGTGCACCATGTAAAGACGTTGACAAGGCACACTTAGGAACTGAATATCCGGCCCATTCATGGTGGATCTGAAAGAGGACATGTTAACGTTGGACGCAAATGTATTTGCGTCTTCATAGCTGGAAGTGGAGGGAACATACATGTACTTGAAGCACGTACATGGAGCCGTTGGGGTCTACGTTAGGGGACACAATTGACCATAAAAATTCATATTACCTCATAACTACAGATGAGGCCAGCCATATGCAAAACTTGGCTCTACCCTAAATAGTCCTAATGACTTCTGTTCCAATGGGACATAGCCTCGTCTTACAAAGATCTACACGAGTGGCCTCTTTCCATCTTCTTTTTGTTTCAAATGGAACCTGTTATCCCCTTAACCATGCCTCAGACCTGCCATGTTCCATGCTTTGGCTCTTATCATCAACCTTGAACCATCTCCATAACTTGGAAGCTCCGTAGACTTTGCAGCTGTTGTAACTGCTTGAAGTTTCCCGCATGTTGATAGCCGTGGATTCAGGTTCAACTTGATAGCCCAACTCTACTCTGTGGGAATTTTGCACTTCAAGACACTTCTGTGCACCTTCTGAGACTGATTCAGCCAAAATCCTCGCATCAAATTCCAGTGTTATTCATCACCAGAGACTAAACGTATCTTTGTCCTCTCGAGCATTGCTACCGAAGTCAGCTACAATTTCGTAGGTGACTTTCTGATTGATTCAGTGGATCTGCTTTTTTTTATTCATTTACCTTTTTGTTTGGTTTTGACAGTTCTTTTTGCTAATTAATAATTCTTAAATCACAGTGCTCCTTTAGATTTTGCTTCTGAATAATTATTAAACATTCTTTTTGATCTAAACTTGGTTTGAATCTTAAAGTTCCTTGTCTATTTTTAATAAACTGCATTGAAATGTGTGACTTCCACTGTTTTGCTTTAACTTCGAGCACGCCTTAGGCCATACTGCTCAAGCCACGTTACCAAAAGCGAGCTTAGAACACTTTAGTAGAAGACACATTTACCTTTGCTGACCAAAGTTTGGGAAAAGCAAAGCAGGCTGACTCCAGAAAGCACACTAAGGTTCCTCTCTTAGGTGGCATCTGTGCCACCTGTAGATGCAAAAAGCAAAGATTACGAGGGAAGCTGTTGGTATCTGTGTCCCAGAATTTGAGACTGCCACCCTCTCTCAAACAGTTGAAAGAGTTGAAGATGCACCCGTCAGAGATTCATGTCTCAGCAACTAAGACTGCTCACTCCTGTCATACAACACTCACACTGTTACCTGAATCACACGCCCTGTGCAATGTACAAATCTTTACATAAACAAGTTGTGTTGTGCTATGTAAACAGGCTTTCACCCCCCTTTGTATGTAAATGAGTTTTTGTGATCAGACACCCCAGGCTCCCATTTCTTCTAGTGCGAATGATAATGTGAGAACTGTAACGAGAACAAGATCACAAACAAGGGCTGTATTGAGAAATATTCGTCTTCCAAGTCACACAGTTGTTTGTAGTTCTTTATTAGTCTTTTAAATGTCCATTCCTCCATCCCGTTCCAAGGTAGAGTCTAGTTTGCAAAGAGCGACTCTCTTGTGGCCTGCTCCCCAGATTAAGTCGATAAAAACAGAAACAGAGTCCAATTTCCTGATGTAGCTCCGAGGCGGGTAAACTGGGGGGGTCGACAAGCAGTATAAATGTATTAACAGCACTTTTACAACTGCCCCTCTACTCATGGGTCGATAGTGGCAGCGAGCCCCAAAACGACAGCGAGCTGCAAACATTGGACATCACCTAAGTTGCCCTGTATAAGTTCTTCATCGGTGTGGTAAGTTCACCCCTAAATACCTGAAGATGTCAGGGTGCTACCCCAGTGCTAATTGGGGCAGCACTTCCTGTTCCAAGTTGTGAGTTTGTGCATGGGATACAAGCTTGATTTGGTCCAATTTAGCCTCGGTCCAGAAGCCCTACCAAAATCGTCTAGAACCTCCATCACCTGTGGTAGATACGCCTGCACATTCCTGAGGTACATAAATGCATCCTCAGCATACAGTGAAATGACCTCCTAATTTGTCCCGCTCAGTATACTGACTGCTGGGTCCTGCAACCAAAACAGGCCAGCAAACAGGTCCATGACTAGGGCGAAAGTAATCGACAGCGGGCATCTATGCCACATGCTTCAAAAGAAACTGAGATCTCTGCCTGTCCGGATGCGGCCAGCAGGTTGGTGTAGAGGAGAATTATCCAGTGCAGTATTTCTGCACCTAGTTTCATGCACATCAGCACTTTCGTTAAGTAAAACTACCCCAGGGTGTCGAAGGCCTTCTCTATATCTAGTGAGAGTGCTGTGTATGGAGGCAAGTTATGAAGATTCTTTTCCATCATCCGGAGAGGCGCCATAGGTTTAGACACATTTTTCTCCCAGGTACGAAAACATTCAGGTCTTGGTGCCATTGTAGAGAGGCAGGGGAGCAACCTGTTTGCAAGGACCTTCCTGCGAATCTTGTGGTTGGTGTACAGTGGCCAGTAGGAGCATAGCTCCAGGGGGTCCCTGTAGGGCTAAGGCAGGACCAATATCACAGCCTCCCATAGGGATCCCGGCAATGTGCCCTCCTGCCAGGCCTGTTGGTACATTTGGAGTAGCTTTGGAGAGAGGGTTGCTCTGTAGGTGAAGTAAAAGTCCACGGGAACCCGTCCATCCCAGGAGTTTTGTTGCACGTGATCTAGTCAATCATGAAGCCTGTTTTCTCAGTGGTCAGGGTTTCGTCTGGTGTATGTCCCTGAAGGGGGTTAAGTCTCAGTATCGACAGTCTATTCAAATACTCATCTAATTGAGGAGCTCGCACTCCCAACACAGCCTGGTATACAGACGTCTAGTACTACAGAAAAGCCTGGTTTATATCTGCTTGTACATTCAATATCACTCCCATCGGGGATCTGCTAGCCTTTCTGGGGGTCTGTGGGGTCAACGACCTTAGTAGCCATGCTAGTATTTGATAGTGTAGTGTTCCTAGGCTGACCACCGCCTCTCTTTACTCCTTTTGGAGAGGGGTGATGTGTTCTCGTTTCATGCAGCTACCCAGATATATTTCTGCTGTTTGTATCGTTTGTTCAAGGGAGAGGTTTTGGGCTCGCAAGGCATGTTTCACACTGTCTTGATGCACAGACCTTATGTGACACCCTTAGAGATATCCCACTCTATCACTGTGGTAGAGGCCGTCCCTTCATTCTCCACAAAGATGGCGATATGTGTACTTACAGTATCACAGAAGACTCTGTTGTGTAGGGCCGGGGCATACAGCCTCCTAGTAGCTACTGTACTGGTGCATGTCGTCTGCTCCACTGAATCATCATTTTGTGGTGGCTGTTGTCCGAACGTGTGCAGCCTAGATATTCAGATCACAAGACCAGGGAAGCTACAAAGGGATTTCATAGGAACAAGTCGATTCTGGTGTGCATTTAGTGTACTGGTGTGAACTACAAGTTCTCTTATGTATGAGGATGCATCTGTCACCAGATGTTGCACATCTGGGTAAGAAGCCAGTACACAATGCATGGGTCATTCTGGTCGCATTTGTGTGTTGTGGTGTGGGGAAGGATCTATCTAGGGAGGTATCATGGACAAAATTGAAGTCTACACCCCATATACTCAGCGTTGCCAGGCCACGTATCAAGGGCTTGGATGAAGTACACCTGTCTCAAACTCAACGCAGACAACACAGAAGTCCTCATCTTTGGGAACAACACCTCGCCATGGAATGACACATGGTGGCGCACGGAGCTGCGTACCCCTCCCCCCACATCAACATACTATGCCCGCAACCTCAGCATTATTCTGGATAGCAAGTTATCCATGAAGAACCACGTCAATGCAGTCTCATCCACCTCTGCCACAACCTTTGCAGGCTCCACAAGATCTTCAGGTGGCTCCCGGCAGACACCAGAAGGACCATCATGCAAGCCCTCATCACTAGCAGACTAGACACTGGAAACACAATCTAAGTAAGAATCATTGCACGCCTCCAGACAAGACTCCAGACAATACAGAACTTAGTGGCAAGACTCATACTCAACCTCCCAGAATGACACACGTCACACCCCATCTCAAGAAACTACACTGGTTCCCATTTCAGAAGAGAAGTCAGTTCAAGATGATGACTCATGCCTCAAGGACTTATACAACAAAGGACCAGCATACATCAACAAATATCTGCCCTTCCACCAACCGACCAGACACCTTCGTCAACTGCAGAGGACGCTCCTTCTCACATCTGGCAGCCAAGGCTTGGAACAACCTCCCCTTGTACCTCAGGATCTCAACCCTCCAATTGAACCTCCACACAGCAGTCAACAGCTCCAGCGCTTCAAGACCCTCAAGGGTGATTTGCTGTGCTTTATAATGTGTAATTGATTGATTGAATATGGGCAGAGCTACTCAGCATAAATTGGTGTGGGTTGCTGTTACGTATATATAGCACAAGCAGGCTGATCGACGCCCCACCTTGTAAACCCTCTTCTGCTACATACCTACTCTCTGGGTCGACTACTGTATGTTGTGTGATCAGTGGTACTGTTGGGACGATCCATATGAGAACCCCCCATTGTGTATGTTGGGTATGAAAAGCCAATGACCTGGCCTCTTCACCTATCTTGTACCTCGGCGAGTTCTGTGGTGGGCATATCAATCAATCAAACAAACATTTATAGAGTGCAGCAAATCACCTGTGAGGGTCTTAATGCACTAGAGTTGTTTGCTGCTGAGTGGAGGTTTGATCATTCAAACTTCCAGGTCTTTAGTTCTCTTCTGACTTGCTGGAGCGATGGTGTGATCCTGAGGTGCAGGGGGAGGTTGTTCCAACCCTTGACTGCAAGGTGCGAGAAGAGGCGTTCTCTGCCAGTTGCTCGACGGATTGTGGGGTGTCTGCGAGGGAGAGGGAAGCTGGTTGAATGTGTCTGGTCGGTTGGTGGAGGCTCAGGGGTTTGTTGATGTATGGTGGCCCTTCGTTGCGCAGGGCCTTGTAGCATAGGTCTGCATCTTGAACTGGGATCTGAACAGATATGTTTCTTGCAAGTTAGCAACGCGGGTCTGTCTGCGCGGTAGGTCTGACTGTATTAAATGACATTGCCTACTAGTGTCAATGCCCCAGACATTCCAGCTAACAAAGTTTTATGTGGGTTGGTGTGTGTTAGAGCTGACAGCGTTAGGGTACTCTTCCCCCCAACTTTTTGCCATATTTTTGCCTACCTCCTCCATTTTTCTGACCTAGTTTTTTCTGGTATTGGGACTCTGTTCACTTTACCAATGTTAACTATTAGTTAACCCTAATTGGCAGTATTGCATGCTAGTTTTCTCCACATTCAGTGCTTGTTGTTTCGGTCTGTGTAATATTTCAGTTCTCTTCAGAGTATAACGAAGAGGCTCTGCCACTGCTCTACAGGCATATATATGCTACCGCTTGTTTTACTCTTTGTATATCCAGCATACCGAAGAATTCAAACCTACATTTGGCCCTGATGTTTTTTCCCAAGTCTATTTGATGTTCACACATTTAGCCATGTGGGTGTATAGAATACTAATATAGAAAAAGTTGCATTGATCAGTCACTGCACATGCAACTTTTAGATGAAGCTCAGCTGGTGCACTTCGGGAAAACATGGGGTTCCATGTTGACGGAAGGGTATACGTGATAGACGGAAATAGCAAACAAGCATTGGCATAGACAATAGGTCTTGCTATTTAGCTATGCAGCACAATATCCTTGGTGCAATACCATTAACTGTTGCATGGCTAAAAACGTATAAGGTCCCAAAGGCGAGATCTATTGGCTATGTCAATGCTTGTTATACATGTAAGTCACCCCTGAGGTATGCCCTGGACAACCGAGAGGGCAGTGTGCAAGGTATTTCAACTGCAGGACATGTACTTTTAAGTTGTACATGTCCTGGTAGTGAAACATTTCCAAAGTTGCTTTTTTTACTAATGCAGGGCCTATCTTTCCCATGGAGTAACATTGGGATTACCTTATTACACTTTATGAGTGTAATTTCCAATTGTGATGACAAACTTTTCAGGTTTGGTGTCTCTGGAACCTCAATTTAAAATCCAAACCTATGGTGAAGTCGTATGTTAAATTGCAATTCAGAATGTCACATTCAAAAAGTTGACATTTTCTTACGTTAGCACACACAAGGAGATGATGGACGGAGCGCTGACAGTTTTCAGACACTCACACCCAGTCACAGATCTGGGTTGAAACCATCATCATTCTTTAGCTCACTTCGCCACCCCAGTTCATACCCAGCCATATGCAAATCAGTCTTGACCCTGTTCCTTGTAGGAATAGTCCAGCCCAAACTGCCAAACCAGGTCTTCCCTGGACTGGAAACAAGCATCCTGGGAATGGTTTCAGGGTAACACCCCTCATCAGCCAGGCGAGCTTGAATCCAGTGGCAAAGTGAGCAAGGGACCCACGTTTGGGCATACCCATCCCACTTAGGGTGAAAAGTACTGCAGCAACAAATGATTGACGTAATGCTGAATGAATCAAACATTCACCCCAGTCAAGAGATCTGAGTTAAATCCATCATTCTTTTGCTCACTACGCCATTCCGCCACAACCCTGACTTGTTCCCGTGCTGCTTGTTCATTTGTAAGCTTGCTCTAGGGAGTCCTATGCAGTCCTCTCTTCTAACAGGGGTTGTGCCAGTCTAGTCATGTTGGTGTATAGCTTGGGACCTGGATCACCCCTTTGGTCTTCAGCCATTCCGAGGCATTCATGGTTTTTTGAAGATTAGTGTGGCATATGCTTCTACTACTTGCAGTTTGTCTGGGAAAATTAGTGAGTATATTAGCCCCACTTGAATCAGCTTATGCTTATGTGAGTGACGTATCCCCAGAAGCATTCCACTTCAGGCATAAAGTCTGTATATATAATCCCTATGCTATTATCAATTTTCCAGGAGCAATTGGTACTCGCCACTTGTAGGATCTGGTTACGATCCCAGTAGTTGAAGAGTTGTGCCACTATGTGCTACGGCGGGGAGTCCGGGGACTAGGCTCTGCACCCTTTCTTTCCAGAAAAGAACAACCGTACACCCTGATCTTTCTTTTTCCACAATCTGTTGTTGTTTCAATTAAATCTTGTCCACGTGCACCTACCTAAAGCTTTACCTCTAGCACGTGGTGCTCCCTGAGCATCCTTTCTTTACTAAGTTACTCTGTGAGCCCTGGTAATGCACCTCTTTTTCAGAAGTTAATAAGATATGACATGTTCAACAGAATGTTTGCTTAAATATCTGTGTATGGTGAAATAATACTTGGTCAGACTTGAGTCCCTTGCTCACTTTGCCACTGGATTCAAGCAAGCCTGGCTGAAGACGGCTGAAATGAGAGAAACCGGTCCTTGGAAGCTTGTTTCCGGTCCAGGGAAGGCATGGCTTGGCAGTTCGGGCTAGACTGTTCCCACGAGGCACAGGGTCAGACTGATTTGCATATGGCCATGTCTGAACTAGGGTGGCAGAGTGGGCTAAAGAATGGTGATGGATTAAACCCAGATCTTTTGACTGGGTGTGAGTGTTTTATAAGTTCAGATGCTCTGTCCATCACCACCCCCTTTTGTAGCGCTTTAATATTATGAGTGTGGCAAGTGTTTAGTGGCCATTGTACTTTATTTTTAAATTGGAAATCAAAACGCCAACAAATGCAGGAAATGTGGGAATAATACAAGTGCTTTAGCAACCATGCTGGTCCTTCAGGAAATACAGTCATGGGTGTAGACAAATATATCCCTGACCCAGAGACACTAATCAAGAAAGAACAATCATACACATGGGAAAAAACATAGAACTGTAGCGAATGTAAGAAGCCTTTATGTTGGTTATCACACCTCCAAGTACATCAGCGAACACACACTGGGGAAAAGCCATTCAGATGCAGTGAATGTGTGAAGAGCTTTAGTCAGTTATCACACCTCTACAAACATCAGAAAACACACACAGGGGAAGAAACATACAACTGTAGTGAATGTGAGAAGAGCTTTAGTTGGTTATCACACCTCCAAGCACATCAGCAAAAACACACATAAGAAAGGCCATTCAGATGCAGTGAATGTGTGAAGAGCTTTAGGCTGTTATCAACCCTGAAAAGACATCAGCGAACACACGGGAGGAAAAGTCATTCAAGTGAAGCAGATTTGTGAAGAGCTTTAGTCAGTTATCAGAGCAACAAAGACATCAACAAACACACGGCAAAAACTATTCAAATGCAGTGAATGTGCAAAATTATTTAGTAAATTATCTGAGCTACTAAAACATAATTGAACACACACTATGAAAAAACCATACGACTACAGTGAATGTGTGAAGAGCGTTAGTTGGTTATCACACCCCCAAAGGCATCAGCGAACACACATGTGGGATAAAACATACAGTTAATGTGTGAAGAGCTTTAGTCAATGACCAGCCCTACAGAGACATCGGAGAACACACACAGGGGAAAACCATACATTTGCAGTAAATGTGTGAGAGCTTTAGTTGGTTATTATACCTCCTAAGACATCAGCAAAAACACACTGGGTTAAAATCATACCATTGTAGTGAATGTGTGACAAGCTTTAGTCAATCTTCAGAGTTCAAAAGACACCAGAAAACACACACGGGGGGAACCATTCAAGTGCAGGTAATAACAGAAGAGCTTTAGTTGGTTACCAACCCACAAAGCCATCAATGAAATAAAGAACATGATAAAGTTACAATTATGTAAGACATTCAAATGCTGGAGGATGATAAGTAGAAGATAGATACTCTGAGTAGCGGAAAAGAAGCAGCAAAGATATTTGTAGAATAAGCATCTCTGCTCAATTATTGCTCTCTATAGATAAGAAAAAGAAATGAAGTTGCAGGAAACACTTTAAGACATTAGCAGACTGCAGACTAAAAGAAAAGGAAATAGTGTTTTTTACTTTGGTAAAGTAGAGTTTTAAAGAACAACATCCACGCACACCTGATCACGCTACCTGTAAACTCAACACCGTGGACAGGGCTTGGACTAACAAGGGTATTTTCAGCTAACTTTAGGGATTAGTGCTAAAACCGATAAACCCAACACACTTGAACTGATTTACCTAGCACGCACTGGAGAATATTCATAGCTGATTGTGGTGTTTGGGTGCTTTATGCAACATTGATGGTTCCACTGCTGCAGCCAGAGAACAGAGTCCAAAAACATGAGAAGTGAAATTAGGACATTGTGATCTGTAACTCTCTGGGTTAATGCATGCAGTGCACATGTACCTCCCAAGACCTGACACGGGAGAAGTTATGCTCTTTTCCATCATCACATGCATCTGTAAATGCACCCACCATAGTGGTATTTCCCCAGTGACATTCAACAGCTGGCTCCTGGGGGATTGGACCGCTCACCACTGACTATGTAAATAATTCATTGTTTGATTAATTGCATGTAAAAATATATTTTATGAGATTCTTATTTGCGGAGAATCATTTGACCAAATCCTAACTGTTTCATGGATAGAATTAGTGCATGATGGCAAAATTATTGATATGAGAAAACGGTGTTGAATTGTTTACTTCTAATGAGGTTTCTTAAGGTTTGATGGTTAAGTAAAGATTAAATATTGAGCACTAAATAATTCCAGCTCTTAGAAACTAGAATCCACAAGTATCGACTCTCTGTTATGCAGTTCGTGCAACCTTGACACTGGGAGAGAAATCTGGATTCAGAAGAAAAGGAGCACAAATGATATTCAGGTTTGTGTTTACAAGCTAAAAGGAACCCTCATTTTAGAAACTCTGCTGCTGAATGCAAGAACTTAAAAAGCATATGCTGCCTCGTGAGCAAAGAGTGAACGTTTTTGATGCATTTTAGACTTTCTTAGCCCACAAATTAGATAGACCATAGCATTCAGAATCATCTGAAATTTGCTTTTGTGTTGCTGGAGCCACCAAATACAGTGTTCTCATAACCCAGCCTTGTATAGACGAAGGAGAAGATATTCATGTCACAAGAAAGAAAAGGAAACACCCTCAGTAGCTAAAGATGGTAGAAACGAATGCATTCCACTGAGTTCATTTAAACAAAGAGCTGGGTCCCTGCTGCTGAGCATCATCACAACCATCTTGTAGTGGTAATTTGGGATGAGGTCACTTTCAGAACTTGGAAATGAAACTGTTACTTGATGTTAAATACCAGACTAAGCACAGCACTTCTATGCCGCCAGAGTTTTGTCCGTCACGGCATGTTTTGCATTGAGAAGGTGGAGAAGTGTGGCTCAATGGTTAGAGCAGGCAGACCTTGATGCAGAGCTCTGGCCAGGGACCAGGGTTCAATTCCCGCCTTGGCGGGTCTTGGGCTCATAAATTCCTCTGACCGGATATTCTCGCCTCAGTGCCCATCCTAATCATGGGTCCCACGCTGCAACTCTGGGCAATAGCTTGCTTAGTCTCAACAACGGCCCCCACAGCGTCGGGGATGCCTGGTTTCACCATGGGGGTGCCCAGGAGTGGACACCTCACACGGAAAACCAGGAAGGGTTCCCTTGCGGTATTCGTACAAGGGCCGGGAGACCCAATGCGGGTAGCTGTGCGCTATACAAGTACAAAGACATTGAAGGTTTTGTGAACCAGTGAGAGTCAAGCGTCTAAAGAGAGATCTCATCTGATGGATACTTCTACCTGACGCTTCCTCACTTATAGCATAGTCCCAGGTGCCAGTCTGGATCAGGAATCTTCCAGGCTATCACATTGCCAGTACTAGACTCAGTAGCAAAAGCAACATCCAATGACATCACCAAAGCATCCCAGCACAAGGTCATCAATTCCCTTTTACCTACTCCTAAGGCGCTGGTCCAGAGCTTACTCTCTCAAAGAGTCTTATGTTTTCCCACAGGCATTTTCCAACAAGTGGAATATTGTGTCTAAGCATGGGTGAATTTTGCGAATCTGGCGTTCGCGAATTTTGCGAATTTGCGAACTCGCAATCCGCAAAATCGGCGAATTCTCAGATTTTTTTTGTGTTCGCAAGGATTTCTGCCAGTTCGCAAGGATTTCTGCCAGTTTGCGAGGGTTTTGTACCAGTTCGCAATTGCGAACTTACATGTCGGCTCGCAACGGTCACGATTATGTTGTTTCTACGTCTGGTTCATCATCACAGGCTCCCAGAACCCTCTGTTTCACCCCTGCCACCCTCTGTTTTACCCTTGCCATCCTCTGGTGCATCAATCTCACCCTCTGGTTCATCATCACTAGATTATGGGGGGGAAAAGCAAGCACACCTGCCTGCTTCAACTGACATGAATTAATTTGGGGTTGATTTATTAATGTGTCACTGTTTTAAAATTCCAGTCTGGCACCTGCTTCCTTATCTGTAATTTGCTTTCTGTTGCAGTGCAATTTTTTTCCCAGGACCTTTGTGGCCTGCTTGTAGCTATTCTATGAGCCTGCTGTGAGGGTCAGAGCAGGGTCATATAATTGTTGCAACTAGCAACTGAACTCTGGAGGGGCCCTTGTCAGGAAGCACTACAGGGAATGGTTACTAATGATGAGTTTGAACTTTTGAACCTGCTGAATGCTTTTTTTGTGTTTGCAAGGATTTCTGCCAGTTCACACGGATTTCTGCCAGTTCGCGAAGGTTTTGTACCAGTTCGCAATTGCGAACTTACATGTCGGCTCGCAACGGTCACGATTATGTTGTTTCTACGTCTGGTTCATCATCACAGGTTCCCAGAACCCTCTGTTTCACCCCTGCCACCCTCTGTTTTACCCATGCCATCCTCTGGTGCATCAATGCCACCCTCTGGTTCATCATCACTGTAGATTATGGGGGGGAAAAGCAAGCACACCTGCCTGCTTCAACTGACATGAATTATTTTGGGGTTGATTTATTAATGTGTCACTGTTTTAAAATTCCAGTCTGGCACCTGCTTCCTTATCTGTAATTTGCTTTCTGTTGCAGTGCAATTTTTTTTCCAGGACCTTTGTGGCCTACTTGTAGCTATTCTATGAGCCTGCTGTGAGGGTCAGAGCAGGGTCATATAATTGTTGCAACTAGCAACTGAACTCTGGAGGGGCTGTGGTAAATAAATTAATTACCCTGTCAGAATTTCTATACATTAACAAAGATCATGCATGTAATGAGAGGCAGAGTCCGTGGTGTCCGATTCAGAAACTCGAGTTAAGGGAGAATCGGGTTCCATCACCACAACGGATCAGGAAGGATCGTCATCTGAATCTTTATTCACAGAACACATTATATATAGGTAAAACGTACATTAACTTGCATAGAGAAGGCGGAGCGCTCCAGGCAGAGCAAGTGAAAGAGAGAGATAAGAGCACATGGGCATGAAAAAGGGCGTGTAAGAAGGCGTACACGTGGGTGTTCACTTGATGAGTCATAGGTGTGTCATAGGTGGGTGGATACATGGAGGGGGTCTGCATGGTCAGCAGGAACCTTTACCCTACTTGTGCGCAAACTTGATCATGACGTGGAATTGACGTGTAACTGGGGGAAGCTGGGGGGAGCTGACTTTCGTGCTAGTAGAGGAGTCTTGGATGTCAGGACGACCTACACCTCTGGTATTATCTGATATCTTGAGTTTGGAGGATGTATTGTCTGAAGTAAAGGTCGCTCGAGCAAAGGCTGCTCATCACTAAATGCTAGTGTGTGCATATATTTCTCCGTGCATTGCGTGGGGGCCATGGGCCTTCTATGGACGCAGGTTCTGTAAATCACTTGAGTGGAGACAGAAAGGCTAGGCCCTAGCTTCTGCAGGCGGAATATGTTTACCCTTTTCATTAAGCAGGAATGTGTTTCTGTGGAGCAGAGCAGATAACTGTAGGCAAAATACTGTCTTGGCAGGCCTAGCTGTGCACTTCTCGGCTGAGCAGGAAGTATGTGAGAGGTCAGGGATACATAGCTAAACTGCAGTTTTTCAGAGTGTCAGGAGGCATGGAGCCTGAATTCGGGTCCTGGCTCGGCTGAGCCACAAAAACGAGTTCATCTCGACTTTTAAATGTGCACCATGTAAATGCATTGGCAACATAGGCCTCAGTACGGAATTAATGTTTCTTTCATGGAGGGCCTGGTAACTGACATGCTAACATTGGACGGAAATGCAGAGGCATTATTATTACAGGCATGAGAAAGGAATTACATGGTGACATGGACATACATGGGGTATATGTACATACATAGGGTGCATGTAGGGGACACACTGACCACGTAAAATTTCTATTTCCTCATTCCCTCCTTGTCCCCTACTGTGCCCTTCAGGACACATCGATATTCATGATACCATATATCTGATCATACAGCATCATTTGCTCGTCTTTTTTCTTTTGTATACGTGGATGGGGAATACAGGCAGTGGCACACAAGCCGCAAATCACTGGGCCACATTGCAGACAGAGACAGCAACTGAATATTATGAGCAGTATCAGTCCTAGGAATGACAACACTGTCCAACCCCATCCTGATATTATACTCCAGAGCCAACCGGACCAAGACCATGGTCTTGATGCATCTCATGAGCTATCTTGTGGAGCCTTGTTATTGCTGCATACACGGATGGCGCGTTATTAGGAATAAACACACAACAACTGGAGCCGATCACTCTACAAGCCCCGCCCCTATCTGCCAAGATGACGTCAAGAACAAGGCGATTCTGAAGAACAACAAGTCTCATAGCTGACTGCTCCTCCGTCAAGTTTCCTAAAGCAGAAGTAGTCTCATTCACTACTGCTTCCAAAGTTCTTGTTAACCTGCGTATGAGTTTACTGTTTTGGACGGGACCTATGAACCAGAAGTATCCTTTAATGAAATCTTTATATTGCTCCCAAGCTGTCTCAGTCTGATCAACAACTGGGGAATCGGTCTCCCTCTTGTGTCTAACATGTACTAGTCGTGAATCTCGATGATAATGGGATGGGGCTAGAAAAACGGGTGGCAGTAGGAACGCTATATAACACGTTCCACCCCAGTCTAAGGGCAGACGTACATAGGCTGTCTGACCGCAAATGAAATAAGAATGGCGGGAAGCTTTGAAAGTAGACTTTCCTTTATCGTTGAACTCAACTACAGTATTACAATCACTGTGTCCTAAATGCACGGACCCTTTCTTTCTAACGCATAATTCACCCGTTACTGGTAAGACTGATATGAACGGTGGACCTGCATTTGTCTCGGACTGGACATTCAGAATCATAAGGTTAAGGGAAGCATTTCCTTGTTCGTACACCTCATTTTCTAGATCGGTTCCTTTCCTTTGGGGAAAACCATCTTTGTCTGGGTAACATGCCTTATTCATTACTATATTCAAGTCTCCCCAGATCCATTCACTCTGGGAATCTGTGAACTTTCTGTCTTGTGATGACATTAAAGCAAACCATGCTCCGCACGAACCATTGTGCGAGAACGGGAAAGGAAAGAGGGGCAAAACTCCCTTCATTTTCTGATAAGGTGGGAGTCGGCCACATACCCAACAATTCGTTACATTGCTGGTCTGATGAGAATGGTGCAACATTCGAATAAAAGTGTTGTTGCGCAATGCTAGTCGATATGACAGTTTATGGGGTGGCAGATCACTGAATGTGTGCTCTACAGTGTCATTGAAGGAAGAATGTATATGTGAACCAATAGGAGGAAAGAAAACATGTAGCGTCAAGCTGATACATATAATCGATATACTTAGAAGAAACATAATAATCAGAGTTACTATACATCTGCTGCGTAAGGTCTTGCAGTATTTCTCTTTCTTATCTCTCTGTCTGCTATTCTGGTCTACGATCTTATACATGTCAGGAACCTGTCTAACCGATTCACCACAGGGTGGACTTAAACAATTAAACGCTGTCTGACTTACTAGACCGTAACTTTGACCTATACTCCTGTTGCGGAGTCTTTTCTAGCAAAGGGGGCTTTGAGTCACTGATTTCGGGGCAGTCCTTAGTTTCGATCACA
Organism: Lissotriton vulgaris; assembly: GCF_964263255.1. NCBI lineage: Eukaryota > Metazoa > Chordata > Amphibia > Caudata > Salamandridae > Lissotriton > Lissotriton vulgaris. The sequence continues at coordinate 286,972 of NW_028252791.1, read as the reverse complement.
GTTCCGGTATGTCCATGGAATTTCTTGATGTGTTGGGCATGAATCCAGCCCTTTCTTCCCTCGACCTTGACGGCAGTCCTCGTTGTAAGCAGTACTAATTTCGGTGTACGCCAGCGGGGCTCGAGAGGGCTTGAACGATCAAAATTCCGCACCAACACTATGTCTCCAGGAATGATGGTGTGTTCTTTAACTTGGGTGTTGTCGGGGAAGGCGGCTGCAACCTGTGAACGACAAGAGAGGAGTGCAGACATCAAGGAAGCCAGGTAATCTGTCAGCATATTACTGTCAACATCGGTAATTTTCTTTGGCATAGGTGTACCCCACATATTCGGTGGTCTACCAAAAACCACCTCGTAAGGGGGCAGTCCTGTTCTGGAATGAGCTACCATATGCATGTAAAAGAGGGCAACCGGCAAGGCTACCATCCAATCCACGCCTTTTTCTGCACAGACTTTCGCTAATTTTGTCTTAAGTGTTTGGTTGTGCCTCTCTACAAGTCCGGCTGTCTCTGGGTGTCGTACACAATGGAACTTCCACTGGTACCCTAACAGAAGAGATACTTGTTTCATTAATTCAGAGATGAATGGCTGACCGTTATCTGAGTACACAACACGGGGCAATCCATAACGTGGAAAGAACTCACGAACCAACTGCCTAGCAGTGGTTACAGCAGTGTAATCTGGGACTGGGTACGCTTCTGTCCATCTAGATAGTGCACATACAACTACCAGGACGTATTTGTATCCTCGACATCTGTCCATCTGGATATAATCCATCTGGAGGACTTCAAAAGGGTGGTCAGGAGGATGAAATCCACCTTGTTCCACTGGAATGCCTTTGCCTGGATTGAACTGGCAACAGATCATGCAGGTACGTACTTTCTGTTTTGCTGCTGCACGCAGCTGCTTGTTGAACCAAATATTCTGTAAACTGTCTAGCATAGCCTTTTCTCCTAAGTGTGCTGGACTATGTGCTGTGTTTATGATGACTTGAACCATAGAATCAGGAAGAAACCATGTGGCTTTGCCTTTTGTCATCCAACCCTGGTCAGTCTGGACCCCTCCTTGTTCAGTCCATTTCTTTATTTCGTCTGGAGTGGCATGTGTCTGTATGTCGAGTACATCTTGTGAGGGATCCCTGATTGTCATGCAGTTTGTCAGTGATGGTACTTCTGTCTTTGTCGTGTCTGTTGGAATGTCTGTTGGAGTCTGGGCTGTAAGTTTAGCTGTCCGATCTGCCAGGTCGTTACCCTGGGAAATGGTGTCAGTGACTTTCGTATGTGCTTTGCATTTCATAATGGCTATGGCTGTAGGCAAGTGTATAGCTTCTAACAGAGCCTGAATAAGGGGACCATGCTGAATTTTGCCCCATGAGAGGTCAGGAAACCTCTCTCCTGCCATAACACTCCGAAGTCATGAACGACTCCGAAAGCGTACTGTGAATCTGTATATATGTTTACTTTCAAGTTCTTGGCTCGTATGCAGGCTTGTGTCAGAGCGATGAGCTCTGCTGCTTGGGCTGACAGTGTGTCAATTCTTTGTGTCTCTATGACTTCAGTATCAGTGGTCACAGCATATGCGGCCACTAACTCTCCTGTGCTCGTTCTCATGCATGAACCATCCACATAAAGTGTCAGGTCAGGGTCTGGCAATGCAATGTCTGTCAAGTCTTGTCTTGGCTTCGTCACTGTATTAATTACTTCCACACAGTCATGTGGTGCAGTGTCTGCTGTGCTTGAGGGCAAGAGTGTAGCAGGGTTGAGAATATTGCATCGTCTGATCTCTATGTGTGGCTGAAATAATGTCAGTTCATATCCTGTCAGTCTCGCTATAGTCAGATGTTATGTCTGTGTCCTGTTCAAGAGAACTTCCACGGAATGTGGAACCTGTACTGTCAGTGGGTGTCCTAACACTATGGAATCACTCTGTCTTATTGCTAGGGCTGTTGCTGCGACTGATTTCAGGCACGCAGGCAGAGCCTGGGCCACTGGATCCAATGTACTAGAAAAATAAGCACAAGGCTTGTGTTTTCCTGCTTGATCTTGTGTAAGGACAGACAATGCTGTTCCATCTCGTTCAGTGACAAAAATCGTAAAAAGGCTTGCTGTAACAAGGAGTCGCTAAAACTGGTGCTTGACATAGAGCTTTTTTCAATTCTTCAAATGCAAGTGTATGTTCCTGTGTCCAAGGGAGGACAGTCGAAGACGCTGCCTCCTGTGTTGTTAGCTGTATGAGTGGTTTGGCTAGATATGCATACTGGGGAATCCATTGTCTGCAGTAAGAAGTGAGACCAATGAAGGCCCGTACTTCCTTTTGTGTCTTGGGCTGTGAAAGATTGGCAATTAACTGAATACGGTCTTGTGTCAGCTGTCTACTCCTCTTGGACAGCAAGTGTCCAAGGTACACCACTTGCTGTGCACAGAATTGCAACTTCGAAGGGGACACTTTCTGCCCCTTGTCTGCCAGAAAGTATAAGACTGTCAGTGAAGCATGTTCGCAGTCTATTTCTGTTCGTGCTGTAATCAGGATATCGTCTACATATTGGAGCAGTGCGGTGTTGGCAGGCATGTGAATACTGTCTAGTTGTCTTTTCAATGCTCGGCTGTAAATACTAGGACTTTCTGTGAAACCTTGAGGAGCTCTCGTAAATTTAAAGCTGCATCCATTTAAACAGAATCCGAAGAGGTATTGGCTCTCTGGATGGATTGGGACACTGAAGAAGGCATTCTTCAGATCAATTACAGTGAAGAACATCGCCTCGGAATCAATTGCAGTCAGTAATGAAGAAATGTCTGGGACCACTGGGTATTGGGGTATTATGCATTTGTTCAGTTCTCGAAGGTCAATAACTAGTCTGTAGACAGGTGGTGCATTAGGGTCTGTTCGTTTAAGAATAGGGATGACAGGTGAATTACATACATTCGAGTCAGGTTCTACTACCACTCCTTGTGCAATGAGTTTGTCAACAATTTTCAGTAATGCCACTACGGCATCAGGTGGTAACTTGCATTGTCGGATTCGTGGCAGTACTACTCCTGGTTTGAGAGTGACACGGTGTGGCGTAATGTGCATGTAACCTACATCAGTCGGACCTCGTGCCCATAAATGCTGTGGTACATTCTGGAGTCTGGGATCAAAATCTCTCAACACATAATGTTCTTTTTAAATCACGTAAAAACAATTGCACTCCTTCCGGAGAACAAGAAATAACTGCTCCTAGTTCTTTCAATGTCTTTATACCAAGCAAATTTTCTGGACATGACTTAGTAAGTAACAAGTCTGTGGTACGGGACAATAGACCAACTCCTAGGGAAACTGGCTTTGACACTTCGTTAACAATAGGCTTTCCTGAAAATCCCAGGGAAATATTCTGTGAGCCTGAGAGGGGTGCCCCTGGAACCTCGTCATGACTGATGGTAGTTCTGCTCGCCCCTGTGTCAATCAGAAATTTTCTGTCTTTTCCCAATACACGACTATGTACATAGGGACCCTCTTGATCTACAGGAACCTCAATAAGGGGCAAGCCAACCTCCCTCTCTAGGCTGTTTCATGAGTACTGTTGATATTCTGGATAGTCTGACTGTGCGTACTGGTACATTTGTTGCGTGACTTGTTGTGTGGCAGCTATTGGTTGCGGTAGAACTACTGTCTGTTGCGTGTTCTGTGGGGTCTGTGGGGTGCTATTCTGTCTGGGAGGATGTGGTCTTTCTTTTGTCTTGCCTGTAGCTATATTGTGTTTCAGGACGGCACATTCATTTACATAGTGACCTGGTTGCTTGCAATAATTACAGTTCCCTTTAACAGGTGGCGTGCCCTTTTTATTCCCATCAGCTGGTACTGATTGTGCAACTAGCACTTTCATTTTCGTATCTTTCATGCGCCTCTTTTCATGTTCCTGTTCCTCTCTAATTCTGTTCTGGTGGTATTGTAACATTTGCAACATTTGGGAAGGACTATTTGCTTGCCAGGTACTCTCAACCTTCAGTACTCTATTCTTGATCAGGGGTAAGGAATTCTCTACTAATTTGCTCACAAAAAAATGTGGATATGATTCACTACTTGGCTTAGGGCCACTATTAATAGAAAAACATTTCTCGAATCTGGAATAAAAATCACTAGTGTCTTCGTCTGGTTTCTGTTTACAGGCTGAAATAGCACCCCAATCTTCCTTTTTAGTAATCAATAATCTCGGCAGGACCTGTATCAAGAGTTCAGGTAGTGCTTTAGCTTTTTCCCCAAGACCAACACCAGGGAGCCGTCCTTTATCCTCTGCTTCCAATTCTGCCCAACTTATCTTTTTCTCTCCCACCTCCCAGTCTTTCTCTTTAAGTTTTTCGTAAATACCAGCAGGTAACAGTACTTTCAATAATTTAATAATGTCAGCGTACGTGTAATCCCCTATGCGGAGAATGTCTTTTAATTCACGGTGGAACCCCCCTGGGTCTTTATCATGGCAGGGCAGCATCCTTTTCATTTCCAGTATTTCTATGTTCGTCAAGGGTGTGTAAACGTATACTCGTTGAAGCTCATAGTGTGGGGCAGGAATCATGCACGTGGTCAGAAAAGTAAAGTACCTATGTCGTTGGTCTAGAATGACATTAATTAAATCGGTACCTAGGCCTATCCATCTATCTAGTAATATATCATCCAGTAATTTATACAAGGGACCGGGATCAGCACATTGACTCTCGTACAACGTGATCAGATGTTGAACCATGTAAATACCAGCCAAACGCTGTTCGTTCTGTGGAAGGCTTAAAAAGGTCTGAGCCACTACGTCACCGTTATATATGTTGGCATTAGACACCCATTGAACTGCTGATCGTGCTAATTCCTGTTCATGTACGGTGTGGGGTCTATCGCACTCTACTCGTCTTTTCAGTGCGTTCTCAGTAGCTTGGAATAGATTTTCGAGGGAATACCTTTCTTTTATAGGAGGTTCCTGTTTGCGGTAGTCGAGGCACTTAGGCCTGTCAAACTGTTGTGCTCTGCCTACATAATTTATTTTACTCATTTCCTCTGTTTCAAGCTCCACATCATCTGATGCTGAATCCTCATTCTCGTCCGACTCTTTCCTGTGTAAGTTTAGAATTTCTTTTCGTATTTTCCTGTACATACATTCTGTCTTTCCCACTGTATCATGTTTACCGGCAGCTATGTTGTCACTCCAATCAGTCATACCTTTAGTTACTCCTTTGTCCGGCTGGTCTTGTTCCCTGATCAGACAGTTAATCAAAAAACGTAAAATTATATTTTTAACCTCTACCTTTCTTTGTTCCATGGCCTCTTCTATACTCTCGGGTCCCTCCCCCGTTCTAATGAAATCGTATATTTTGTCTAATTTTTCCATCATGCCTGGTAATGTAATCAGATACTCTGCAGAGCGTCTTAGTCGTAGTGAGAACACGAGCATTTCACCCATACCTGGTACTGGATCGTATATACAATGTGAAATCGTTACATTATGCTTATAGGGTGATGCTGTCATTTGTGGCGTTCGTTGTTGTCCTAACCCGTGCAGTGCTCGGGATGTTTGTGGGGATGCTGGTGGCCCCCCTCCCACTGCCCCTTGTCCTAAGTCGTCTTTCACGGTCGGTGGAGGAGGCAGTTGTGTAAGCTGATCCTGTGATGGTGGCAGAGGGAGAAAAGGATTGTTGACGGGGGGGACAGGAGCAGGGAGAACTGCGTTAACATAATCCGGAGCGGGCTCCGCTAGATAGGAAGAAATAAAAGCCTCAGCTTCTGTCTGTTTATGCCTATGTACTTTAGTCGGGATCAGTGGTGGCGGCAAATTACCAGGTACTTCAGAGGGGGTCACTTTAGCTAGTCCTCCAGCGAGGACGGGATACATGCCTGTAATAAGGGCATTTCTATCTCGATCTGCTTGTTCCGCCTTAACCCGTTCCCCCTCTTCCTTTAGTTTTTTTTCTCTGGCTTTTTCTGCTGCCTCTTTACTTCTCTCTGCTTTGTGGAATTCTTTCTCTGTTCTCCTATGCGCTTCTTTACGCCATAACTCAATGGCATCTTTCTGGGACGGTCTTACTTTCTTTTTCCATAATGCTTCCTCTACTCTCATGATGCATTCAGCATCCCATGTTCCTGAGGGAGGCCATCTATACTTCTCTTCTAGATCCTTCGTGTAATCTACCCATAAGTCTAAAAACAGTATGGCATCCAGCCCATGTTTCTGGTACATAAAATGACCAGGTGTGTCTCTAGGCGGGACGGGAATTGACTCTTCGAGTATCCCTTTCCTGGTCCCTATCTGACGTAGCTTCGAAAACAATGGCATGTTAGAACTAACTTTAACACAAACACAATATACACAAGAATAGACTGAAAACAACCATTCACACTACGACATTAAAACATTAAAAACAGATACATCCTAACTAGTACATAGGAAAAAACATGAACCCAAACAGCTGTTTACTTTATGTGCTGCAAAACAGTACAACCATACCGGTCTCAATAAGAGACACGTCTTTACCGTGCCCACTGAAAGGGACACGTCTTTACCGTGTCTGTGTACCCAGACACGTCTTTACCGGGCTCAAATAAATGAACCCGTCTCTATGCGTTCCCAATAACGGTACTCACCGGGAAGCAGAACTGAAGGCCTCGGAAACTCGATACTGCGTGACTGCTACTGCTGCTGCTCATGCGCAAGCGCCTCGGAACAGGTGGGCCTCGGGATACCTCGGACCTTGCTCTCCCGGCTTGGGCTCTGGTTGGGATGGTCCGCAATCCTCACCGCCTCGTGTGGATGCCTGGTTGCAGTCTCCATCTCCTCCGTTGGCCCGAGGGAGTAGGCAGGAAGTCCCGCTGTCGTGTACACTTGAAGTCCGTCACGGCTGTAGAAGGGGGCAGGGGGCTGGACCTACATCTCCGGCGCGTGGGGAAGGGGACTTGTTCCTATTCGGGCGCCAGATTATGTGGTAAATAAATTAATTACCCTGTCAGAATTTCTATACATTAACAAGGATCATGCATATAATGAGAGGCAGAGTCCGTGGTGTCCGATTCAGAAGGGCTTTAATTCAGTAACTCGAGTTAAGGGAGAATCGGGTCTATCACCACTAGGGATCAGGAAGGATCGTCATCTGAATCTTTATTCACAGAACACATTATATATAGTTAAAACGTACATTAACTTGCATAGAGAAGGCGGAGCGCTCCAGGCGGAGCAAGTGAAAGAGAGAGATAAGAGCACATGGGCATGAAAAAGGGCGTGTAAGAAGGTGTACACGTGGGTGTTCACTTGATGAGTCATAGGTGTGTCATAGGTGGGTGGATACATGGAGGGGGTCTGCATGGTCAGCAGGAACCTTTACCCTACTTGTGCGCAAACTTGATCATGACGTGGAATTGACGTGTAACTGGGGGAAGCTGAGGGGAGCTGACTTTCGTGCTAGTAGAGGAGTCTTGGATGTCAGGACGACCTGCACCTCTGGTATTATCTGAAATCTTGAGTTTGGAGGATGTATTGTCTGAAGTAAAGGTCGCTCGAGCAAAGGCTGTTCATCACTAAATGCTAGTGTGTGTATATATTTCTACGTGCATTGCGTGGGGGCCATGGGCCTTCTATGGACGCAGGTTCTGTAAATCACTTGAGTGGAGACAGAAAGGCTAGGCCCTAGCTTCTGCAGGCGGAATATGTTTACCCGTTTCATTAAGCAGGAATGTGTTTCTGTGGAGCAGAGCAGATAACTGTAGGCAAAATACTGTCTTGGCAGGCCTAGCTGGGCACCTCTCGGCTGAGCAGGAAGTATGTGAGAGGTCAGGGATACATAGCTAAACTGCAGTTTTTCAGAGTGTCAGGAGGCATGGAGCCTGAATTCAGGTCCTGGCTCGGCTGAGCCACAAAAACGAGTTCATCTCGACTTTTAAATGTGCACCATGTAAATGCATTGGCAACATAGGCCTCAGTACGGAATTAACGTTTCTTTCATGGAGGGCCTGGTAACTGACGTGCTAACATTGGACGGAAATGCAGAGGCATTATTATTACAGGCATGAGAAAGGAATTACATGGTGACATGGACATACATGGGGTATATGTACATACATAGGGTGCATGTAGGGGACACACTGACCACATAAAATTTCTATTTCCTCAGTGCCCTTGTCAGGAAGCACTACAGGGAATGATTACTAATGATGAGTTTGAACTTTTGAACCTGCAGAATGCTTTTTTTGTGTTCACAAGGATTTCTGCCAGTTCGCAAGGATTTCTGCCAGTTCGCGAGGGTTTTGTACCAGTTCGCAATTGTGAACTTACATGTCGGCTCGCAACGGTCACGATTATGTTGTTTCTACGTCTGGTTCATCATCACAGGTTCCCAGAACCCTCTGTTTCACCCCTGCCACCCTCTGTTTTACCCATGCCATCCTCTGGTGCATCAATGCCACCCTCTGGTTCATCATCACTGTAGATTATGGGGGGGGGGGAAGCAAGCACACCTGCCTGCTTCAACTGACATGAATTAATTTGGGGTTGATTTATTAATGTGTCACTGTTTTAAAATTCCAGTCTGGCACCTGCTTCCTTATCTGTAATTTGCTTTCTGTTGTAGTGCAATTTTTTTTACAGGACCTTTGTGGCCTACTTGTATCTATGAGCTATGAGCCTGCTGTGAGGGTCAGAGCAGGGTCATATAATTGTTGCAACTAGCAACTGAACTCTGGAGGGGCCTGTGTCAGGAAGCACTACAGGGAATGGTTACTAATGACGAGTTTGAACTTTTGAACCTGCTAAATGCTTTTTTTGCGTTTGCAAGGATTTCTGCCAGTTCGCAAGGATTTCTGCCAGTTCGCGAGGGTTTTGTACCAGTTCGCAATTGCGAACTTACATGTCGGCTCGCAACGGTCACGATTATGTTGTTTCTACGTCTGGTTCATCATCACAGGTTCCCAGAACCCTCTGTTTCACCCCTGCCACCCTCTGTTTTACCCATGCCATTCTCTGGTGCATCAATGCCACCCTCTGGTTCATCATCACTGTAGATTATGGGGGGGAAAAGCAAGCACACCTTGCTGCTTCAACTGACATGAATTAATTTGGGGTTGATTTATTACTGTGTCACTGTTTTAAAATTCCAGTCTGGCACCTGCTTCCTTATCTGTAATTTGCTTTCTGTTGCAGTGCAATTTTTTTTCCAGAACCTCTGTGGCCTACTTGTAGCTATTCTATGAGCCTGCTGTGAGGGTCAGAGCAGGGTCATATAATTGTTGCAACTAGCAACTGAACTCTGGAGGGGCCCTTGTCAGGAAGCACTACATGGAATGGTTACTAATGATGAGTTTGAACTTTTGAACCTGCTGAATGCTTTTTTTGTGTTCGCAAGGATTTCTGCCAGTTCGCAAGGATTTCTGCCAGTTCGCGAGGGTTTTGTACCAGTTCGCAATTGCGAACTTACATGTCGGCTCACAACGGTCACGATTATGTTGTTTCTACGTCTGGTTCATCATCACAGGTTCCCAGAACCCTCTGTTTCACCCCTGCCACCCTCTGTTTTACCCATGCCATCCTCTGGTGCATCAATGCCACCCTCTGGTTCATCATCACTATAGATTATGGGGGGCGGGGGGGGAAAGCAAGCACACCTGCCTGCTTCAACTGACATGAATTAATTTGGGGTTGATTTATAAATGTGTCACTGTTTTAAAATTCCAGTCTGGCACCTGCTTCCTTATCTGTAATTTGCTTTCTGTTGCAGTGCAATTTTTTTTCCAGGACCTTTGTGGCCTACTTGTAGCTATTCTATGAGCCTGCTGTGAGGGTCAGAGCAGGGTCATATAATTGTTGCAACTAGCAACTGAACTCTGGAGGGGCCCTTGTCAGGAAGCACTACAGGGAATGGTTACTAATGATGAGTTTGAACTTTTGAACCTGCTGAATGCTTTTTTTGTGTTCGCAAGGATTTCTGCCAGTTTGCAAGGATTTCTGCCAGTTCGCGAGGGTTTTGTACCAGTTCCCAATTGCGAACTTACATGTCGGCTCGCAACGGTCACGATTATGTTGTTTCTACGTCTGGTTCATCATCACAGGTTCCCAGAACCCTCTTTTTCACCCCTGCCACCCTCTGTTTTACCCATGCTATCCTCTGGTGCATCAATGCCACCCTCTGGTTCATCATCACTGTAGATTATGGGGGGGGGAAAGCAAGCACACCTGCCTGCTTCAACTGACATGAATTAATTTGGGGTTGATTTATTAATGTGTCACTGTTTTAAAATTCCAGTCTGGCACCTGCTTCCTTATCTGTAATTTGCTTTCTGTTGCAGTGCAATTTTGTTTTCCAGGACCTTTGTGGCCTACTTGTAGCTATTCTATGAGCCTGCTGTGAGGGTCAGAGCAGGGTCATATAATTGTTGCAACTAGCAACTGAACTCTGGAGGGGCCCTTGTCAGGAAGCACTACAGGGAATGGTTACTAATGATGCGCTTGAACTTTTGTACCTGCTGAATGCTTTTTTTGTGTTCGCAAGCATTTCTGCCAGTTCACAAGGATTTCTGCCAGTTCGCGAGGGTTTTGTTCCAGTTCGCAATTGCGAACTTACACCGCACGCAGCAAAAAATCCGCTGCGTGCGAATTTGCGGATTTTGGGGGAAATTCGCGGATCTCGCGGATTGCGAATTTACCGAAAATCCGCAAAATCCGCGAGCGTAACGGATTTTCCGCCCATGCTTAATTTTGTCTCCTCCCTAGAGATCAGGGTTCAAACCCTGTAGGTACAGGGAAAGACTGAGATCTAGAACAGATCCCCTCTTCATCTGCCCCTAGTGCCTGGATTCAGACCACGACTACTGGTCTTGTTACTCCTCCCAGAGCAAGCACACGAAGGCCATCAAAGACCATGAGGCGAGGCGCTTCATACGCTGGGCCAGGGACGAAGAGCGCAGTTGACACTGCTTCCGACCATACTACAGGGCAAAATGGAAAATTTCAAGAGACAAACTCTAGCTCTAATGTAACCGGCATTGAAACCAGTAGACTGTACGGTGCCAATCAACCACATCCTGGTCCTGCATTTGCATCAGAGGTATCTGTGTTTTGTAGGGGGTTCCATGCAGTAGTAGTTTGTAGTGCTACCATTTGAATTAACATCGGCACCTCAAGATTTCAGAGGTGATGGCAGTGGTTGCAATCCAGGTTGGTCATACCTTTTTTCCCAAACCTGAATGATTGGCTAATCAAAGTTGGATCTCCAGAGGTGGTATCTCCCCATCTACAGTCACGTGTAGCCCTACTGTTTGACCGGGGTTCTGGACGAATGAGACAAAATCCCACTCGACGCCCACAAATCCAGTTCATAAGGTCAGTACTGAACACAACTCTGCTCCAGGCCTTTCCTCCACCTCAGAGAACTGAAATGGTTCCTTCTTTCCAGCACACCGGGAGAGTCACAGTTCTGAAGGTCCTCTGACTCCCAGGTCCCATGGGTCCCTGCATTCTCCTAGTCCTGCATGTTCTTTGGATCATGTGAGCCCTGCAGTGGTGCCTCTATGACCAGTGGCTACAGTACGGGGGAGACCCGCCTGACTCCATCATAATCTCCCCCAGTGCTGCAGCAAGAGTGGTTTGCCGATTATGCATGGCGTCCGCTATGGATATTAGCTTAGAATATCTTCACCTGCTGGGGTACTCCTCAGGTGGACTTGTTTGCCTTTTTGGAAAATGCTCAATGCCAGCAGATCTGTGCCCTCCAGTATCCCTTCATGGGGTGTTGTGGGACATGTTTCAGTTGAGGTGACACTTTCAAGGGCACTACACATTTCCCCTCATTTCTTGTGTTCTGTAGAAGATGCACTCAGACCCGGTTCTAAGTAATTCTCATCGGCCAATGGGAATGTGGTATGAAGACCTTCAGCGCTTCTCCAGCTGTTCCCTTCTCCAGCTGCCATGGAGACTAGACCTTCCCTCCCAGTCGAAGGGAATGGTACTGCATCCCAATTTCAGAGGCATTCTCCTTCATGCCTGGAGATCCACAGAGGACATATGAACTCCTTGCAACTGCCACCGGAGGTGGTAGACATCATCTCATCAGTGTGTCAAACCTCTACCAAGTCCATCATAGGAAAGGGTTACTTACCTCCGGTAACAATATTTCTGGTGTAGTCTCTATCTACTTGAAGAATTTTTATTGACTCGCCCACCTTCACGTTTGATTGATGTGTTATAGGGAGAGTTAATAAGATCCCAAAATTCGTCATCATATTAACTTTATTTTGGTTCGATGAACCATAAAAGTGCACTGTGCGAACAACATTATACATACATAAAAAGATCATAAAACCAGATCACATACAGATATTAATGTAGATGTAAAAAGAGAAAACAAAAATTCAGTCATAAAATAAAAATTGGCAAATACTGCCCCCAACGAAATCCCAATACCAGAGACAAAAACCTCAATAAGAGAGACCTTAGAAAAACTGCTCCTATACGGTCTGCTATGTCGTCCAAGTTGTATGTATTATTTCCATTCATTCGGTTTTTGGTTCGGGTTTTAAAAACTGTAAAAATTCATCAAACATTAAAAGCACATAAGTCAACTATATACACCTTAAGGTCTAAATTTAATTAAAAAGCGAATTAATTAAAAATAAGTCTTAAGATAGAATTAATTACTATCTTGGCCTCCTACACGTAATATCAAAATCAAATGCCATATCAGCATAAGCCTAGTCTTCCTCACCCGAGAAGCCCTCTTTTCTAGTCAATATTAATTATCCATCCTTTATTCTAGGAAACTTTTCCTACTGCACCATTTGAAAAAGAGGAATCTACATACTGTGAACACTATTGCGTGGTACAAATTGTATTTCAGTATCTAAGGGCCTCTAGTTGGTTAGACATCCCTAAGTTCCTGCAGATCTGTACTATCCACATTTGTCTAACTCTTTTATATGCTGGACAAAAGTGAAGTACATGGGCTTCAGTTTCTTTTGCTGTTCCACAGGAGGGACAATTCCGATCAAATTCCCTCAACCAGGCACAAGTAAATGTGTGCAAGGGGAGCGAGCCATGCCTGAACTGCACATACAACTTCCTTGCTAGTACTGGCTAGATCTCATCTAAAAAAGTCTCATATCTTCAAATGTCTTTAATCTGTGGGAAATTCCTCGTCAGAATGACCTCTGTTGGGCACTTCTTTAGAGAGGACAATCGGGAAGCCATGTAGCAATCCACACGTTTTCTTCTTGGAAATTGCCCGGAAGGTTGTTAGAGGGTCATCTCACACAAAAACTAGTCCTATACTAGTCAGGGTATCCCTAAGATGAGAAAATAAGGATAGGCGTTTTGTCCCTGGATTCCCAGTTCTTTTAGAGCTTGTCTGTATGGTGTCTACTCTGGGGTCGACCAAATTCTCCCCCAGGAGAGAAGTCTTAAGGCAATGGTCTCTGAAATGGGGCATAGTCCTAGATCTAGTTTGAACGGAGTCAGGGGGTGCTAGGGGGAAGCATCAATAAGTCCCCCATGAATTAATTTTCTACAAATACAATGTCTTTAACAAACCCTTGCCCCATAGCTCTGCCTCATAAGTAATGGCTTCAATGGATTGGGTTTTGTATATTTCCATGAGGGTTAAGAGGCTTAGAGAATGTAGAACTATAGACCTTAGCCAGGCCACCTGTAGTCTGTGCTAGTTTCAACCTCTGATTCCCTATGTGAAAGGCCCAGTCCATGTGCTCATTGATTGTAATCCCCAAATCCTCAAAAATGGCAGCCTTCTCCAGTAGAATTCCATTCAGCATAGGGTTGGTTCTGGTGGAATTGAAAACCATAAATTTCGTCTTGGCATCGTTAATCTCAAGACCCCGCTCAATGCAAAATGAGTTAAACCCCTTGAGTATCCTTTGAAATCCCCACAGGAGATTTTGATGGGAGCAGGGAATCATCAGTGAAAATCAGGGTTGTAATTTTGGTAGGACAAAACTTAGGAATGTCGTTGTCATTGACCTCATTTAAAGTATCCACCAACCCATTGATGTACAAACAAAATAGCATCGGGGCCAGCACACAGCCCTGTTGTACATCCCTAGTTACAGGAAATTGTTCAGAAAGCTCCCCTAGTTTCCCACATCAAACCTGCGCATAGTTCTTCTCATGTAGCCTCATGATGATATTACAGAGGTAGGTGGGAACCCCATGTTGGATAGAACAGACCAGAGTTTGGTTTTCGTAACTTAGTCAAAAGGTGATTTAGGATCTATGAAGATTAGACACAACCTGTCACCCTCCAGCACCACCGTTTTCCTTGAGACAACCTTCTGTATCACATCTATGAGGCTAATGCGCCTGTATTTCCCCAATAGAAGGAGGGAACCTTTGTTATACACAGGGATTATTTCAGCTGCACCACATAAGGGCACAGTGCAAGCAAAATTATACATACATAAAAAGATCATAAAAATAAACCACATCCAGATATCAATTTACATATAAAAAGAGAAACAAAAATTCAGTCTAAAATAAAAATTGGCAAATACTGCCCCCAACTAAATCCAAATACCAGGGACAAAAACTCCAATAAGAGAGACCTTAGAAAAACTGCTCCTATAGGGTCCGCGATGTCGACCAAGTTGTATGTATTATTTCCATTCAATCATACTATTTGGTCTTTGTTTTGGGTCTTAAAAACCATAAAAATTCATCAAACATTTAAAGCACATGTTTATGTTTATATGCTTGTATTACGCTCGAACACCAGGGCGTCTTGGCGCTGAGTGTGTGGACAGGAATGATGCACCACGCCTGATGGAGGCCTATGCAGATGTAAACAACAGGGTTTTCAAGCTTTTCCTGAAAAGCTGTAAGTTGAGTTGGATCTTCATCGGTAGTGGCAGTTTGTTCCAGAGCTTTGCCACACATTGTGATATTGCCATAGCCCCCCATCTTGCCCGTAGGGTCTTTGCAATCTTAATGAGGCCCAGGCTGGCAGATCTGAGGGTATGTGGAGGGATGTATGGTGGGAACAGCTTTTTGATGTCTTCAGCCCTACCACCATATATTGCCTTGTACACAAGGCTGAAGCACTTGAACTCTACCCGCTGTTTGACCGGAAGCCAGTGTAGTGATTTAATTTGCGGCAGAGGTTGACTGTCCTTTGGGAATGCCCAGGAGTAGTCTCGCTGCGGAATTTTGTAAAAAATTTAGTTTTCTCAGTTGGAATTTGTCAATGCCCAAAAATAGGGCATTACAATAGTCCAACTTAGATTGAAAAAGTGCTACCATCACCGTCTTTTGAAGCTCTAGAGGGATGTATGGAAAACATTTCTCGGAGTTTTTAATAAGAGAAAGCAGGATGAAGTGAGGCTGTTTACCTTGGTGTCAAAATTAACCCTGGGCGAAGAACTACGCTCCGTTCGCGGAGTTTGCGGAGTTTCGGTAACTCCGCGCTCCGCGGAGAACGCGAAGTTGTTGAATACTCCGCAAACTTCTGCGTAGCGTAGTTCTCGGGTGCTCAATAGCATTTTCGCGTGCGCGAGTATGCTTGTTGGTAAGATCGAGTTGCCGAACATGCAGAAACTGCAATCTTGCACAGAATAACTCGCGAACACGTTAGTAGTGACCGGAAATAAAGGGACGCGAGCGGGCGGGACAAACCTCATGGGTAACTTCGCGCGCTACACATCCAGAGCATGCTGGAAATCAATCAATCAATCAATCAGGATATTTGTATAGCGTGCTACTCAACCAGAGGGTCTCAAGGCACTTGGGGGAGGGGGGTCCGCTACTGCTCGAACAGCCATGTCTTGAGTTGCTTCCTGAAGCAGAGGTGGTCTTGGGTCAGGCAGAGGTGGATGGGGAGGGAGTTCCAAGTCTTGGCTGCCAGGTAGGAGAAGGATCTTCCTCCCATGGTGGATCTTCGGATGCGTGGCATGGCGGCGAGGGCGTGGCTGGTCGATCGTAGCTGGCGGGTGGGAGTGTAGAAGGTCAGGCGATTGTTGAGGTACCTGGGGCCCAGGTCGTGGAGGGCCTTGTGTGCGTGGGTGAGGAGTTGGAACGTGATTCTCTTGCTGACAAGGAGCCAGTGAAGGTCTCTCAGGTGTCCGGAGATGTGGCTGTGTCGGGGGATGTCCAAGATGAGTCGTGCGGAGGCGTTCTGGATGTGTTAGAGTCTTTTCTGGAGTTTGGCTGTGGTTCCGGTATAGAGGGTGTTTCCGTAGTCCATTCGGCTGATGAAGAGTGCCGGTGTGACCGTCTTCCTGGTTTCGGTGGCGAGCCATGGGAAGATCTTTCGGAGCATGCGTAGGATGTTGAAGCATGATGATGAGACGGCGTTGACTTGTCTGGTCATCGAGAGGGAGGAGTCCAGGATGAAGCCCAGGTTGCGTGCGTGGTCCGCTGGTTTGGGTGCACTGCCCAGGGCAGAGGGCCAACAGGAGTCGTCCCAGGCGGAGGGTGATGATCCAAGGATGAGGACTTCCGTCTTGTCTGAGTTCAGTTTCAGGCGGCTGTTCCTCATCCACTCGACTACGTCTTTCATCCCTTCGTGTAAGTTGGTTCTGGCAGTTCCTGGGTCGTTGGTGAGGGAGAGGATCAGCTGGGTGTCGTCGGCGTAGGAGATGATGTTGAGGTTGTGTTGGCGTACGATGGCTGCGAGGGGGCTCATGTAGACGTTGAAGAGGGTGGGGCTGAGTGATGATCCTTGTGGTACAACGCATATGACTTCGGTGGCCTTGGATCTGTATGGGGGGAGGCGGACTCTCTTGGTTCTTCCGGTAAGGAACGAGATGATCCACTCCAGTGCCTTCTCTTGGATTCCGATGTTGCTGAGGCGCTGCACTAGGGTGCGGTGGAAGACCGTATTGAATGCTGCGGAGAGGTCCAGGAGGATGAGGGCCGCTGTTTCCCAGTTGTCGAGCAGGGCTCGGATGTCGTCAGTGGCTGCGATGAGGGCGGTCTCGGTGCTGTGGTTGGTGCGGAAGCCGGACTGCGAGTGGTCGAGGCTGGTTGGGCGAGCGCAATTGGTGATCCACTATGTGAGGTTGTTGGCTGCTTGGTTGGGGTCCGTTGAGCTGGCGGGTGGGTTCTGGCTCAGTGAAGTGGTGAGCTGGTCGGTGGTGATCTTGTTCCAGTTCCTGCGGGGAACCTGTTGCGGGTGGTGGTGAGTCGTGGTCTTTCTGAAGCTGAAGTGGACGCAGCTGTGGTCTGTCCAGTGGAGCCCGGTGGAGTGGCTGAAGGAGATGTACTTGCTGGAGGAGAAGACTGGGTCAAGCGTGTGTCCGGCGTAGTGGGTGGGGGTGTTCACCAGTTGCATGAGTCCGAGGTTGGCGAGGTTGTCCAGGTGGTGTTGTTGGTTGTCGTTGTTGTTCTCCAGGTGGAAGTTGAGGTCCCCTAGGAGGATGTAGTCAACAGAGGCGAGGGCGTGCGGGCTGATGAAGTCTGCGATGTCTTCGCTGAATTGTGCGCGAGGTCCTGGGGGTCTGTAGATGAGGGTGCCTCTGAGTGTGGTCTTGGGGTCGGTGTGTATCTGGAAGTGAAGATGTTAAGCGGCTGTGAGGGTGTCGTCTGAGTTGGTCGTGATGCGGATGGTGTTCTTGTGGACGATGGCGATGCCTCCTCCTGTCTCGTTGACGCGGTCTCTCCGGGTGATCTTGTATCCGTCCGGGATGGTGACGGCGATGTCGGGCGCTGAGGAGGCGTTCATCCATGTTTCCGTGAGGAAGGCGACGTCTGGAGATGTGGTGTTGAGCAGGTTCCAGAGTTCCACGGCGCTCTCGAAGACGAAAAATGGCTTGCGAACTGGTCAAGCAAGCTACTACGCATGCTCGCGGAGCTATGCGTAGTTCGCGGAGTGCAAGTGCATCTTCGCGTAGCTCGCGGAGTGCGGCTACGCGAACTACGCCCAGGCTTAGTCAAAATTCAGTTTGTCATCGAAGATGATCTCTAGGTTCCTGACCTTTTTTACTGGGCCGGGGCATTCTCCGGCCTCAGTTGGCCACCAGGATCTGTTCCACAGTGGCTGGCCCGGGCCGAATTCCATCACCTCTGTCTTGTCTGTATTAATTTTCAGGAAGCTATGGCTCATCAGGTCATAATCTCCTTGAGACAGACATGGAACCTGGCTGCTGTAGTCGCAGGCTGATTGGTGATAGAGATGACTAGTTGTGACTCGAATCATCAACATAGGAGACCAGGACGAAACCATGCTTCCTGATAAGGTTGGCCAGTGGTGCGACGAAGAGGTTGAACATTGCCAGGGAAAGCGCAGACCCCTGTGGATCACCGCATGGGAGATGAAAGCTGTACGACTTCAGGCCATCCCAGGACAGCCTCTGCTCTCTTTTCTCCAAGAAGGAGGACAGGAGGGCCAATACAGTTCCACCTACCCCCATGTCCCTCAGCCGCTGCACCAGAACTGTATGGTTCACGGTGTCAAACGCAGCTGATGGGTCCCCCCCTCGTCCATCACCCTCCGAATCTCTTCAGTAGCAAGAATTAAGGCGGATTTGGTGTAGTGGCGTGAGCGGAAACCGTGCTGGGCGGTATCCAGCAGATTATTTACATCCAAATAGTCGGTCAGCACTACATTCAATTGTTTTTTCAGGGCTTTGACCACAATTGGTAGGCCAGCAATGGGACGATCATTTGTTTGTTCATTGGGGTCCAGATTGGATTTCTTCAGAAGGGGCGAAATCAATACTTTTTTCCAGATTTCTGGGTAATGGCCAGATTCCAAAACTTGGTTTAAGAGGGGGGTAAGATTGTCGCAAATCTTGTGGGCAACCTGATGCATAATGGAGGAAGGGCAGGGGTCGGTAGGAGAACTGGATTTTATGGAAAGCAAACGTTTTTGTGTTTCCTCGTTGGTTATTGGCTGAAAGCGGGATAATCTACAGTGGGTAGGTCCCATTTGTATTTGTATGGCCTGAGGTCCTGTGGCAGTTATGAAATCATTGTAAATTCCTTGCACCTTTGTCATATGGTTACTACGTTTCTATATATTGTGTTAAGTTAGCATGAGCTTATTAAATGTTTAAACGCAATATTTTCTTTCAGCTTGAGTTTGCACACGACACCTAATTGTTATTGTAGCTTTCAACCTAGACAAAAGATGTGATTTATTTGAGAATAATATGTTATTGCTCTAGTATCAGTCGGGCTTGGTACACTTGGTACAACTGTCTGCACACCGAGAACTGCACACTCTAAGAATAACCTAACACAAGGTTGCTGAAGGCCTGATCCTCGCACCACGTTAGACATAACACAAATAATGTTGCTGCCAACACTGGGCTCTACGCGGGTTTAAGATAGAGTTACAGGGAATGAATCAACACACTTGATGCTTCACATGCAGAGAGCTGGTAGCTGTTGATGTGATCTACTCCTACTGAGAATTAGAGGTATGGGCCCGCCCAGCTAGAACCCAAAAGAGACCTTCTTAGATATAATATAATATACTGAATAGGGTGCGAGAAATATAGGTGATACAGAATTCTATAGATTTTTGCATCATAACATGCTATCACCTTTTGCTTATTATGAATTAGTGACTATGCTGCTAACTCTGATTTTTATAATATGTATGTTGGTATTATACAAGATACTGCGTTTGAGAACTTTGCATTGAAAAATAAACATTTCAAACTTGCACGTGTATTCTTTGCCTCCCAGTTTCGGTTTGTAATGATTATATAACGAAAGAGTGTTCATGTGTTCCACGATACCTGAGGTACCCTAAGTTCATGTTCTGGATTGTCTAAGCCATTGGGAAGTTATTACTACCGATGAGACACGGTAGCTAGCTTGGTAAGGGGATTTCTGAAACAAAGGTGAGTTTTGGGTCACCCTAACTCACCCAGGTTCTAGATCTCTGTGCACAGTTCTGTGGGAGAACGGAAACCCTGCTACATGGCGCCCATACGTTGATTGGCCTTATATCATGACACTCGAGTAGTATATCATTCAAGCCTTAACCCCTTCATTCCCGTTTCCGGAAAACGGCAGTGTCGGAGAAACCTACCTATTTGTGAAATAGGTCTTTTTTCAAGCTTGATTCTATCTAAAAACGGTTTCATTGAATTACTACCCAGTTGTGCTACAAAGTAATCTTTGTTTTTTCACTTTCCTGTGCTAACATGGCACAAGCCGTGGACATCCCGCAGCATAGTCGCATTGCGGTGCGTGACCATTTGCGGGCTTATAATGTCCCTATGGAAGGCTTGGCTGTTGTTCTAGTGGTGAGTGCGGAACATGCTTACCCGTACGAACTATTTTATTCGTGGGTGACATTTCCGGCGGTGAACGCCATTTCTGGTGTTTTCCACACCTACACTGCTACGGCTGTACCGGCTGCGTATGCTCCGTACAGAGCGCTGGAGGTTCCTATTGACGCTTGGCAGCATGGAGTTTGGTTTGGTGGCGCCCTACCACACGCTTTAACCGCTCCGAGGTTGGGTCCTTTGTCCATACCGGGCACACCTTGGCCCGCTTTGGCTGGATTCACTCCTCACCCTAATCGCGCCACTTGTGGCATAGCTGATCTGCGGCAACTTCATGAAGTTGCAGTGGAAGTGATTAGAGCGCTTGTTCATTACACTAGCCGTAATGTTCAGGACGTAGCCCCTAGGGGCGCACAGCTTCGTGCAGAACAGGCTGGTTTGAAAATCAATCCTGTCATGGTGAATTCCGTGATGGGCAAAAAGCCGCAGGACAAGGATGGTTTTCCGTTCTGGCTTGCAGAGAAATTCGGCCAGCTAGAAGCTGTGTTTCCTAATACGAATCCCGGTGATAAACACCGGATTCTTACACTTAGTTTACCGAAAGATTTGGCACCTGAGCTTGTTGACTGTGAGACCTGGGGTAAGACTTTTGCATCGGTCTATTCGAGGTGCTACGGCACCCCGTCTGTGACCAATCTGGGTGCGGTCCTTAAACGTGTTCAGGATGAACACGGACCGGAGTCGGCGGTCGAATTGGGTATGCGCCTGTGTGGCTCCTTTGATGTAGTTTGCGATCTAATCCTTGCAAATGTCAAGGGAGATGCAGTGAACTTTCAGGTTGCTAACGCTTTAGTGTTAATTCCCGAGGCCGAGAGACCCCGTCAGTTGGCAAGGATCGTTGTGGCTGCTTATAAAACGGTTGGCCGCAATGCGATGGGGCTTAAGGCTTTTCCTGATAAAGGGAAAAAGCAGCCCCAGGGTCAGACATCGGAAAATAGTGGTCAACAAAAGTCCAAGAAACAAAATTGGCCTAAAAAGCAGAATCAGGGTAAGCAACAACAACAACAAACGCAGGTTTCTGCTCCTGCGTCTCCGTTGCCTGCGCAGTCGGATCGTGTTTATGATTTGCGCGACCGCGCGATGATTAAATCGCCTGAAAGGTTTCAGGCTTCTGACCAACGCTCTCCTCGTTCCTTTCAGGACTCATCGGCTCCGTCAGCCGGTGGTGGAGGGGGCGGCAGGGGCCGGGGTGGCCAGCGAGGACGTGGTCAGCCCCGCCCGTGTACCGGTGGAGATCAGCAGGGAGGCTCTACGCCCAAGAGACCACGGTTTGCTACGAAGAAAAGTCGCCGCCCTGACAGCGCATCGTTATGCCCCAGATAGTGAGAACGCGGCATCGGAATCTGGCGTGGGCTCTGACCTTGCTGGACAGCGCGGCGGAGATTACCATAGTGAGAGAGGCCCTCCGTCCACTGTTGAAGGTGACAGCGACTGACACTTATGTTGTGATTGAAACTGCTGATACGCATGTTGCTCCCCCTGAACGTCTTTTTGAAATTGTCATGTTAATTGAAGGTGACATGCAGCGAACTGTAAAAGGGGTATTGTGGGAAAATCTCTCGTCTACGTATGACATTTTGCTTTCGGAGGCTGACTGGCCCCCACCTTTTGTTCTCGCAGCTCCGCGAGGGGAGGAGGTAATCCTGCCCAGTTTCGCGCACACTGTACCGAGAGTGGAAGCGCTGCATTTTGCAGAAGAGTGGGCTCTGGCGCTTGCGCCGGCTGTGTACCGCAATCAGTGTGGCTGGGATAAATTGTCACCAAGCCACGAGATTCCTTTACGGTCTCAACCGCAGCCTCAACCTCAATATCCCATACGGCGTGAATCCAAAGCTTCAGTCGCGGCTATCCTTGAACAATTGGAATATCAAGGTGTAATTGGAACGTGTGTGTCACCGATGAATAACCCCCTTTTTACTGTAAACAAGCCAGACGGCTCATATCGTTTGGTTTTGGATTATAGGCATTTAAACTCGCATTGCCGTAACTGCGCAGTACAGAATACTCATGGCTCTGCTTTAGTGAATAGTCTTGAGCGTAAACGGTTCAAAACCACGCTCGACATTTCCAATGGTTTTTATGCACATAGATTAGATGGTCTAATTTCCCAATGGACCAGTTTTACATGCGGCGGTGTGCAAAAAATGTTTCGGCGTCTCCCAATGGGCTATAAGAACAGTCCAGGAGTATTCTTCGCCCGCATTGTCTCTCTTTTAGAGGGCATCGACCCGGTTGCTTGTTCGTATGTGGATGACATTTATCTCACAGACGACGATCTTTGGGAGCATCTGTGTCGAGTAAATAGCATAATTTGTAACTTTGCTGACATTGGTTACAGGTTTAACTTTGCAAAGTCGCACATTGCAGAGTACAGTGTTGTTTCTCGGTTACGAGCTTAACAACGAGGGAAAAGGGTTAGCCCCTCACTTCCTGGAGAAATGCGCACAATTGCGCTCTCCGACAACACTGAAAAAATTACAGTCTTTGCTGGGATTTTTGAATTTTGGGAGAATTTACATTCCGGAATATGCCCAGCGTATCAAGCCTTTGTATGCTTTGATACAACCATCTTTCTCCAAATCATGCTGGCTGCCTGAGCATTCAGCCATTCTGCAGTCTTTGCAGGCTGATTTGCTCGCTTCTGAATACTTACAGACTCGCGATAACCAGACCAACCTGGTGATAAGAATTATCCCTGGGGCAGTGGGGTTCACGTACCTGACTTTTAATGAGGGAGATACAGTACCTATTGCTTACAAGTCACACTTATACACATCGGCTGAATTGCGTTTTTCCACTGTGGAGAAAGTTTTGACGGCTGTACAGATGGCAATTCTTAAAGAACGTGCCCTGTCACAAGGAAAGCGCATGTTGGTTGTTACCCCGTGTCCTGCCTTAGAGGCGGTTACGAAAGCCAGTGTACCTATTTCCAAAGCTTTGCATCCTCGGTGGATTCAATGGGCTGCATCCTTGACGTCACAAGATGTCACGTTTATTTTTGACACCACTTTACGGTCGCAGGAGTATTTACAGTATGAATTTGTTCATCCTGCTCTTTTAGCAATGCGGCCGTTGGAGGATTTCCATTGCATCATTTACACTGATGGTTCGGCGCAGGTTGCGCATGGCTCTAAACATGCCTACGTTTCCGCTTGCGCCATTGTGGTCGGTGCCATGGTGAACGATGAGTTCAAGTCCAGTGTCGTGCACACGCAGACGCTTGGGGACTGCACCGCACAATTAGCAGAGCTTCATGCTCTGATGCTTGCATTGGAGTACGCTGATCCTAGTGTGAGAACTTTGATCGTAAGTGACTCTTACTACCGTGTCCAGTCTTACAATGAAAACTTGTTCTTTTGGATTCAGAATGAATTTCGTGATTCCAAAGGTAGCACAATTAAACATAAAATGATCTGGGTCCGAGTGGCGGAACTTAAAAAGAAGTTGCCACTCGTGTTTGTTATTCATACTCTCGGTCATCAGCGCGTGGGGGTCCACGCTGTTGGCAATTCGCTTGCTGATGAAGCAGCGAAGTCAGCGGTATCAAAATACTTAGTTGCAGCAGTCACGAGGTCCAAAAGCAAAATTGATGATGACATCTTGGCAGCAGTTGCTGCAACAGAGAAGGGAAGTAAATATCCTGCGGGGTTCCCTTCTAAATACACATACCACTTAAGTCCCGATAAGGTTCCTTATGTGAAAATCCCTGATGTTGGCGAACGTCTAGTTCCCAACTCGGATCGCAGGGCTGCTTTGATTGCAGCGGCTCATGAAGGTGTGGCGTCTGCGCATGCGGGCGTCTCAGCCACTGTAACTCAGCTACAACAAAGGTTCAGGTGGCGGGGACTGTACAAACAGACGCGTGATTATGTCCTTCAATGTGACATTTGCCAGCAGATTAAGCCTTCAACTGCTGCGCGTCCGCCTCAGACACAGTTGTACATCTCGAATAAACCGCTTGGATGCGTTTATTTAGATCACTGCGGTCCCTTTTCTTCTGATACTGCGTACAAGTACATCTTAGTAGCAGTTGATTCATGCACACGCTTTGTGTGGGTATGGCCACATCGGAGCGCTGATTCACGTACTGTCATTAAGGATTTGCGAGTCTTTGTGGGAATTTTTGCCTGTGGTACCTTCCATTCGGATCAGGGTCCGGCTTTCGCCTCTAAGGCGCATAAGGATGCTATGGTTTCGTTGGGGGTCCAAGTCAAATTTTCGAGTCCCTACAGGCCCGAGGGCAATAGTGTAGTTGAACGAATGAACCGCAACTTAAAGCAATCTTTGACAGCTCGAGTTATAGGCACTGGCAGAAACTGGTTAGCCCACCTCATAGGCGTGCAGCGTGCACTTAATAATCTCCCTAGAAGGTCTCTGGGTGGGCGGACCCCGTACGAAATGCTCTTTGGTATCAAGATGTATGTCCCTGACCTCGATGGGCTAGACTGCAAGGCCCAGGCCACGGCCTTTGACGTAGATGAACATTGCAATGTTTTACAGAATCTATAAAAGACCAGAGACAGTCTTGCAAAGGAACATTTGCCCTCCACATCGGATGATGCGCTGCAGATCCCGGTAGTTGGCTGGCTACCCCAAGTTGGAGAACTGGTTAGAGAGAAGATCGATAACAAGAAAGAGTTTGGTCCCTCATATCGAGCACCGGTTCGAGTTCTTGGAGTGAAGGGCACAAGAACAGTCATTTTACCACCACTTCGAGGTCGTAAGGAAAACAGATTTATTTCTATTGACAATGTCAAGACACACAGGGTGGCCGATTCTTCATAGCATGACACCGGCTGTTTCCTGTCCTTCCATGGTGAGGCACTCTGTGCTGGCTATTACATCTGGTGCAGACAGGAGGTGTCCCTCGAGATGCCTGCCATATCCAGTCCTTTATTAAATACTGTTCCTGTTACTAACATTGATGAGCTGACCTACACCTATCCTGCTGATTTATCAATGCCTGATTTACAGACTCGTTTGGCCGACCAGTCCAGATTCTCTTTTGACTCTGTTTTGGAACCTTCAAAGAAACCCTCAACTATTGCAAGATATGCCACGTTGTTTAAAAAACATTTTTTAATTCCCCATTGGACATACATTTGGTTGATCCTATTTTCATTTTATCTTTTTATGTCAATTGGTTTTGTGTTTTATTTTTTCCGCCTGATCGATGGTCACTACGTTAAAGAAAGAACAGGAATTCGGTACCTTAATGGAACATTGGCCCCTCTTTCCTCTTCACATTCAGTGCACAGACTGAAACAAAACTTAAATACAGTTAACATTACTGCTTGGCCTGTCCTTGATGGGATTGTGTGGGATGGTTAGGTTTCAGATACATGGGCCCACTGAAGTGATTAATGTTCCAAATGTGCTTAGAGTAAACATGGGAGATGTGATTAAACAAAATATACGTTCTGATGATTGGGATATTCAGGCCGTAGAAGCATTATTCTCTGATATTACGCTGCCTTCGATGCTGAGGATCTGTATTTAGATTGTATTAATTACGGTGATTTGTTTTGTTTTCAACACTATGGTAATCATTTTTTGCATAAGACAAATTCAAGGAGGGTTGCTGTGAATTATACACAATGGGAACATTGCCCTGCTCCATTAGGTGGCAGCTCCAATACGTTTCTGAAAAAATACACTTATTTCACAGACTTTAATCAATCTAATCCTGAGTCATTTTATTTTAAAATGACACAAAAGTCCATGTCCAAAGTTAGACTTACCGATACAAAATTGCTGTATTCGAAGTCCTTTCTAGACAGGTTGGCTGTAGATGGCTACGAGTTTTGGAAAGGAACAATTGACCTTAAATCGGTTTGGGGTACCAAGGATTGGCAGGTACAAGGCACTGAGGCTTTGCACCGTGCATGTCTCATCCCGAATCACATGTTGTTTTTAAATTCATCCATTTTCCAAACAACATGCTTTGGATTGGCTACTTCTAAAAAGTTAAATACACCGACCATCCCAGATTTAGAGGAATATTCAGGTTGGGGTAACTTTACTGAATTGTCCATTCATGAGTTGCAGGCTCTATTGCACAATTAATCCTTTAACGTTTCCAGTTTGGATTCCAAGGGTTGGCTGATGTGACATAGGAGTGCTGATTCTTGCCAACGTCGTTTTCTGGGTTTGGCTGAAGGGTTCACAGAAGTCAGACCCGATCCCCGTTTTGAAGAAGATTATACTGTCACAACTTATTCTGTGGGGAAGC
Organism: Lissotriton vulgaris; assembly: GCF_964263255.1. NCBI lineage: Eukaryota > Metazoa > Chordata > Amphibia > Caudata > Salamandridae > Lissotriton > Lissotriton vulgaris. The sequence continues at coordinate 260,503 of NW_028252791.1, read as the reverse complement.
TGTGTCAGAATTGGTTGCAACATTCCACATTAGCTGCAGTTAAACTACATCTGTCTCGATTAACTGATAATGTGGATTTGAACGATTTTATAAAAGGCCCAGCTAAAGGTAGATCTAAACGGTGGCTTTATGCGATTTACAATGAAATTTGGAAAGTTTCCTAAATTGAGGCTGCTAAGCGCCTGAGAGCTATTGATCAAGCAAATTTAGAAAAAGTGCTTGCAGTTGTCGATAACAGTATTAACACGCTTTCTTCCCGAATTTACACGTTGAACAATATTGTGTCTTCTGTTGTTGACATTGTACATGATGAAGTGTCCGTGTTATATCATGGTCAAAATCAATTGCGTTCAGTGATGCAGTTTGCTTGGACACTACAGACTCTGAAGTCTGGTCGAGTGCCTTGGAATTTTATGAACGTCTCATCACTATTTGCCCCATTTAATTTGACTGAAAAACAGCGCATGCTTTCAATGAGAGATGCATAATTTTCTATGTTACACATTGAAAAATTAGAATCCTTGCCCTTTTCTGTGGCCGAGGTGACTGCTGCTACATGGCTTATCCATGGTGTTATTACCTTACCTTTTGCTCTGTATAAATTTACAAATTGTATGAAATATATGGCTATAGGGCGATATGAACCATTAGGCAGTGCTTTCCTCCATGAGACATGGTCTTTACCATACACTTACAGATGCCTAAAGGAGGGGAATGAAGTGAATCTGAATGGTGAAGAATGTACACAGTCGCCTGACCGCTCACTAATATGCAGACACATCCAGTTGCATGGTTCTTGTAATCAGGACAAGCCTAATTTGGCCTGTGTTTTGAAGGGGACACCGGTTCCTGCAATAGTTCCCACGTTCACTTAATTGTCCAACGGTAGTATTTACTTTTGAATAACGAACTGTGTTTTGGGTTACAGGTCGGTATCGCTTATGTGGTAACCGTTTCAGAGAGGGTGGTTTGTTGCAAGAATGTGTTATATCCACCCAGGCATGGGAATTCAGATGTTTCAATTTGGCCACGAATACCAACCTTGAAAGCCGAGTTCAATGGTTTAAGCCGTATAAGAGCCCTATTGTCTCAGAAGCAAGTGGCCCTGAGCTCTGCCCGCGAAACTTATGTCCTTCACATAGCTAACACACACACAGAGGTGCAGGCACTTTTAAATACTGATTTGCCGTTTCATTTCTCCGAGCTGGTTCATCAAATCTTCAATGCCTCCTCCACAACAGGCCTGGCACATTTTTTTAAATTGGTTAGCAGTGGTCTTGTGACTACATTTTAAAAAGTATTTGGTATTATCCCTGCGTTCTTTCATTCTATATTCGCAAGCCTGTTTGGTGGATTTCCTGTTCTGCTGGCTTTGGCTGCAGGCGTTCTGGTGATATTTTGCTTTCTAAAACATGGATGCCCATCCTGCGCATGGGAACGCTCAGCCCCTACTGATGCAGTTTCGCAACCGGATGCTTGATTACTATGGCTCCTTGCCGCTTGCGACTTTAAGCACGGCTTTTGGATTATCGTTCAGATTTTCCTATTTCACATGTGTCCAGCCCGTGTTTCATTGCCTGAGCTGTGATTTTGACTGGGCCATTGATTTGTGTCTCTGCTTACCGACTTCTCCTGACGTCAATTTTGATCAGCTGATGAGCCCCGTAGTTGCTCACGAGTTGGTTTGTTCTGGCGAAAGGGTTATGGCTGTGGCAGCAATGCATGGACTAATGGGTCAGTGGGACATATTTGCGGCGGTACATGACTTTCTGGCACATAGCGTTCTCGAGAACCCACTGAGTTGTCCTCTGATGTTGCTAGAGGAATCGGTGTTGGAGGAGCACGTATGTTCTTTCCCATTGCTTAATTGGATGGCTGAACTGTTTTCGGATGATGACAGTGATTTCATGTTGGAAGCTGTAGCTACCTATTTTGCATATTCATTCAACCCATGAGTGACTTTGAAGACTTTCATTATTATGGCACGTGACTTTTTAGTAATTCTGAATGGTGCCTTTTTTTAATACGAACTTTCGACTTTCATATGTTCTGGGCCTATGAACTGGGACTAGGCCTTAAGTTCGACTTTTATATTTTGTGTGGCCACTATAGGCATTCATATATATTTTTGTTTTTAATTTTTTATATACATTTGCATACATTTAACTTGGCTCAATATCATTGAACTCTGCTTTCATGTTTTACCTCACATATGGTATTAGCTTATGTTTTCTCTTTTTTAACCGTCCTCGGATCATTGGGGGGGTGTCATATGGTTATTACGTTTCTATATATTGTGTTAAGTTAGCATGAGCTTATTAAATGTTTAAACGCAATATTTTCTTTCAGCTTGAGTTTGCACACGACACCTAATTGTTATTGTAGCTTTCAACCTAGATGAAAGATGTGATTTATTTGAGAATAATATGTTATTGCTCTAGTATCAGTCGGGCTTGGTACACTTGGTACAACTGTCTGCACACCGAGAACTGCACACTCTAAGAATAACCTAACACAAGGTTGCTGAAGGCCTGATCCTCGCACCACGTTAGACATAACACAAATAATGTTGCTGCCAACATTGGGCTCTACGCGGGTTTAAGATAGAGTTACAGGGAATGAATCAACACACTTGATGCTTCGCATGCAGAGAGCTGGTAGCTGTTGATGTGATCTACTCCTACTGAGAATTAGAGGTATGGGCCCTCCCAGCTAGAACCCAAAAGAGACATTCTTAGATATAATATAATATACTGAATAGGGTGCGCGAAATATAGGTGATACCGAATGCTATAGATTTTTGCATCATAACATGCTATCCCCTTTTGCTTATTATGGATTAGTGACTATGCTGCTAACTCTGATTTTTATAATATGTATGTTGGTATTATACAAGATACTGCGTTTGAGAACTTTGCATTGAAAAATAAACATTTCAAACTTGCACGTGTGTTATTTGCCTCCCAGTTTCGGTTTGTAATGATTATATAACGAAAGAGTGTTCATGTGTTCCACGATACCTGAGGTACCCTAAGTTCATGTTCTGGATTGTCTAAGCCATTGGGAAGTTATTACTACCGATGAGACACTGTAGCTAGCTTGGTAAGGGGATTTCTGAAACAAAGGTGAGTTTTGGGTCACCCTAACTCACCCAGGTTCTAGATCTCTGTGCACAGTTCTGTGGGAGAACGGAAACCCTGCTACACCTTGTCTTGAAAATACCCGGCGAGTTTATTACACAAGGTTTGATCGGGCTTAAAAGCATTTTCCTGTTGCGGCTTAGCTAGCAAGTTGACAGATTTTAACAGTTCCTTTGTGCAGTTGCCAGCCTCCTTTATTTTGGTAGTGAAAACAAGTTTTTCTGTCGCAGTGATTGCCTCCTTATATTGAGAAATAACTAAGTTATATATTGATCATAGAGGTGTTGTAATCTTGTCTCAAAAGGCGCTCAGCTCTCCTGCAGTTGGTTCTTAGGCTTTTAAGTTCCGGGGTGTACCAGGGTGATGATATCTTGGCTCTTTTTACTCTCACAAGTTGTTTGGGTGCCACCTGATCGGCTGCTGGTCGTAACCAGCCATTGAAATGCAGGGCTGCTACGTTGTTATCTGTTTCTAGTGAGGGAAGCAGGGAAATGGCCAAGGGAGACTCAAAGTCACTATCCTTGACTTTATTCCAGCGCCTGATGTGGACCTTTGTTGATTTGGCCTGCGTGCAGAGATGCGGCTGCGTAACTCTGATGTTAAAATAAATAGCCTTATGATCTGTCCATGGCAAGGCTCACAGGTAATATCTGGATTGCTTGCGAAAATTCCGTCTAATATATGTCCTGCCTGGTGTGTGGGTTCGGTTATAAGCTGGTTAAGGCTAAATGCCTCTAGATTGTCCAGTAGTCTGATGGTGTCAGAATTATTTTTAGATTCTAGATGGTAATTAAAGTCCCAAAGGATTGTGAGGAAATAGGGATCAGTAGATGATTCCAGGATCGTCAAGAGGGCGTGGGAGAACGCCGCATCGGTACCCGGCGGACGGTAGATTAGTATCCCCTGCAATGACGATAGGTTGTTTAATTGTATGCAGAAATGCAATGCTTCTGCAGGCAGAGCAGAGATTGCCACAATGTGTACGTTTAAATGGTCGCGATAAATGATTGCTATGCCCCCCTTACTTATCTTCCTATCTTGTGAGAGGAAAGCGTAGCCTGCTGGTTGGGCAATATTTCAGTCTGTCGCTTATGTGATGTCTGTCCAGGTTACGGTCATGAAGACTAAGTCTGGTGTAGTGAGTTGGATTAGATCTTCTAGCTCGTGTTTATGATTAACTACAGAGCGGGCATTTAGCAAAAGACACTTGGCAGATGCCATAGCTGTTGCCATTTATGGTCCCGTGCGTGACTTTTCCCTGCAGCCATTTTCTCTGTTTCTTTGATTTACAGGCACATTATCGTCCCACCCTTTTCCTGGCGTGTTTGTAAACATAGGGGTCAAGCAGCCATCAGCGTTAATACAAAAGGAGCAGTCTGTGCAGCGAGCCCCGGCCCCACCCAGGTGCTGAGGGAGTATGTTGTGGGATGTGCACGTGTTTCCTTGCAGTTTAAGCAGTTTTTGCCTACCATATATATGGGACCCAGTTCGGCCAGGTGTTCTGGCGCTTGACACGCTAAGGGCGCAGACAGGATTGCCTTTGGTGCGCCGAAATATACACCTGTTAAGGTCTGAATTGGATTAAAAAGCTAATTCATTAAAAATAAGTCTTAAGATAGACTTAATTACTATCTAGGCCCCCTGCACGTAATATCAAAATCAAATGCCAAGTCAGCATAAGCCTAGTCTTCTTCACCCGAGAAGCCCTCTTTTCTAGTCAATATAAATTGTCCATCCCTTATTCTAGGAACCTTTTCCTAAAACACCATTTGAAAAAGAGGAATCTAGATACCGCAAATCTATTTCGTGGTTGAAATTGTATTTCTGTATCTGAGGGTCTCCAGGTGGTTAGAGATCCCTAAGTTCCTGCAGATCTGTACTATCTACATTTGTCTAACTCTTTTATATGCCGGACAAGGTAAAGTACATGTGCTTCAGTTTCTTCTGCTGTTCCACAAGAGGGACGATTCCGATCGAATTCCCTCAAACAGGCATTAGTAAATGTCCGTGGGGGAGCGAGAGATGCCTGAACTGCAATACAACTTCCAGGCTAGCACTGACTGGATCTCATGTAAGAAAGTTTCATATTTTTAAATGTATTTAAGTTGTAGGAAATTCCTCGTCAGAATAACCTCTGTTGGGCCCTTCCTAAAAGAGGATAGTCTGGAAGCCCTGAAGCAATCCACAAGTGTCTTCATGGAAATTGTCAGGTAGGTTGTTAGAGGGTCATCCCATAAAGAAACTCAGGGTGTTCCTAAGAGGAGAAAACCAGGTTAGGCTTTTGGCCCCTGGTATGGGATCTGCTCTGGGGTCGACCAAATTCTCCTCCTGAAGAGGAGAAGCCTTAAGGCAATGGTCTCTGAAATGGGGCACAGCCCTAGATCTAGTTGGAGCGGAGTCAGTGGGTGCTATGGGGAAGAATCACTAAGTCCCCAATGAATTTATTTTCTACCAATACAATGTCTTTAACAAACTTGTGTCCCCATAGCTCTGACTCCTTAAGTAATGGCTCCAATGGATTGGGTTTTGTATATTTCCATGAGGGTTAAGAAGCTTAGAGAATGAAGAACTATAGACCTTTGCCAGGCCACCTCTACTCTGTGCTCATTGAGAGTAATCCTCAAAATTGCCAGCCTGCTCCAGTAGGATTCCATTCAGCACGGGGTTGGTTCTGGTGGAATGCATGGAATTGAAAACCATAAATTTCGTCTTGGCAATGTTAATCTCAAGACCCCGCTCGATGCAAAACGAGTTAAACCCATTGAGTATCCTTTGAAATCCCCATGGGAGATTTTGATAGGAGCAGGGAATCATCAATGAACATCAGGGTTGGAATTTTGGTAGAACAAAACCTGGGAATGTCGTTGTCATTGACCTCATTTAAAGTATCCACCAACCCATTGAAATACAAACAAAATAGCATCAGGGCCAACACACAGCCCTGTTGTACACCCCTAGTTACCAGAAATTGTTCAGAAAGCTCCCCTAGTTTCCCACATCGAACCTGCTCATAGTTCTTCTCATGTAGCCTCATGATGATATTACAGAGGTAGGTGGAAACCCCATGTTTGATAGAACAGACCAGAGTTTGGTTCTCGTAACTAGGTCACAAGCTGATTTTAGATCTACGAAGATCAGACACAGACTGCCACCCTCCAGCACCAACGTTTTCCAGTAGAGGAGTTGAGGCTAAGCATGGGCGAATTTTGCGGATCTCGCGTTCGCGAATTTTGCGGATTTGCGAACTCGCAATCCGCAAAATCCGCGAATTCCCGCGAATTTGCGGATTTTTTTTTTGTGTGTTCGCAATTGTTTCTGCCAGTTCGCGAGGATTTGGTACTAGTTCGCAATTGCGATCTTACTTGTCGGCTCGCAACGGTCGCGACTATGTTGTTTCTACGTCTGGTTCATCATCACAGCCTCCCAGCACCCTCTGTTTTACCACTGGCACCCTCTCTTTTTTCTAATTAATGTGTCACTGAAAGAATTTAAAGTTCCAGCCTGACACCTGCTTGTCTGCTCCTTTAGCTGTAAATCAGGACCTTTGTGGCATACAGTTAAGGTCAGAGCAGGGTCACACAATAGTTGCAAGCAGGCAACCGAATTCTGGAGGGCCCCCTCAGGAAGCACTACAAAGAATCGTTACAAATCATGAGGTTGACCTTTTGCACCTGCTCATTGCTTTTGCTTTTGCTGAAATCGTTTTTCGTTTTTTTTCGCGCTATTCGCGGGGCGCGGCGTCGTGCGAAACTGACCGCGGAAGCCGCCAATTCGTGCGAATGAGCATTTTATTTTTTGCGGCTTGTTGTTTCTCGAGTTTTTTTGCAGTATTCGCGAGCCGCTTGCAGCGCAACACGCGAATTTACCCCAAGGTCGAGTACGGGCGCGGCCATTTAGTTTGCGTGACGTATTTCTGTTTCCGCCCGCTATGTATAATCTCACGCAGTAAGCGCATTGCGAGTAGAGGTTCGCACGAGATCGCGCGGGAAATCTAGAGGTTCGCACGAGATCGCGAGGAAAATCTCGCGCGAACTTACTTTCGCGCTCGTGAACGGGCGCCGGCCATCTTGTTTTTCATTCATTTCCTGTGTCTGGGCATGGTGTTTAATCCTCTTGGTATCTTTGCCATCCTTTGCTTGTTTTCAGTTTTTTTTTTACGATTTTGCTTCTTATCTATCCCTCTCTTTTCCTAGCTGTATATTTTTGTCTTTTCTGCTATTTTTCTTTACTTTTAAACTACTTTTTTAAACTCTTTTCTTTTCTTCTTCCCTATCCTATTCTTTCTTAATTTTCTACTTCTTCCTACCTTACCTGCCCAGACCATGGTCAAGCCAGGCGCCGTGAAGCTGCCCAGGCACTTGAGGGCCGCAGCGGCGGCGGGGAGTAGTGCTGGACCCAGTGGCAGGACAGCATGCAGGAGATTGAGGGGGGAGCAGGTGACGCGACGGGAGATATTCAGCCCGGAGGAAGTGGGCGCGCTGGTCTACTTCGTCCAGCGCCGTCTGCCCAGGACCATCGCGGGAGGCGGCAGGATCGCGGCCGGCGGCTACAACATGCGGGAGCGCCGGAAGCGGTGGGAGAAGGTGTGCTGGACCATATCCCACCTCTACGGGGTCCAGCGCACCTACAGCCAGGTCACCCATCGCTGGATGGACCTCCTGGACCGCGAGCACGACCTGCTGGACCAGCTCGGCTTGGAGATCCCCGGGCTTGGTGAGTAGTAGTAGCCATTTAATCACTCACTACTATGATGTTTTCTCCTGCTCTGTGTTGTTGTATTGCAAATATTTGTTTTTTACATGGAGCAAGCCAATAATGCCGCTGATGACGATTACATTGTAGTTAAATTATATTTCAAAATCTTCTGTGCATTTCAGGTGCACTGCTCTCCTTCTCAGTGGCGTTGCTACTATGCTTATTTGTTTTCTATTTCGTGGTCTCATTGGCCTGAGTAACTATTATGTATGAGTGTACTTTACAGAACTGCGTAATGCTAGACACTAGGGGGCAGATTACATTTACAAGCCCCTTGCGCCACGTTTACGTTGCCTTGCGTGACGCAACAGCGGCGTAAACGTGCCGCATCCCTGCGAGTCATTTACAGCATGACGCATCTAGGGAGATGCGTCACGTTATAAAGCCATGGGCCTGCACCACAATGGGTGCGTTCCTAGTACGCAGGGTGGGCGGTCCAGCGGCTGTGCGCCTCGCAAAATTGCCTGCGTGAAATCTACAAGATTTAACGCAGGCACTTCTGCGACGCTGCTACGTCAATTCAATTCCTTATGTCTGCTCGAAGCAGGCGAAAGGACTGACACAGCATGTTAAGTATTGGGTGGCCCTGAGCATTACTGGAGTTGCATTGCGTTGGCGACGTGACTCCAGCGATGCGCCGCTCTTACGTGACGAGATGCGTCACGCAAGTGCCTACCCTTGCGCCAGGGCGCGCCGCATTGTAAATGAGGCACATCTGCCGTGTCGCAAGGGTAGTTTTGTGTGACGCATTTGATCTGGCGCATCTCTGGAGATGCGCCAGAACGCGTAAGTAAGTATGCCCCTAAGGGGCAGAATTGCAATTACCGTCGCAACCCTGCAAAGTAGCAGGGATGCGCCATTAATTGTGCGGCCCGCTACCACCACCAAACATGGTGCGCCGTATTTGCAATGCGGCGCACCATGGGCCCAAAACGTCACCGAAGCTTTACTGCTGGAGTTGCGTCGCAACGATGGCGCAGCTCCATCAATGCTCTGGGGTACCCTATCTCCCCAATGCTGGGTCAAGCCGTACGTCTGCTTCAAGCAGGTGCAGGGTTTGTGTGACGCATCATTGTCCTAAAGGTGACTGATTGATATTTTGTAGATTTCCCTCAGCCACTATTAGGATGTGTTCCAGCGCAGGAATGCCCTCCCTTGCGCCGGAACGCCCCCTGATGGCGCAGGGCTTTATAACGGGATGCATCTCCCAAATGCGTCACGTTGTTATAATATTATACGCCGCACCATGGCGCCCTTTTTTGTTTAGCTGCTGCGTCACAAAAGTCACGCAAGAACGGCGCAAAAGAGCCGCAAGGGCTTAAATCTGCCCCTTCCTTTGTACCCCTGACAATAAGAAAAATAGTGGCGGTGGATTGATAGTTTGACTATTTAAATGACTGGTAATGTAGCAGGCAACTGTTAGTGTTGTCACTGATCTGACTGAAATCACAATGGAGTTTGTCTGTCACTTTGCGTCTTGCCTGCGGACTGCTGCCTGCCAGTCCTAGGTGAACGTTTCAGTACTTTGTTTAGTGAGTTACGTGACTTTCGAAGTCACAGGTCCGCAAATAAATGAAAACTAACCATAATCAATATAATTTCGTGGAAATATTTTGTTATTGTTCTTTTGAAATGTTTGATTTGGTTGACATTGACAAGCAACAATCATCCATGTTTTCTGTTCTTTCTTTCATGTTGTACGTCAGCTCCCCCCAGGGGCGAGAGGAGGACACAGGAGCAGCAGGCGGCGGATGCTGTTCAACAGGGCCAGGATCGGGCAGGCGAGGGCTCCTCTGCTGGCCCCAGTAAGTTTTCATTTTAGACTAGTACCTATTTTTCCTAGCGTTCCTCATTTGACTTTTTTCAAAATTGTCTTTGCTCTTCTTGTAGACTGTATCTAAATTCTTATCCTGCCTCTACTATGACTCCCTGGTGGAGAAGTGTGGCTCAGGGGTTAGAGGCGGCAGACCCGGAAGCTGAGATCGGCCCTGGACCAGGGTTCAATTCCCCGCCTTGACGGGGGTTGGGCTCAATAATTCCACGGACTCGATAATTCTCCCTCCGGTGCCTACTCGATTCACGGGTTCACACTCTGCGACTCTGGGCAATAGCTTGCTTAATCTCCACAACGGCCCCTCGCGGCGGGATGCCTGGCTTTCACCTTGTGGATACCCTGCCGGGGTTATCTCACAGGGGAATACCAGGACGGGTTCCCTAAGCAAGCGCATAGATGCCTGCGATGTGGGCGATTTGCGCTATATAAATACATGTACATTTACATTTACATTTACATTACTAGATTATTCTTATTAGTCTGTCTGTGTAGCTAACTAAGATTGCACGGTTGGCGAAACTCCCATGATTCTAGTCAGCAATAGCTCTATCAACTTAGTGCAGTCCTCTGGGATTGTCCATAATGTCTTTTGAAGTGTTCTATCTGGACTCATGCTTGCAAAAATTGCAAAACCTTTCGCTCAGTCACTCTAGTCTGGACCAAAAAACACAGATTGTATTTAAGTTTAAAAGCTTTATTAAAAGTAAACACATTTATTAAAATGAAGTCATAATAAAACTAAACGTTTAACTGATAATGGAAAAGTGGTTAGTGCTGACGATTAATTGAAGACATTTCTTGTGGTCGAGCCGAGCTCTCACCTGGTTTCAACTTGATCTTGTTGTTAGAAGTCCATCTTCTGTCTGTGTGGAGAAAAATGGTGCGTGTTAAAAAAACAGCCTTCATCAGTTGTGCCAAAAAGTGCAGCAAGACAACCTTCCCTGGAAAAAGGGACATTTTTTTTAACTTTAACGTAGACAGTCACAAATTACATTGTTTTCACATGTCTTCATTCCTAGACCAAAGACTAGTGAGTGCTTTATTCTAACATTCTTAAATGTACTTTGTAGGTGGAACATCTGGTGGCGGGGCCAGTGTGGAGGTGGTGGTGCTCGACACGGAGGCGGAGGGCGATTCTTCAGGGGAGGAGGCGGCGGCTGTGAGAGTTGAGACGGTGGTGGTGGCGGCCAGAGGTAAGCTCTTATATATTCCTTACTTATTGAGATTGAAGACTAGCTGGGAAGGCAAGAATATGAGATGCATGGCTGGGTGAATGATGAAGCAATGATGGGTGGAAGGACAACAGCCTGGGTGGGTGACACAGAAACTGTATGTGTCCATATACCTGGATCATGCTACTATCTGACTCTTAGATAGCATATGTGTATCTAGAGCAGGGGTACTCATAGTACGGCCCGCGGGCCGGTGGTGGCCCGGCAAGCCTTCCTTGGCGGTGCGCAGACCTTGCAGACAATCACTGCTCCCCCGGCCCCCACAGAGCAGAGGCTTTTTTGTATTTCACCTGTTAGCGCCCCTGCATCTCCACTCTGACAATCACTGCTCCCCCGGCCCCCACAGAGCAGAGTGGAGATGCAAGGCCACAAAGAGGTGAAATAGAACAAAGCCTCTGCTCTGTGGGGCCGGGCAAGCAGTGATTGTCAGGGTGGAGAAGCAGGGGCGCTACAACAAACAAAGCCTCAATAATATGTTAATGGTCTTTTAAAGACCTGTTAAGTACTTTGGTGTTGTTGTCTGTGTGTGCGCGTTGAGGAAGCGGTCTCAACCCGGGCTGAAGGCTGACACAGATAGACACACACACAGTGAGATGACAGAGGGGGAGGGAGAGGGAGGGCAGGAGGGAGAGAGAGATGGAGGGAGGGCAGGAGGGAGAGCAGGAGGGAGAGAGATGTATGTAAATGCTGGGTCTGGTGGCTCAGTGGATGAGGGCATCTGCTGCAGGGACCTGTGTGCAACCTCATGGTCACAAGTTATCGTTTTGCTTTAGCCCCGCCCCCTCTGACTCCGCCCCCACCAGTGCGGCCCTCGGCCCCAAACTACACTGTAAATGTAGCCCCTGAGAGAAAGTTTGTGAGTACCCATGATCTAGAGAGAGTAGACGGTCAGTGGATGAACTAAGTGTAACTTTGAAGAGCATGTAACACTGCACCCGCACGTCCGTTCCAGTGTAGGAAAGGCAAGGAAAAGAACTTTTAATTTTGTCCAAATACTACCATAAATAGTAGCAGTAGTTTGTATTGCAAGCACTGCATAGATCCGGTTATTACGGTGGCCACTCCCTACCTCTCTTAATAAGTTTAGTAGTACTCAGTCATTCATGTGTGGATGTATCACTGGTCACTCAATAAAAAGCAAAGCACCTAAAGTCATCCCATATATAAGCAAAAACATCCCATGTGAAGTGATAGATAATCAGATTATTTATCTTCTTCAATTTTCCATTTCTAGTACTCATTTCCACTGTAGGGTGAAAGTTAAATTAATTAAGCAGTAGCCCTTGAGTTGTAACAGAGTATTCTCAGTGCCACCCGTAATAGAAAAGTAAGAGCTTCACCACCTGCATGTACTGGACGGGTACAGTAACGCAACGCAAGTCTAGGTCACTCCTCATGGCGTGCGTCTCTTTTTCTCGGGTGCAAGTTTACTGCGCTGGCATTATGCCGGCTTGCAGAAAATAACGTACCAATTTTCCAAAACAAGAGATAAGAAGAAGAATAAGACTGGTGTACTTTCATAGTCGACTCCAATGGAAGTCCACAGTGCTCGTAGAATTTGTTCCTTAAACTCCCACTAATGTTAGAGCAAGGATGAAGAAGTGTGAGGTTAGATAGATACTGGCCTCAATAGTTATGTAATGCGCTTGCAAGTTGCTAGTTGTACTGCAACACAAATTTCTGCTGAATGATTGAGTTAATCTTAAAGAGCATTGGTTACAGACTATGTCTTTCTTTCTTCATATAGATGCTCCTTCCAAACGAACAAGGAGGAAGGAGCTGGCTAGAGCGGCCCGGCAACGGAGGATCGAGGCCACTGTTGCGGAATATCGGCGGCTGGTGGCCCTGGAGGACGAGGAAAGTGTGCAGTCGACAACAACAACGTCGTCTGCATCGGCCTCCGTGGCCCCACGGGCTGCCACCCAGCACAGTGGTCCACCCAGACTGAGCCGGGCTGCCAAAGGCAAACGCCACCGCCGAGCAGCAAGGCCAACAGCTGCCTCTCACAGGCATTGCACCTGCAAGGCAGTGAAGGCACGCCTGCGCCGCACTACCCTGATGGTGTCCCGCCTTCAGCAGGAGCTCGCCTTGCTCCGCGAGGAGCATGATGCCCTGGCCCAAAAAGTTAACAGCATCCACCCATAGTGTCCCTTGCCCCTTTTTTAGAGACTTTTGGGGGGTGGGAATTGGGAGTTGGGTTTTTGGGGACTTTTGAAGGACAATCGTTGGGGTTAGGGAGGGTCTTGCGGGAGATTATTTTGTTAGGGATATAAATATACTTTTTCAAACTTTATCTGAGCATACCTGTTTTTTACTGCTTGCCTGGTGGGTGGGGGTTTAACGTTGACTGTTTTCCTGAAAGTTTAGTTCCATTTTCTTCCTTTAAGTGTAAATGCCCAAATGTTTTCAACACTAAGTGCCTCTCACAGACTAAGTGAAGTGAATCCAAGAGTCCTAGGACTTTAGTAGTACTACCTTCAGTCTCTCGTCTCTCGTACTAATACTCCATTATACCCCCAAACCACCAAACGCTTATCTTACCTGTAATTTGTGTTTGAAAGTAGGGCTAGACCCAGGGCTGGCTCCACGGGAAACACCGAATAAGGTTGGCAATCTTGGTCGGATAAAATTTCCTCATAGCGGTGGTACTAGTGGTGTGACACAGTGGCAGTTGCATGCCTATGAAAAAAAAGAAAATGAAATCTGGTTTGTCCTCCTGAGCAATTCAACGGTACAACTGAGAATATAGCAGGTGACAGAAGTACAGTAGAGCAGTGCCACATTGTAGCCTAACAAATGGTAAAGTATAACTACTAATTCGGTTGAAGTTCTTTCACATTAGCAATGGTTCTTTGTCAAGCAGAGTAAGAATATATCCTCGGATTTCTTCACCAGCCTGTTGCTATCACCTTATCCTCCCCAGCAAGTGTGTGGATTTATTGCTGTAATAATAATTTAGTCACACATCAATCAAAACCACACAGCCCGGGGGAAGAGGGTTAGGGTTTGAAAAATGGATGGGTACGGGGGTTTTTGGGAAAGGTTTTGGGAGACAAGAAAAAATAGCACAGCATAGACAAACAATTGTGAACATAAACAAATCTTTGGGTACAAACCTATCCATCAATCTTTGAAAGTGCATGCACTACTGCATGCATGTCAGTGAAAAGTAAGTAGTACATTCGACAACTGTGGAAAGAAAGAATGCGACAGTACAGGGCCTGTGTGGAATTATTGATAACGATATTCAACATAAGGTCTCTGTAGCCAGATACCCGAGAGCCTTGCTGGTCACTATAAATCCATTCACAACAACACTCAATGGGGTTGGTCTGGAAGGTGTCAGGTTTACTCCCCGTGATCCAGTCGATGCAAATATGGTTCCACCTCCAAATGTCACCAACACCCAGAAGTGTAAACACAGGGTGTTCGAGCCATTAGGCGGGGGAGAAAAATAACAAACTAAAATAAAAAATGTGGGATGGGTAAAGGTAGGGTCAGCAGGGAAAGGATACCTGTAACAAAAAACAAGACAGGCATCAGTGAAGTGCTGTCCTAACATACAAGGCTACTCTCATATAGTCTCACTAAATAACCAAGGAAGTAGACAAGTACCTGAGCACCAAGAAAACATGACCTTGGATAGGAAATACTATAGCCCTTCTGCCACAATCTGTGAGGAAGGCCTAAGAAACACATAAACATATAGTTAACGAACACACTCCTGTCGCACCAAACACACTCGCGTTATACTAAGACATCAAACCCACTACTCACAACATACCACAAACATGGTAGAGGACTCAATGTACAAAGGGGGTTCCAAATAGTCAAAGCAAAGATGTATGGTCCAACAAAAAGGAAGAGGGAAACGGTAGTGTGTAGGAAGCAAGAACTACAACACTGCGCTCTCTAAGTAATGACCCAGTAGAGAATCTTTGGTGAAGGTCAAACAGAAAAACGTAGTTGCGGCCACCACTGAATTCTGCCAACAACACACCCCACGGTGCACTACACAAAGAGAACTGGGGTAGCCTGTAGTTACCTCACTACATGCCCAGTTATGGAGGTCCTTTGAAATACACAGTTATACAACGGAGACGCGTAGTTGTCCTTACTACCGCGCTCCGTTTTAATAGTACAAAAACGATCCCCGATGTGAACGGTAACACGTGGTATAGACCGCCACTGTGCTCCGCCACACACAATTCAACCAAACAGGAATTCAGCAAAGGTAGAATTCTGTTAGAAAACAGTCACAGAACCTCCCTTAACAATCTGTTCAGGCAGTAATCAGCTGACCGCACGGGCGGCCGAAGAGTTTAGAGCGGCTTTACCTGAAGACGCGTGAAGTCCGTCTACCGCCAAGGACAGAACACGGAAGCGCTCCCCACTGAGCCTCAGGGGGGGGGGGGAAGGTGATAGTCCACAGGAGACACAATAGAAAAGCATGCAGAGCGTCCGCTCTCGTGCCGGTGCAGAACAGAAACCAGAATAACGCGCAACAGGAAGCGCGTCTGTTCCCCAGATAAACTTCCTGCAAGTCTCCCGCCTACTCATGGATAATGTAGTTTCATAGTACGGTAGGCGCTTAGGGGCTGCGTAACCTGACAGAAGGTATAGTAGATAGAAAAGGAGAAATTGCTTTTTTTCTAGGTGTCCCCTCACTCACCAGGGTTGCCCCTTGGTGACATGCTTCATCATTGGGGCCATCCCAGTCCTCTACGGCCTGGGGCGTGCTGCGACTTGCGAATTACGTAGGAGCACTTACAAATGACTATGTGTGGTGCAGATGTGATAGTGGAGTGGACTAAGTGATGTGTTAAGGGATCAATTTAGAAGCCGAGAGAGAGCCAAGAAATGCAGTCACAGTCAGAGAAAAAGGCAAGGGATACTGTATCTATGTGGTTGTAGTGGTCCTGTTGGAAGTGGTAAGTAAGTTGCCTGCAGAAAAAAAATCCTCCTATTAGCGGCACTCCTCCATTGCAGCCGACGCTTCGTCCATCGATGTTGGTCACCAGAAGACACCCTGTAAAAAAAAGCACAGCATAGACAAACAATTGAACATAAACAATTCTTTGGGTACAAACCTATCCATCAATCTTTGAAAGTGCATGCACTACTGCATGCATGTCAGTGAAAAGTAAGTAGTACATTCGACAACTGTGGAAGAAAGAATGCAACAGTAAAGGGCCTATGTGTAAATTATTGATAACGATATTCAACATAAGGTCTCTGTAGCCAGATACCCGAGAGCCTTGCTGGTCACTATAAATCCATTCACAACAACACTCAGTGGGGTTGGTCTGGAAGGTATAGTAGATAGAAAAGGAGAAATTGCTTTTTTTCTAGGTGTCCCCTCACTCACCAGGGTTGCCCCTTGGTGACATGCTTCATCATTGGGGCCATCCCAGTCCTCTACGGCCTGGGCGTGCTGCGACTTGCGAATTACGTAGGAGCACTTACAAATGACTATGTGTGGTGCAGATGTGATAGTGGAGTGGACTAAGTGATGTGTTAAGGGATCAATTTAGAAGCCGAGAGAGAGCCAAGAAATGCAGTCACAGTCAGAGAAAAAGGCAAGGGATACTGTATCTATGTGGTTGTAGTGGTCCTGTTGGAAGTGGTAAGTAAGTTGCCTGCAGAAAAAAAATACTCCTATTAGCGGTACTCCTCCATTGCAGCCGACGCTTCGTCCATCGATGTTGGTCACCAGAAGACACCCTGTCCACTGCCTGCCTGATGCTGAATTGTGGCTCGCTACTGTGAAGCCTGACTCCATCCTTTTTTCCCCATTGCAGAGACTGAAACCCGGCCTGTAATTATTCAACGAAAAACAGGAAGTGATATCATATTACAACACCACTGATAAATAAATATAAGGTATGTAGGCTGTGGAGTGCAAAAAGTCACAATTTGATTTTCCTAGTAGACAGTACAATATTTTTGAAAGTGCGTACTCTGAGTCACCTTTTGAAGGATAAATAAGTATGGGCAAATTAATGTAGCGGATCTTGCCCCTCAAGCTAGGTGTACTGTAAACTGTGTTTTAGAACAAAATTAGATCTTCCTAGCAGTGCTCCCACCCAGACCCTTACTAAAGCCAGTCGCAAAAATGTAGAAGACCCCCAATCAAATCTCAAAAAACGAGGCCTAGCAGAAAACTGGTGACAAAACTTACTTTGAAAGTAAAAGTAGGCCGAAGTACCCCCTTCCTAATTACCCATTACCCACCGTGGATTGCATTCAAACCACTTGCAAGCAACCAAGCAAAAGTAGCCATAGCCAGCATCGCTCCAAGACTCGAAATCCCCCCCACTCAAACACATGCAATAGAAATACTGCTAACCCTAACGAACCCTAAGTTAAGAATAGTGGCAAAGGCTTTCTTTAACTATGCCAAATCCCCCCTTTCCCACCATGGATTTTCTTCAAATGACTTGCAACCAAAATTACACATTCTCACGAGTGCTCTAAGACCCCAGAACTCAGTTGGAAAAATCTAGAACACCCCGAAACACATGCAATCCTGCTGCTAGGGCTCACCCTAACGAACCCTAGGTTACAAAAAGTGCCAAAACTAAAGGCTTTTCCGCGCGGATTTTGTCCCAACCACTTCTACCCGGTATTAGACCTTCCCAGGAATGCCCCAAGACCCGGCAACCCACCCGCCAAGAAGCATAACACCCCCAAACAGGCCAAAAGCAAAATCTCATACTTGCAATATTTCTGGGCCTTCGGTCCAAACGCGCTGCGTAGCTAGGCCATAAGTCGGGGTTGGCACGACGGATTTCCTGAAAAGCAAATGCAATCAAGATTAGAGTGTCCCAGCAATGCTCCCAGACCACGAAACTCACCCACAAACAGACGGAACCCCCCCTAAGAGCACCTCAAAGGCAAGCAAGTCATCAAAAACACAAAAAAAATTCCGCCTGGGATTTGGTCCAAAACACTTTTATCCGGTATTAGAGCTTCCCAGCAATGGCCCCAGAGCCGTCAACCCAGGAGAAAACGAGTAGAAGACCCCCAAACAGCCAAAGAGCAAAAGTACAAAAATGGGGACTTAGTCAATTTTTCACAAATTTCCCAAATCACTCCGCGCGCGCTCTGCAGCTAGGCCCTAAGTCCCCTCTGCCACCATGGATTTGCTTCAAACCTCTTGCAAAGTAAAGTATATATAGCCAGCAGTGCTCCCAGACCACGAAACTCACCCACAAACACCAGGAAGCCCCCCAAACAGGCCCCCGAAAACGCTACATAGAGCAAAATGTCAGAAATAGCCAAAAAAAAAAATCGGCCTGGATTTTGTCCCAACCACTTCTACCCGGTATTAGACCTTCCCAGGAATGCCCCAAGACCCGGCAACCCACCCGCCAAGAAGCATAACACCCCCAAACAGGCCAAAAGCAAAATCTCATACTTGCAATATTTCTGGGCCTTCGGTCCAAACGCGCTGCGTAGCTAGGCCATAAGTCGGGGTTGGCACGACGGATTTCCTGAAAAGCAAATGCAATCAAGATTAGAGTGACCCAGCAATGCTCCCAGACCACGAAACTCACCCACAAACAGACGGAACCCCCCTAAGAGCACCTCAAAGGCAAGCAAGTCATCAAAAACACAAAACAATTTCCGCCTCGGATTTGGTCCAAACCACTTTTAGTGCTTCCCAGCAATGGCCCCAGACCCGTCAACTCACCTGCAAAGAGGTAGAACAACACCCCCACAAGTGCTGAGTCTTTCTTCATTGGGCGTAAACCAGCCCTCTGCTTTGATGGAAATAGGAGTCTGGAGGAGGAGGATAGAGGAGCATGTTCTTCTGAACTTGTGAACCTGAGGAATGCAGACTGCGGCACCTTCAAATCAATTAGCAAACAAGTGAAGACAGTTCTGCTGATGGGCTTGTTTTTGTGATTATCTGATTAAAGTTTGAATTATATTAACTGTGCACAACAAAGAAAGACAGACACACAGGAATAAAAGTGAATAAGGATGAAAAAGAAAGTTATTGATTCGTTGTCTCATTTTCAGGGCTCGAAGTCGGTATCACGGTCCAGGAATAAGAATAAGGCTTCGTCATCATACTCTGCGAATTCAGGCAGGGTGAGCTCAGTGTCACCTGACAGAGTAGAAATTCCCTCATCTATGTTGCTGGCCACCTCCTCTTCATCCGGCACGCTCTCTCGTACTCTGAAATCTGGTGGTATGAGGTGCTGATTCATCTTGATCATTGTTAACCTCTCCACATTTTTGGGCGAGAGGCGGCTCCGTTTGGGAGTTACAATCCCACCAGCCGCACTGAAAACCCGTTCAGAAGACACGCTTGCGAGTGGGCAAGACAAGTAGTTTAAAGCCAGGTTGGTGAGCTGTGGCCACAATTCTTTTTTCCCATGCCAATACGCCAATGGGTCAGAATTAACATAGACCTCTGTTGAGTCATTCAGATAGTCCTTCACCATCGACTCAAGGTCCTCAGCCAAGGTTCCTCCACTTTGCTTAGCTCTTGCTGTGCCTCTGACCTTTTGAGAACCAAACCCACGCAGAGCTAGCCAATCCTCTTCAGCCTCCAATGTTTCTGTTGTCTTTCGTGCAGATGATCCGGTTGCCGGTGTCTTTAACGGCTGAGAGGTCACTTGTGCCACAGCCACAGGTGCAGAAGTGGATTGTTTTGACTGGGGATGGCCTGCTGATGTACTGCCATTTCCTTCAATTTCCAGCTGTTCTGTTTCAAACTTCTTGGCTGACAAGGCTAGCCAACGTTTGTACTTTGGAACATGTTCATCATCAAAAGGAAAGAATGCTTGGCCTGCCAGCGCCTTTTTGTAGCGTGGATCCAGAATAGTAGCACAAATGTAATGCTGTTCTGAGTGGATCTTTTTAAGACGTTCATCACCTTGTAGGAGCTCTAATAATTGCTCAGCCAGAAGCAAAGAGTCTTGGTTTTTGTCATCTTTTCCAAACACAGAACACACCTCCTTCAGTTGGTCCTCCAGCATGTACAACAATGGGATAGCTTTTCCCAAATTAGAGTCCTCCTTGCTGACTGCACGCGTGAAGAACTCAAAAGGACGAAGCATGCGTGTCAGGCTTTCAACTATGTTCCAATGCGGCCCACCCATCCTCAGCTCCTCTATAACCTCTTTAAAGAAATATTGATTGAGTTCCGTATACTGCTCATACAGACGCTCAAGCATGTAGAAGGTTGAGTTCCAACGTGTTACCACCTCCTGGATGAGTGCTTTCACTGGCATTTGACGTTGATATAGCAGGCTCCTCAGCTGCTTCCGGGCCTTAAAAGAATGCCTGAAATTCTTGCACATTTTTCGGCAGGTCTCCAATACACTGTACGCTGCACTGCCTTTATTACCCAAGAATTTTTGGACAACCAGGTTTATACAGTGCGCCAAACACGGCACTCTGAAATAGTAACCGTCCCTCATGGCCTTAACTATATTGGCGCCATTGTCCGTGGAAACATAACCAACCTTGCGTTTTAGTGGGGACAGCCAGTTAAGGACCTTTGTGTTAAAGACATCCAAAATGTTTTCTGCTGTGTGACGTTTCTCCAAACCAAACATGGCTAGTGTTGCATGTTTCCGAGCACCTTTAAAAACAATGTTAGTGTCAACACCTGAGTTTAGCTTTGCTTTAGCCCCTGAAAAAGAGACCCAGTGTGCAGTGATGCACATGTAATCAGCGCCTGCGCCAATGGTCCACATGTCTGTTGTCAGATGTATAGTGTGAACAGCACTCTTCTGCAAAGCTGCCCCAATCACCTTCAGAACATCTTCATGTAGTGCTGGAACCGCAACTCGGGCAAAATAGAACCGGCTAGGAACCTTCCATTTAGGGCAGAGCGCTGTCACTAATTCTAGAAAACCAACCCCTTCTACAAAAGAAAAAGGGAGAAGGTCCAGAGCTAGCATTTTAGCCAGCTTAGTGTTATACAGACGGGTCATTGGGTGGTTGCGTTCATATTGCGCTTCTGTAAACAACATCTTTTTAATGTTGCCCTGGACCAAGGATTTACGGGATGATGATGATCTCTTCGACCCAGTTACGCTCGCTGATGAACTTTTCCGCATTGATGTCTCACTCTCTCCCACACTCTTAGTGTGGCTCCCATGGGGTGTGCTGCTGACAGGGGAACTGGGTGTAAGTGAAGTGTTTGAATCGTCTTCTACCTCCTCGTCATCACCAGATGAAAAAACAACGTTTTCATTGCGTGCAATTGCGGCTTCCTTGATCGTGTGTAGGTGCGCAAACCATTGGACATCGTGCGTTCTCCTAAGATGACCTCTCTGGCCTCCGGTACCATAGTTGGAACCCAACTTACCACGACTAACTTGAAGCTTACAAATGCTACAAATGGCTACGTTTTCATTTTTTGGGCAAACACTAAAGAAGTCCCAAACTGGAGACTTGAAATGTCTTCGGGGGCCGGAGGAGGCGGCGATACTGGTGGTGGTGGTCCTGCTGCTAATGCCAGATGAAGTGGAGGATGTGGATTGCCGAACTTCAGTACGTTTTGCACTTTCACCACCACGAATTGAGGTCGAGGACGAGGTGGGTACCTTCTTGCGAGGAAGAAATATGGAAGCGGTAGGTTTTGGTGTACTACTTAACTCCAAATCTAATGATTCCATTTCCATTGCCTCCTCGCCGACATCATCATCACGCTCAGCAGCTTCTCGGGATAGGGTCAAAATGTCTCTTTGCTGCATGCCCGGTGGGGCTGCAGTGACCTTTGTGATGACTGGCTCATCGTCATCGTGAGAGGCTTCATCACCAGCAGTATCTGTCACTTCTTGTTGAGCCTCATCACACTCCATAGGTTTGAGTTTTTGGACGACCTTCCTTTTACGCTTAGGTACCGGTGTCAGATCATGGTGTGCCTCACTGTCAGACCGCAGTTGTGGTTCCCAAGACAGATCACTTGCATCAGAACGAGGTGGGCTTGAAGAAGATGTAGACACCCCCCTTGATTTTTTCCTTGCTAGGGATGTGGAAGACAATGAATGATCATCAGGAGGAGTGGCTTCCAATGATACCTCGGATTCATTGTCGATTTCCAAATGTGCCCCTACTTCGGGAGGAACAACTATTGTGGGCACTTGTGAACCTCCATGCACCTTTGCTTGCGCATCTCCTTTTGCTGTCTCTCCTTCCACATGTACTTGGGCGTGTACTTGCACATGGTGTTGTTGTTGCGGCTGTGGTTGTTCAACACTTGTCAGATGAGTTACAACAACCTGTGTTGATTCAGGGACATTGCTGCTACTTTCTTGCGATGAGCCAACATCACTGGTCGATGGTGATTGGAGAAGTACACTGACTGCCTCTGAAGCACGCAAGGGCTTTGACTTAAGTTGGCGTGGTGGTGGAGGCACTGAACCCAATGGAGCAGGGGTGCTGCTCCCAGCTTGGTCCCCAGCAGATCCTGCTGCTGCAGGCGTACTTTTTTTTTTGCTCCCAAAAAACGTGGCGGGTGGCACACCAGCCTCCTTGGTAACTTGCTTCTTCTGCTCCTTACTAGCAACTTTCTTGCTAGAGGAGCTACGGAGAACTTTCTTTGGGGGCGGGGCCATCTTCTTCAGAGCAGGTCAGACAGCAGGCCGCAGTTGCACGAATTGTAGAGTTGTCTGAGGCCAGACGTGACGTCGCGTGACGTTATGTTGCACACACACACCGCTGCAGGACTTCTTCCTGGCACTGGTGGTTCTCTTGAGTCTTGTGCACCTAAAAAAAATGGAAGACAGAGGAACATCAGTTCAGTTATAGAGCACAAAAAAAATCGAAAAACACTGCAAAATCAGCACAATCCCAATCCATCCATGCCCTCCATAATGTTTAAATTCAAGACAACCCACAGAAAGACTAGGCCCATGCAAGACTCACTACCCCTGGGCATAAATAAAGGTTGAAAAGTAGGCAAAATGGTTGGAGGCCTAACAACAAAGCCTGCATTCAAAATGGCCACTTGCCTGCCAGCACATGGCCAGTGCCTGTAGCTGCACTCAAAATGGCCACCAGCCACATGGCATGTCCCTCCCCATGAACACCCCCAAAAATCGAAAAACACTGCAAAATCAGCACAATCCCATTCCATCCATGGCCTCCATGATGTTTAAATTCAAGACAGCCCACAGAAAGACTAGGCCCATGTTAGACTCAAATACCCCTGGTGAAAAGGCCACAAGTACAGGCCCAAAAAACGAAAATCACTGAAAAATCTGCACAATCCCATTCCATCCATGGCCTCCATGATGTTTAAATTCAAGACAACCCACAGAAAGACTAGGCCCATGCAAGACTCACTACCCCTGGGCATAAATAAAGGTTGAAAAGTAGGCAAAATGGTTGGAGGCCTAACAACAAAGCCTGCATTCAAAATGGCCACTTGCCTGCCAGCACATGGCCAGTGCCTGTAGCTGCACTCAAAATGGCCACCAGCCACATGGCATGTCCCTCCCCATGAACACCCACAAAAATCGAAAAACACTGCAAAATCAGCACAATCCCATTCCATCCATGGCCTCCATGATGTTTAAATTCAAGACAACCCACAGAAAGACTAGGCCCATGCAAGACTCACTACCCCTGGGCATAAATAAAGGTTGAAAAGTAGGCAAAATGGTTGGAGGCCTAACAACAAAGCCTGCATTCAAAATGGCCACTTGCCTGCCAGCACATGGCCAGTGCCTGTATCTGCACTCAAAATGGCCACCAGCCACATGGCATGTCCCTCCCCATGAACACCCCCAAAAATCGAAAAACACTGCAAAATCAGCACAATCCCATTCCATCCATGGCCTCCATGATGTTTAAATTCAAGACAGCCCACAGAAAGACTAGGCCCATGCTAGACTCAAATACCCCTGGTGAAAAGGCCACAAGTACAGGCCCAAAAAACGAAAATCACTGAAAAATCTGCACAATCCCATTCCATCCATGGCCTCCATGATGTTTAAATTCAAGACAACCCACAGAAAGACTAGGCCCATGCAAGACTCACTACCCCTGGGCATAAATAAAGGTTGAAAAGTAGGCAAAATGGTTGGAGGCCTAACAACAAAGCCTGCATTCAAAATGGCCACTTGCCTGCCAGCACATGGCCAGTGCCTGTAGCTGCACTCAAAATGGCCACCAGCCACATGGCATGTCCCTCCCCATGAACACCCCCAAAAATCGAAAAACACTGCAAAATCAGCACAATCCCATTCCATCCATGGCCTCCATGATGTTTAAATTCAAGACAACCCACAGAAAGACTAGGCCCATGCAAGACTCACTACCCCTGGGCATAAATAAAGGTTGAAAAGTAGGCAAAATGGTTGGAGGCCTAACAACAAAGCCTGCATTCAAAATGGCCACTTGCCTGCCAGCACATGGCCAGTGCCTGTAGCTGCACTCAAAATGGCCACCAGCCACATGGCATGTCCCTCCCCATGAACACCCCCAAAAATCGAAAAACACTGCAAAATCAGCACAATCTCATTCCATCCATGGCCTCCATGATGTTTAAATTCAAGACAGCCCACAGAAAGACTAGGCCCATGCTAGACTCAAATACCCCTGGTGAAAAGGCCACAAGTACAGGCCCAAAAAACGAAAATCACTGAAAAATCTGCACAATCCCATTCCATCCATGGCCTCCATGATGTTTAAATTCAAGACAACCCACAGAAAGACTAGGCCCATGCAAGACTCACTACCCCTGGGCATAAATAAAGGTTGAAAAGTAGGCAAAATGGTTGGAGGCCTAACAACAAAGCCTGCATTCAAAATGGCCACTTGCCTGCCAGCACATGGCCAGTGCCTGTAGCTGCACTCAAAATGGCCACCAGCCACATGGCATGTCCCTCCCCATGAACACCCCCAAAAATCGAAAAAACTGCAAAATCAGCACAATCCCATTCCATCCATGCCCTCCATGATGTTTAAATTCAAGACACCCCACAGAAAGACTAGGCCCATGCACCACTCACTACCCCTGGTCAAGGCCCCAACAACAGGTCAAAAATCGAAAAACACAGAAAAATCAGCACAATCCCATTCCATCTATGCCCTCCATGATGTTTAAGTTCAATACAGCCCACAGAAAGACTAGGCCCATGCACCACTCACTACCCCTGGTCAAGGCCCCAACAACAGGTCAAAAATCGAAAAACACAGAAAAATCAGCACAATCCCAATTCATCCATGGCCTCCATGATGTTTAAGTTCAAGACAACCCACAGAAAGACTCAGTCCACCCACCACTGAGTACCCCTGGGCAAAAGGCCCCAAAACAGCCCAAAAATCGAAAATTCCAAAATTTTAATTGCAGCAACTGTAATGTCCCAAACAAACTTACTTGTAAAATTTCTAATCCAACAGTGATCCAAAGAAAGTCAAAAAGGCCTCAAATCCAAATATCCAGCAGCATCCACAAAAAGTAATCCTTCCAGCTCCAGACCCAAATGAAAAGTGACCAGGAGATGGACAAAGCACTGGGAGGAGCCTGCTGAACAGGAACAGGAAGTTGAAGACTGTGGGGCACTTCCTTCCTCCCACCCCCCTGCCCCCCTCCCCAAAATGGACTCCTCGCTAAAAAAGTGCAGGCAAATGTCAAACTAAGGAGTTATTCACATAAAAATCATCATTTCTAGAAGGTTTATGCTGCTTGCTGGTGGATTTCTTGTGCAGAATTGCAAATTTATATTTTCGCTCGCCGCATCTCAAATCTCGCAATTGCGAAGTACCGCGAGACGTGATCTCGCCGTACTCGCGTTGACAAACTATCGCTGGCAAGCCGCGATGACGTAATCGCGCTCGCCAATTCCCGCGGGATCACATAGCAAGATCCAAAATGGCGCAGCACTCGCAAACTATCGAAAAAAACAACTCGGCAAACGATGATAAACGCCGCGCGCCGCAAAAATTGTATCACCAACGCCGCGCGCCGCCAAAAAAATCCGCTACGTGCGAATTTGCGGATTTTGCGGGAAATTCGCAAATCTCGCGGATTGCGAATTTCCCAAAAATCCGCAAAATCCGCGAGCGTAACGGATTTTCCGCCCACACCTAGTTGAGGCAGAATACCTGGTCAATGGTAAAAGCTCGGTTTCTAAAGGCTGTTTGTATAGAGCTAAGAGCATCATGGTCCTTTATCCACTCCTTAGCCATTCTAGAGGGACCCTTGGGACATAAACAACAAAAGGTACCAGAGGGTCTTAAAAGATGTGCCCAGAAGTAATAAAAAGCCAACCCATCCCTGACCTCTAAGAAGATGCGTCACAGAAGGCTCTCAACAGGATGAGGAAAATACCCATCAGTCACCATACGGATCCGCCCTTCATCATTTGGGATTTTATCCGTACCACCCGTCTGAGAAAATCGATGCCACAATCTGAGGTCAACCCGGTGGTAAGGGGGTTCCTCGAGAGGTGCAGGCAATGACAGTGTGGTCAACCACTCGATGTTATGAGTGGCTAAGAAAATGTGACTGGGGTGTGCAGTGCTTGAAAAAGTGAGGGAGTGAGAAAACCAAGAGGAAAGTGTCATAAAATTGGTTTAGAGAGAGCACTTAACAAAAATAATTTATTCTATGTGTGCCTACCATACCAATGTTAAAAATGAGTGCAACCTAAGGTTGTCTGGTTATGTAGACAACCTCAGGTAAATGTGGTCAACTAGTTTCTGCAATCAGGGGACTATTGCGTCCTTGCATTCATCAGGACCAAAATACAATAAAAACTACTGCACCAAGTGAACTAAATAGAGTGAAGGGTGACACCAGGACCCTTGAGACAACCTTCTGTATCACATCTATGAGGCTATTGGGCCTGTAATTCCCCGATAGAGGGAGAAACCTTTCTTATACACAGGGATAATTTCAGCAGCAGCCCAGGTCTAAGCGACGGGCATACCACCCAAAACAGCATTAAAGATGACTAGCAAGTAGGGGCCCCAGACATCAGGTTCCGAGAGATACACGTCCCCAGGTATCTTATTGATTCCAGGCTCCTTGTGAGGGGCCATGCTTGAGATAACTCTGCAAACTTCCTCAAGAGAAACCATGGGGAGGTCCTCATTAGCCTCTATACCAACCTGGTTCAAGGCATATGTTTGATGGTCTGCATTGTTCACCATCACTACCTCAGGGGGATCCTGGAAATCATAGAGTGAATGAAAGAGATCATTTCATGCTTTGGACGCGATGCTAGGCTCTAGATTGATTCTCCCTTCCGGATTGCCGATGGTGACTATATTCCAGAATGCGCTTGGATCTTTCTGTCTAAGGGCCTGTCTTGGTCTGTTTGGTGGCATCCTTATACATAATTCGAACACTTCTGAACCAAGTTTTGTCCTTAGATTATATTACTATTATTAGGATAGATTTTGTTTTTCTCCAATGCACGTTATACTAGGATCGAATAATTTGTTTGTTCTCTCTGGACCTTCCCCCAGCATCAAAAAGGTTCCTCACTGCAGCTACACAAAATGAGTGGATCGCGGCCACTTCCTTGAACCTGTTTCCTGTATTTGTTGCCTGCATGCAAGCACTCAGGTCTTCCATGGAAGTCCCCATTATATTGCAAATTTAGATTGAGGGGACTCCTGTATTTTGGCCCAATGGATGCATCTCCGTGATGTTGACAGAAGCAATCTAGCATCGAATGGGTCCTTGTGTTTCCCCTGTATATTCCCATCTTGCACTAGCATGTCTAATACCGAGACATAATGGTCGCTATCATGGTGTGTTAAAATACCAAAATCTAGTACTGAGTCCCACATTTTTGCATCCACTAAACATAATCAATTATGGACTTGGACCCAGCCCGATTAAACACAGGGTTGCCACATTTATCTGGCGTTTCTTGCCCGTTGAAAGCCATTAGAGGGGTACAGTTGTAGCAGGTATTGCCCACTGCCTAACTTCTTCGTCTAAGGACTCGCTCAGTCTGATGCACAGTGGCTCTAAAGTCACCCCCTATAATCTTGAGATTGTGCTATGTGAGGGAAAGACAGGAGAATTGATAATTGCTCCACTGGTGGGGATTCTTGACTCCTACTGACTGAGTTCTAGCAGAGGTGGATCTCAGCAAGACACACAGAAGGTCATGGGACCCCGTCTCAATCTCCCTTGCTGAGCAACCTAAATAGGTGGCAATTCAGATTGTAAGCCCCCCGAGGCTCTACCTCGCACTGCAGGCACAGCAGGTTTGGAAAAGGCCACATAACCTGGTCGCCTTAACTCCTCCATGGCCTGGGTTTCCTGGAATATTACTAAATCATATTTGTCTATGAATGCCCCTCCCCCCCCCCCCATTTACTGCAATCTAGCTTGCTCCTAAGACCCGCCACATTGCATGACGCAACTTTGATGGTATTAGACAAGGTTTGGTTTCTGGCAGAGTCCTACCGGCTTTTGGCTCTCGCTTATTCACCCTGGGCAGACACCCCATGTTATTAATACTAGTAACATAGCTCAGATCTGCAAGCTCCTCTGTTGCTCCAGCCCTTGGAATCACCCTCCTCCTCCTATCTCCCTTCTTCGTATTGGGAAGGCCTTCATTCTTAGGACAGAGTAGGTCAGTGGCTACGGTGTGGCTTCCGTCAGGCCCTGCTCTACCCACGGTGCATCCTGGCCGGGCAATGTTCTTAGCTACTGTTGGATCAGCCCACTTTGTGGGCCCCTCAGACTCAGCAATTGGAATTTGAACAGTCTGGCATCCTGTATCCAAGCGAACAGTTTGCCCCCCACATCGTGTGAGAGTAGCCTCCCCGTACAACTGCTTCAGTAAGTAAAGTTGCATCGAGAGAGGGCTCAGTTATTTGCAAATTATGAATAGGGCTCCGGTTTTTTGGGTATTTATTTTTTCACAATTTCCATCTGTATTTATCCATATTTATCTTTCAGCCATCTTATTGATTCCGCGGAGGCTGCTGGTGGGGGAGCATGACGGCCGGAAGCTAACGGCCGTGACGGAGCTCCTCCCCCCTGTGTATGGCGCTGAACGCTGAGTGCTGGCAGAGGAATGTCGAGGCGGCAGTAACATCGGCTCTAGATTTGTTTTCCCGTCTCTTTGTTCCTTCGGTTGTTTGGAGAGGTGAAATAAGTTTCATTTCATGATTTCCGTAAGATAGCTGGGCTTGGTGGTGAGACGCGGATGGTTGGAGAAATACCAAAACCGGCGTGGTTCCGGGGGATCGGAGCAGCAAGGGAGTGGCGGCGAGATCCAAGGCGAGTGTCTCTGGGGCTCACTGGATGGACAACGTTTTTTTTTTTTTCCAGAGTTTTATATAGCGGGAACTAGACTTGAACCGAATCAGGTATCAGAGAGCTTTACATATTACCAGTTACGTTACAAGAGGACACACATTCATTTTAGGCACAGGGAGATTAAGTGATTTGCCCAGAATCACAGGAGGTTTTTGGCGTTGTTACCGAGACTCGAACCCAGATCCCCAGGTCCGAGGTCGAGAGCCCTATCCATTAGGTTATTTAGGTTTGATGTAAGGGGGGCAGTTGATAAAATTGCCTTTAAAACGCTAGGCCAAGGTTTATGGAGTGGAGGCAGTGGAGTGCCATTGACTATTGCGCGGAGAGGTACTGTGTCTCTCAAGCATTGCGGGAAGGACATCACTGCAGTGAGTAGCAGGGGTCAAGTAAACCTAGAGGGGTATTTTGAATACTGCGGAGTACCCATACCTGCTCCACCGTGTGTGACACAGGTTTCTTACAGCACCGGGCAGGAGCAGGTTTGGGAGCCCTGCATGGAGGAGAGTGGCAGCAACGTTGCTAGCCTGTACACAAGCAAACCTAGTTCTCCCCCGAAAGTACCTACCGTTAAGGCAGGAGTAAGCCGCTATACCCTTCGAAATCGAGCAGTCAGTATAGTGCCTACACCTCAAAAGCCATTGGCGACCCCACCAGTGATACAAATCCAGGCTACATCCCGGATAGGGAAGGGGAACCACACCAGCAGTCTTACCACCACGGTGAAGGGAAAAGGTAAAAAGAGGATAAAAAGCACAGTATCGATCGCATCCAAGGTTACCCCCTCCCTAAAACCTTTTTATAAGGTCCTTTCGTTGTCTACTACAGATAGAGCGGGAAAAATGGCTTCTAATAGTACTTCAACCAGTATAGGACCGGGACCAGGTGCTGTAGTTATTACAACAAACTCACCCATGGCCATGTCCTCCCAGTTAGCTCAACCATTTCAGTCATCCCCATCTGTATCTCCACCTCCAGGGGAAGATAGGGTGCATCCATCAATTGAACTCTCGAATAGCTTTTCAGCTTTGGAGATTCAAGACTCTGTGCAGGAAGAGGAAACTGAAGCGGAGGGTAACGGCCCCCAGATAGCTGGCAAGGGCGTTCATACAGGCCCTATTCTACTAACAGTGTCTACCCCTGTGAATACTCCTGTGAATACTCCTGTTACACTTACAGATATCTTGCTTGGATTAAAATAGGATATGGGGAAGAGATTTGAGGAGATGGGGGAAAGGTTCACAATTTCAGAGACCAATCAGGTCGCTATTCAGTCATCCTGTGAGGTGCTAGCCAAGAAGGTGGAGGAGGTTTCATTACGAACAGAGGCCCTAGAAGCGGAGGTGCCCAGAATTAAGGAAGCATTAGGCACCACTTCAGCCCATATGAAAAAGCTAGCGCAGCGAAATCGGGAGGTGAAGGACGACATTGAGAAACTTGAAAATCACGCTAGGAGGAACAACTTAAAATTTCTAAATGTCCCAGAAGATATGGAAGGAGGGGACATTAAGGCATTTGTGGTGGCACTACTTAAAACCACAATCCTAAAGGATTCCGCTGATGGCGACTCAGACCTACTAGTGGATAGTCAGAGGGCTCACCGGGACCCATATAGGCGGAACCCAGGGAGGGAGCGCCCCTAGAAGATTCTGGTAAACTTCCTGACATATGCTATCAAAGAAAGGATTCTGTCCATGGCATTAAAAACCGGAGCTATAAAATCAACCTCCTTAACCTGCCCGTTCTTCTTTACAATTCGTTCAGACATCTCACACACAACTGCTGCCAAGCAATGGGCGATGGGCAAGAGACTTCCTATATTTAATTCATTAGGAGCCCGAGCCCAGCTGAAATTCCCCGCTTACCTCCGCATAATGTGGAATACCCACATGTATAACATACGGCAGATTGATGAAGCAGACATACTCATTGAAAAGATCAAGGCAGGCAATACAGGGCATGGTGGAGAACAGAGCGGGGTAGTAGCCCACAAGTAAAAGAGGATTTATTATATTTGAAATACGGGTCTGATCTTAACCTGGTGCTTTAATTAAATTATAGGCACACCAGGGAGGGAGCAAAGACCACTGCCGCCTGGCAAATACAAGATGAAACTAAGAATGTGTCACATTTAACATACACAGAGGGAGGGGGTACCTGTCTAAGGGCGTACGCCTGAGAAGATAGGGAGGACTCCCCAAGCGGGGTGGGGGGTTTGGTGGGGTGAGAGGGGTAAGAGGAGAGGCATGGGTGGGGTAGCAAGGGGAGAAAAAGGAAAAAAATGTTGTCCTTATTTCATCATAAGTTTCAGGTTTTCCTGAAGAACAGACGGGTGTTGGGTTGGATGGCTAAGGAGGGAAGGATGGAGATTATAAATGGCCCTCAATAAAGTATCTTATATTTCATGGAACGTGAATGGTCCTAGGTGTCCAAGGAGAAGGAGATTGATTATGAGCTTCCTGGAGCAATCTTCGGCTACAGTCATTCTCCATCAGGAAACTCATCTAAGCCCCACCGAAAGCAAAGAGATCTTTGAGAAACTGAGATGGATTGGTGCATTTTGTTGTTTGGGACAGACTGGAGTAAACAAGGGTGTGGCAATCCTGATTAAGGCAGGGATTAGGGGGTCTATAAAATCAACATCTACAGACCAGTCAGGGAGATGGGTTTTGGCACAAGTCGATCTTAGTGGTAGTGAACAGACCATCGTTTCCTATTATGGTCCTAATGTAGATGATCCTACCTGGCTACTTAGAGTCCAGTCCAATAAAACAGGGGTCACCTCTCCTGTGATTATAGGGGGGGACTTCAATGTACTCTTAGAACCTCAACAGGATCGATCCAATCATAGTTATTATGTTACTACCCCGCGTTCTAGACGAGCCATGGTCAATATGATGCATGAGGTGTGTCTTACTGACCTTTGGAGAATCAAGGGGGAGGCGGCACCGGGTTTTACGTACTTCAGCAAAAAACATGGGCACACCTCAAGATTAGATTATGTCTTGGTAGATAGGTTAAGTCTGGAGTCTATGCATGATATAGAAATACTCCCTACCATTCTTTCCGACCATGCTCCCATTACATTTACATCTTGGATAGGGAGCACAAGTCGAACTCCTATAACCAGATGGACTCTAAAGAGGGCTGTACTTCACAATCAGGATATAGTCGCTACTATCATCACAGCAACTCTTAACTACTTTTCAGATAATGTTGGCTCCACCCCAATTGAGTTCGTTTGGGACGCGTATAAGGCTCATATTAGAGGTCAGATTCATAGCCTCACTAGCTCCAGTAACAAGGAGGAGGCTCTTAAACTTAAAAACCTGGAAGGTAACATTTCTCTGTTAGAGAATAAAAGATATTGTGCTCAATTAGACAATTTGCCACAGGTTATAGCTGACCTAGAACATCTCCGGTTGGAATATCGCGGGTTGCTGGATTTAAAAGTTGGAGCACAATGGGCAGCACAAGCCATGGAGAATTATGTGTACGGAGAAAAGACAGGGGCTATCCTGGCCAGTAAAATCAAAGCAGATAGGTTTAGAAATAACATAAATCGCTTAATCATCGACAATCAGGGTACCATATCATGCCAGCAGGAGATATGGAAAAGCATTTACTTTCTTTGCTCTCTAAATTATATGCTGAAGATGAATCTTCACCAGACTCGGGCAATACCCAACAGTGGTTGGAGAGTAAGGCTCTGCCAAGACTAACAGATCAAGGTTGAGATATTCTTAACAACCCTTTTACGCAGGAAGAAAACGGAGTGTATATTAAAAATATAAAGATTAATAAAGCGGCTGGCCCGGACTCCCTCCCCGGAGAACTGTATAAAGTATTACAGGACACCTTAGTGTCACAGCTCTGTGAATTGTTTAACTATGGCCATAGCCCGGAGGGTAGGTCACACCCCTCCTGGAAAGAGTCTACAATTGTGCTAATATTAAAACCTGGAAAGGACCCCCTTAAGGCAGACTCCTTTAGACCCATCTCCCTGCTAAACGTGGACTATAAGATCTTTACAAGCGTTTTGGCAGGGAGATGGCAAAGTTAATCCCACAACTCATTAATTCCGATCAAAAAGGTTTTGTGCCCAGAAGACATATACAAGATTTAACCCTTCAGTTGATTGGAAGCATAGATCTAGCAGAGGCACGGTCGGAACCCTTGGCAGTTGCTGCTTATGAAGCAACTAAGGCCTTCGACCGTGTCAACTGGGGATTCCTGTGGGATGTACTGAGCTCAATTGGCTTTGGGGTAACCTTTATTAAATTAGAATTGGAAAAAACCATGTCAACAGAGGAGTTGCATAAAATTCTAGAGGATGTCAAAGTACAATTAGAGAAACACACCCAGGAGGTCAATGAACGTAAAATAAGAAAGTATCGCAGAGATACTATTGATTACAAACTTGGCGAAGTTTATACGTGGGCTGACGTATATGCGAGAAAATGACAGAATCGCCCATACACCCAACAAACTGATACTTCGTAAACTGATACAGACACATCAGAAACAGGCAAAGGCCGTAGACAGCCTGGACAGCAAGCCTCCACTAGCACCACTGCGAAGCCTTTTTTAGAGGTAGTTCAGAACGAAAGAGAAGACCCAGGAGATCAAAGAGGAGAGGTAAGCAAGGAGAAGGAAAAGGACCCGCCGCAAACGTGGAATGTTACAGCCAAAAAAGACAAGAAGAAAACACAGCATTAAACAATTTAGTCATTAATATATCTGATGTGGAGTTTTCTGATATACAATTACGTACTCTCCAAAAAGGCTCGTCAGATGTTCCAACGGCACACACCAACCATTTAAAACTTGACATTAGCTTTTACAAGCTCATGAGAAAATTGAGGTTGAGACATTTTTTGGAAAATCTAATAGAAGAGCGACAACCAGCAACACAGGATTCCCTAAAAGGATTAACCAAAACCAGCATGTTCATGGCACCTCTTAGCCATAAAACTCTTGATCTATATGAGCAACTGGTAAAACAGGATTTATCTAAAATTAACTGCCGCAAGCAAACTAAAATGAAGAATCTCCCGAACAAAGAATTTGGTATTTTAAGATCAATAGCCAATAATCGATCAATCATTTGTCAAAAAGCAGACAAGGGAGAAGCATTGGTTATTCTCAATTTCAAGTATTACCAAGAACAAGTACACTCTCACCTGTTGGATGAAAACACATATATGGCATTAGACTTCAACCCAACAGCGGAAATCCAGGATACACTACAAAAAATTCTACAAAAAGCATTGGATAATGGGATTATCAATGAAAAAATGAAAACCTATCTCACTACTCACAATCCTAAAGCACCACGATTCTATATGACACCCAAAATTCACAAAGATCCTTTAAGACCACCATGCCGTCCTATTGTGTCAACATGCGGAAGTCTCCATGAGCCAGTTGGCAAACTATTAGACAAGTACCTACAAACATTTGTTCAAACTATGGGCTCATTTATAAAAGACACCACTGACTTTCTGAATAAACAGTTAAATGTACAACCAGAAAAGGAAGAGAATCTCTTGATGTGTAGCATTGATGTACAATCTTTATATACGTCCATACCACACTAACTTGGTATAGAGGCGGTTGAAAAGGCACTACTCAGAACGGAGTATGAGGAATCAATGAAGATTTTTCTGATGGAGCTTCTCAATTTTACGTTAATGCATAGCTATTTTGAATATGACAAACAGTGGTATCTCCAAAAAAGTGGTACTTCTATGGGGACTTGCGCAGCTCCCTGCTACGCAAATATCTTCATGCATGAATATGAAAGCCAACACATTTTGCAGTCCTCGAAATGGAAAGACGATCTACGCTTATACCTTCGCTACATAGATGATATTTTCATCTTGTGGAGAGGCACAGAAGATCTGTTGAAGGAAAACATCATTGATCTAAATAAAGTGAATGAACGTATCCAATTTACCTATGAAATCCAGCACTATTCCATTAACTTCCATAAACTTCTTGGATGTAACCATACAGAAATCTGCTACAGGGTTTACTACAACCTTGTTTACCAAGATAACAGATCGTAACAACATGTTGGCCTACCAAAATTTTCACCCTCAGGCTCTTAAACAGCATCTACCATACTCACAACTCCTGTGAATTAAAAGAATTGTCTCAGACCCCGAGGAATATACAAATCAATCACTCAAAATAATACAGCGTTTTCGTGAAAGAGGATACCCTGAAGTTGTGTTAAATAAAGCTGTTGAACAAGCTAATACTAAAGATCAGAAACTACTACTAGCGACCCAAAGCACACAGAAAGAACCCAGAATCACTTACGTTAGTAAATTTTCCAAGGATAGCTTTCAATTCAAGAAAATCATCAAAAAACACTGGTTGCTACTTCAAACTGAACCCGATTTCCACAATATTTTTAGCAAAACGCCATTGTTTGCCTTCAGTAGGGCTAAAAAATATAGGTGAAATTATTAAACAACCATCATCAAGCACCACTGGTCAAATATACAGAGGCACAGTTCCGTGCTGGAACTGTAATAACTGTAATAACATCTTGTAAGGTAATAGTATCAGTCATCCCATTAAAGGGCATAAAATACCATTGCAAGTGAATGCCACTTGTGACACCAGTAACATTGTATATATGTTAAAATACCCGTGTGGAATGGGATATATTGGTCAAACTGAGAGGAAACTGAAAATAAGACTGAATGAGCACAAAAGTAACATCAGGACTAAAGCTCCTAATCAGTCGTCGCTGCCCACTTTATTGAAGCAAATCACCAAATGAACCAGATGAAAGCATGCATTCTAGAAATAATTGAGAGATCGGAAGGAAAAGACAATAAGAAATCTCTCCTGACACGCGAAAATTACTGGATTTATCATCTTCAAACCCTGAAACCAAATGGCTTGAATGAAAGGGTTGAATTTCTATGCTATTTATAATAAGTAGTTCATGTTATCAGCTATTGCACAGTGTATTGTGAAAGGGTTGAGTCTTTATGCTATTTATGAAAGTAGTTCACGTTATCAGCCACCATATAGTTTTTTATGTCATGACTGACGCTGGGTCTCTTTCTTACACTCAGTTACGAAGTTTAGCGTTTGTGTTATTGCATACATAACGTCACACAGACCACTAAGTGTCATTACAGGAGTCCACTGTTTACCTTTTTACTTTTTTCAATATCTTTATTTGTTTAAGACATAATACACATACTAAAATATGGGTATACACCTTTAATACTATTGCACACTGAATTTGCGTACTTAACCACTCCCCCACAGGTTACATGATACACGCCCCTAATCCACTTTGGTGAAGGGACGCGGAATGAGCTTATGGCATATTGAATAAACTGCAGCATGTTCTCATTTGGTAAGCATTAAGTTCTTTCATCCCTTAGAGCTCTTTGAGACAGCTTCATCGCACGGTCACAGCGAAGAGCACACTTTTGTCGGTTATTCTACCATGCGTAAAGCGTAATGTGGTTAATGTTGTTCCGATCACGCACGCATAAGCTAGTAGCGTAGAGTTCACCACTCCAGCATGTGTATTGAAGCACGTGTCAGACTCCACGCTGCCGACTCCGTTTGATGCACATAGGACTCCACCTCCCGATCTCACCAACACGCTAGTAATAGTAACACAGCGTGTTCGAGCGATAGGGCGAGGGAAAAAAAAGGAAACAGAACAAGGAAGGGACGGAAGGGGACTGCAGGGAAGGGACAGCTGGAAGACAAGAAAACAGTCACACAGGTTATTCAGATTCACCTTGAAACCCTATACTCAGTATAGTCTTACTAAATACGAGTGAAGTTTCACCTTTATGTAAAGAAGACTGCTCCTCCTCCTCCCTGTGTAGTGTTTCTATTCTGAAAGTTGATGCACTTCTCCCTAGTCCCTGGGGAACACAAACAGTTAATGACAAGCTCTATTTCTAGAACTATTCTATATGATACTGTAATCCTAGTAGACCTACCCTGCCTTGTAGTGAAAAGAATTCAAATCATAATCCAATACGTGACCCCACAACACCTCAGTGAATTCCGCACAATACTCTTCTCAGGAAGGTCTATTCACAACTATATACAGTTCCAACAAAGATCCAGGAAGGACACGGCGAGACGTAGCCTCCAACTACTGTCTCCCGCTCTCTAGTCACACTCAGTGTACTTTACTTGTCCCACTCCAAACACGGTAAGGTGTAGGATCTCCCCCCACTACCTTCCGCTTTGGCACTTGCAGCGGTAACCACTAGTGATTATTTTCGTAACGGCAGTACGCTGATTTGAATAATCCGCTGTACTCCGTTCTCACCAAACAGAAGTTCAATGTCCTTCCCTATCCACAAATAACAAACCAGGCTTCTTGATTCTTTGAGCCTGTATCCAGACAGCTTGAGCGCAATTAATTCTCAGCACACGCGTTAAACCTCACGCGTCATTCGGGGAGAATTACTCACGACTCTGGAGCTGCTTCATTCTTCAGCGCTTCCTCGTTGTCCCGGCTTCTCGCTCTCCCGCCTGGGAATACTAGCAACCTCGGCACTCCGGCGAGGGTTATGATAGTTCATGCGGCGCTGACCTCGCGCTGCCGTGGGGAAAATTATCATGAAGCGCCGTCCTCGCGCTACAATGATGTTTAGAGACGACATTTCACCAGCGCTTAGCTAATCCTAGCTAACGCGCACAAAACGAATCCAGAACCAGAATCTTCCTTTCAAGGAAGCCAAGCTCGCGCTCCTCACAGTCTCTCCCAACACTGTTGAAAGACAAAATCACGAACACCTTGCAGAGGGGCCGCCCTGCTTATATAAGGCCCCGCCTCCACACTAGAATTCTGGGAGATGTAGTTCCCAATTTGGGTGGCGCAGCTTGACTATCCTGACAGCACGCCTCTTTACTCGTACACACCCGCACCACTCTAACATTTACTTTGTCAAACTTAGTCTCGTTTTTGCAACACAATACACTTGATTTAGCTTTCTTTGTGGACATTCCTTGTATAACCATTAGAATACTAACAGTTAAGTTTATGCCACGGTCATTTTTTATGAACCACGTGTTTTTCAGATTACTTACATGGCAATGCTCATTAGGTGGTGGATACTTTGCAGTGACATATTCGCATTAGTGATTTATATTATATGTTTTCCAATAGATATTCCCCAGATGAAGGCAGTAGCCTAAATGTATTGGGAATGAAAAGATGAAAAGTATACACGTTGTATGGATATCCAGGAGTGAAAAAATATATTGCCAACTTACCTGGATGTAGTAAATGATGAATAATATCACTTACGGTTGATAAAGAAAAAAAATGGAACATTGATTGTTTTATTACAACTTCAAGGTTGAAATTAGCTGCAGCACGCAGCACCAAATCTGTGCCCAAGGAGACACGAGTGTGTTGGTGCTACTTTCTAGTTATAGTGTTTTTTCTCCTGAGCGGGGAGTCATTATTTGGAGCACGAGACACATTCGAATGTGGTTTGACTTTTGTGGCTGTGCATGGAAAAAACTATTGGTAACCTTTATTAAGACAATGAGGGACTGCTACGAAGGTGCATCTGCTGTAATCCTATTAAACGGCTTATTGACACCACGTGTTAGTGTAAGGAGAGGAACTAGACAGGGGTAACCCATCTCGCCCCTCCGATTCGACCTCTCCATGCTGCCTTATCTCCCCATCTCAGCTGGGAAGACCCTAGTTACCACCTTGGTGTTTTCCAAAATTGATTACGGAAATGCCCTAATTCTCAACTCTCAGAAACTCGTTCTGTCTAAGCTACAGTCTATACAGAGCGCGACTGCTAGAATTCTCTTAGACATTCCTCGCCGCCAGCCTACTACTCTCGCCATTCGCCAGCTTCATTGGCTTAGAGTAGAGAGCCGAATTAAATTCAAGGCCCTCTGCATTGCCTTTAAGGCAGAGCATGGTGTCGGACCCAAGTTTCTCATCGATGCATTTCAGTTGTACACCCCTAAAAGGCTGCTGAGATCTGCCAACACCTGCCTCCTACCGGTACCCCGCACAAGAACAGCAACTTGGGGAGACAGACGTTTTCTGGTTGCTACGCCAAAGCTCTGGAATCTTCTGCCACTCACTATCAAAAACGCCCCCAACTTGATGAGCTTCCGTAGGCTCTTGAAGACATGGTTGTTTAACAAGTGAATTTTGTTTGTTTCGGTCCCGCTAGCCTACATATGCGCCGAGACACCTTCGGGTATTTGTATGCACAATAAAAATTCCATAAATAAATAAATTGAGCCTCTAGCGCAAGCGTTGCGGCTGGATGATCGGGTTACACGCTTCAGGGTTGGAAACTTTAGCTGCAAGTTGGCATTATATGCTGATGATTTGCTAGTTTATACTGGTAACCCGGTTGAGGTTTTTCCCAGAGTGGAAGAGATAATGAAATATTTTGGCCAATACTCTGGGTACATGATCAATAACTCAAAAACCGAAATGCTGGGGGGTAGACAATTTTGGAGGGAGCTAAAAGTAGTCAGTTTAGATACCTGGGTATAATAATAACACCGGATCTTAACATCTTAACACAGACCAACATAAAGAAGGTGGCGAATGACATTGATCATCTTCTGCTGAGATGGCAGAACCTTCAGCTCACAATCTATGGCCGGGTAAATCTGGTCAAAATGGTAATCTTGCCGAAGCTGCCATACCTATTTAATATGATTCCATTGACTTTTCCATATGAATCTTTGGCTAAAATTCAGGGGAAAATAGGCAGCTTTATATGGGCAAATAAAAACTCTAGGATCGCTTGGAAAAAGCTAAAAAGAAGATTGATGAAGGGGGGGCTTACGCTTCCTGACATCCTCTGGTACTCCTTTGCCTTCCAACTGAAAAACATCTGATGTCTCCTTACCAGTCCCGATGATTCCATTTGGGGGCGGGTATTGAACACAATGGTTGAACAAGAGGGTGGGGTCCTGGGT
Organism: Lissotriton vulgaris; assembly: GCF_964263255.1. Lineage (NCBI taxonomy): Eukaryota > Metazoa > Chordata > Amphibia > Caudata > Salamandridae > Lissotriton > Lissotriton vulgaris. Next base: position 220,306 of record NW_028252791.1, on the reverse strand, counting down.
TCCTTTATAAATTCGGTGCGCCGAAATTTTACAAAAAGGTGCGTCTAAAGGTACTGAAACATGCAATTTTAGTATGGCTCAGAGTTAAGGAGAGATGGGGTATAAAGTATTACTCAGATCTTGCCCCAATCTTGGATTCCCCGGGTTTGCCGTCTTGTTTTGATGATAGTCTCTCTCTTCCTATTAGGAAAGCAGGGATAACAACGTGGTCGGACATAGTAACATCAGAGTGGGGTTTTACCATGATAGGTTTTGAGGTTAAAGATCGGGGACTCCTTCTCTAGATTCAAGTACATTCAGATCGGCTCCTGGTTTACCGCTGAGAGAGACAACATAGGTGGAAACTGGGATGTTGAGTCTGCTCTCCAATCCCCTAGGCCGATGAAGAGGGAAGTGGGACTCTGGTATGCAAAAATGCTGGAGGAGGAGGAATCGGAAGCCCCCCAATGTATCAAATCTGGAATACCTCTAGGTTGGAAGATATATCAATGGCTCTATACGATATATCTCTCCATTTTTTGTATAAATATGTTAGATCAGCCTCCCTGAAGAAAAATCATTTATTTACCATTAACAGGCTATACTACACAACAAAAAAGATTGCGAAAGTTGTAAATCCCCCCCATCTTGCTCAAGATGTGGGTTAGTCGAAGCAGACGACATACATGTTTTTTATGACTGCCCTATATTGGGCCCTTTTTGGTCTATGGTGGAGAAGGCCCTGGAGGGCATTTTTAAGGTGCAAGTAAGCTTGAATATAGCTAGAGTTTTTTTGGGGTTCGATACGGATCTTGTTAGTTTATTAAGGGGGCACAAGTGGGGTTATTTCTCAGTCTTGTTTTAATTGCACGTAGAGAGATTTGTAAATTATGGAACGACCCCAGCCCACCTTTGTATGAAAGTTGGTTACCGGCGGTACTGAGCACTGCGCGTTTAGAATCCGGATTGGCACAAAATGTAAATAGCACAGTGTGGAGCCCTTTGGTAGAATGGGGAAGAGAAATGAGGCTGGTCTAAGGCCCTTCTAGTCCTATGATTACACCATGCCTCGGAATAAATGGGCAGGGCGGGACAGCCCAGGCTATCGCAAGAACATCAGCCCTAGGGCGCTCACGATGGAATGGGTTGAGAAAGTTTATTTGCACAGCTTTTGGTGGAATGAGGACAAAAAAAAAAGAAAAAAGAAAAAAAAAATTCAGCCATCCTATTGGTATTTATGCATATTTATTTCACTTTTTAATAATATATGGAGTCTTAACATGGTGTATTTCCACATTTATTTTACTGATAAATATGCACTCATACTTTAATGCCTGTTGCCTTTGAGCAAATTAAGCAGTCATTATAGCAGAACACTACACCCACATGTAAATATTACCAATATATAGAAATATATAGAAATATATGTTAGCATATGCCTACATTTAAGGAAATCCCATCCTGTTTTTTGACTCCTGTGCTGTTTTTGCATTCAGATGTTGGCTTGGAATTCATACAGGGAAGTCAAATGTCACTCACGAAAAGCACAATATTCTGTATTTTTCTGCTTTCAAAAATAAATACAGACAAGAAACACATTCAGAAATAAAACCTTTTCTGTTAAAAATGATTCCTTTATTATAAGTGGTCCTTGTAAAACCCCAAACCACTTCCTTCACAATGCATTATATTAAAATGACAACATAGGTTAAATGTATCGCAGTCAACTGAATAGTGATGAGTGCAAACCTAAAAGTCGAACTAGCTGGATTAACATGGGCAGAGCGGCCATTTAAGCTGATTAAGCCACTTCTGCTCAACCAATCACAGATAATGCTGGACTCAATTGAGGATGCAACAGCTGAATAGTTAGTGAGAGGGATATTATACAACTGACTTTATATTCTTATGGAGATATACATTAGCTAAGAGTAACATTTCAGTTCGATTTTGTTTTACCTGAATCTCAACCACTGATATTTGTGCCCACATACTTATACTTTCTATCCTTCTTACCTTTCTTATTTTTCGTGTGTAAATAAACGTTAAAAGGTCTCCACATAATCAACCGTATCACCTAACATGGCTGAGTTTACATATTGATATGATACCATCAATATTCGGGTTCTCTTGGAGCTAAATCTCCTGTAGGAGGATAACATGGTATACATTTAAAAGATTTGCTGAGAAAAGTAGTCAAATAAAGTGCAGTATAACACGTTGTCAGTCGTCCATGTCTTAATCTCTTTATTGTTCCAATTGTCTCTTCAAGTCAAAGATTGAAGACAATGACACTATTTCAACTCTTCCTTTTCATAATATTCACACATGTGAATGTAATGTTTACTTCGATACTACCACAGCCAACAACTGTTTCACAACAAAAAGGCTTTTTCACGGCTGTTAAATTAGAAAAATGTATTGTAATGACAGTTGCTTGTGATAAACATTACTTTATCCATACCATAAAACAAATTACTCAACAAATCAAATATTTATTAATTTTTTTAAACTTTGCTATTGTATTAATTGCTCTGAATGATCCCAAAATGAACACCTACAATTTAGATCATTCTAGGAAATGACAATTTAATCATGTACAGGAGCATCAGTCATTGATAATACAGATTCACACCAGATTTCTATTAATGGTATGTATTGATTTTAGGCATTAATAATACCCGTTCTAAATTACAGATTAATCTACGGTTTTAGTAAACTTAAAATAATATTTCAAAAGTACTTCCTATGGAACCAATTCACTCCCTTTCGACAAATACCTCAAATATGAATAAATAAGTTCATTCAGTATGAACATAGTTTAGGAAAATAAGTCTTTGGTACGTTTTAGAGATCTATAGCATGGTTGAAGTTCAAAATGAATCATAATTCAATACATTAAAATAAAGAATTTTAGATCTATATAACACAGTGCAAGGAGAGCCAGTCAAGTTCAAAAATTATTTTACAAGTATCCAAATTAGCTCCACTTAAAATATGGCACAGAGAATTGCTGGAATTAACCACTCTTTATTCTTCTCTTGCCTGCCACTTTTTGCACAGAGGCGCTTTTTTCAATGTTCTGTGCCCCTGCTGATGCAATTTCCTTTGATTTCACAAATAGGACAGATTAAAGTTTGAGGAGAGGTTCCGTTACCCACTGTTAGAAAGTGCAAGCTAAACACCATTGGCCAGTAAGAGATATGTTCTATCCCATTTCCTCCTAAATAATTATTAGTTAAGTCATCTAAGGCAATATCGACATCTGAAACATGGTCTTCTACCAAATTTCCTGACAAAGCATTATGCAAGTTTTCTAGAGACTTGTTTACTTGTCTTATTGAAGGAAGTCAGCAAATGTTCACATTTTGTAATTCCCCAGTTATATTTTGCTGTTGAAATGTGTGGGACTGTTGATTTTTATTTGGTACTGTTGATTCTTATCTAGTACAACCAGCACTTCTAAAATTCTTTTTAGAGTGCCTTGCATAAGCACTATTACACTCAATGAGGCAGAGGACATTGTTGGATTTATAGTTTCACCGGTTGAGAATAAGGAGGGAGAGATTTAATCACCATAGACTCCACTTATTGCAGCTTAGTGTGGCATCTACAATAATTTCATGTGCTTTGAACATCAGCTTCTACTTCTGTTCTGAAGCCTGAGCCTGTCGAGTCGATGATATCCACACTGTTTTGTCCCCCTAAATCACCACTTGATTTTGCTGTAGTATCTACTGGGATACTCTGGTGGATTGTCTTTCCATCATTAGCTGAGAGGAAATACTTGGACACAAAGTTTCTTATGAAACTTGGTAAAGGAGATCTAGTATCTTTCTTTTAGGAGTCAGCTTTTTTTTCCTCCAGATTCATCTTCCCTATTCACCTGAGAGACTTGTACATCCTGTATACATTGCTTGAGAATTTTTCCTGTTCCCTTAGACTTGATGCAAACCTCATTAGACCTTAATATTTGTGTGGCCATTTGTAATTTCTCCATTTGTCAAACACCTGTTTAACAATCAATAATAATCTACTCTGATAACACTGACGTCTATCACTTGACAGTGGAAGGATTATGCCACAGCATTCACAGGGCCACAAGCCGCATCAGAGCCCCCTCTCTTCAAATTTTCCCCACACTCTTCGACCACCACGACCAACCATCCTCACTTTGAAGCCAATAAGGGTGGCTAAGGGTGGCTAAACAACCTAAAAAGCCAATGCATGGTATGGCTGACCGCAAAGTCGGGGATGAGGTAGTCTACACACAAGGGGGACGAGCACACCATCCTCTTCTGTGGCTCTATTGTCTCATATAAACTTTAACTGAAGACCAGCTCTCCTCTGGAGTGTGCAGGCCCCTCTCCTCGATCAGATCTCCACAAGGTATGACAGATGGGTGCACCACCACACTCCCTGCCACACCATACATTCACCTTACCATATTCCCTTAAGTGGGGAATAGCATTGTGTGCCAAGGAGACAATCACCAAATCTCCATCTCCGATGGCTTTCCGCCATATGCCATGGTGAGACAGCCTGTAGGAAAAACAGATAGGACCTGAATTCCTTCTCATGCTAAACAGTGATGTCACATTGCTCATGCCACTGACAAGAGAAAGGCTGATAAACTAGCAAACATTACAATGATTATCTAGGGATCTCTGTCTAGCACCACCTCAAAAAAGACACCAACCAGGTTAATGATAATGGGCAATGCACTTGAACTCGCATAAGGACAGCCCTGGGCATCCCAAAAAACAGCATACTACCTCCTCAAAGCGAGGTCCGAGGTTGGTCACTGTCTATCTCTGCCACTGAGTAGCTGGATCAATACCGCACCTGCAGCAGATGAGGGGCAAGAATAGTACAGGTTGATGAGAGTGAATGGTGTTTCCCCTCCTTGGAGATCACAACATCTTGTGTCTTTGTCCCCACAGGCCTCTAGGTCCAGGCACAGGATTGGCCCCATTTTCAGCTACAACCACCAGCGCCTCCTGTTATTTGACCGTAAGCCCTACGGCAGAGCAATTGATTCAGTGCAGTGCAGCAGCCCTACAATGAACTTTAACTGCAGCAAGAGATCCTACCATACTAAGAATAAATATGTGCATTTCATGAGGTCTTCGCTTCCTGACCATGACAATTTTCAGCCTTTCTTAGTTGTTGTAATTGTTATTCTTTTAGGAGGCCACTCTGAAAATGTCCAAGTATTTCAAGTTCCATCATTTTACTACGCCTAACAATTTTTATACAACTCCTAATTGTAAGATTACAAATCGTAATGTGAGATTGGACATGAAACACATTTCCTGACTGCACTCATGCTTGGAGAGATTATGTTCCAAAATGTGCTTGACTTATTATGTTGCAATACGCCAGTCAGGGAATCCCATAGACTGTCATCGCTGAATCTCCTGGATGTTAAATTCAGTTTGGAGAGATAGTTTCTTCAAAGTTACTAGGTTTCACTTCTTACTGCAGCTTTTATCACATTCTGTGCAGTGGTAGGGTTTCTCACCAGTATGGATCATCTGATGTGTGAACAGTTTGCTTGTCTGAGTGAAACTTTTCCCAAATGATGTGCCCAAAGAGGGTTTCTCTGCAGTGTGGATTACTCTCACATTTCCCACACTACATCCGCCTTTGACTAAGTAGGTGTCCTCCAATGCTGGAACAGACCTTCCTTTGAGTGAAGTTTTTCCCACAATCTGTAACTTTATTCAGATTCTCCACTGTATGGATTATTGATATCTTAACAGTGTGCTGTTCAGATAGAAGCATTTTCCACATTCTGCTCACAAATAGGGGTTTTCAGGTGCATTACAAAGAGACATAAAAAATTCATTTACGCAAAACACTATATACAAGGTTGAGGCAGAAGGTCAAATACATACAATTGTTGATAAATACAATAGTAGACATAGGGGAAAGTGTTTTGTGTAAATGAATGTTTAAAGTCTCTTTGTAATGCACCTGAAAACCCAATAAACATATTTAAATAAAATAAAATAGGGTTTTTAGTGTAGATTCTTTGATGGCTTAACATATTTTTCATAAGAGTGAATCTTTTCTCACACTTTCTACAATGATATGGTTTCTCACCAGTATGGACTCTGATGCTTCACCAGTTCTCCGCTCTCAATAAATCATTTTCCACATTCTGTACAGTTGTGGGGTTTTCACCAGTATGGATTCTCTGATGTACCAAAAGCATTTTCTTCAGAGTGAAGCTTCTTCTGCATTCTGTACTTGGAAATGGTTGTCACCAGTATGGAGTCTCTGGTGTGACAACAGTGTTCTCTTTACACTGAAGCCTTTTCCACACTCTGTACATTGAAAGGGTTTCTCACCTGTATGGATTCTCTGATGCTGCATCAGGTTGTACTTCACACTGAAGCTTCTCCCACATTCTGTACACTGAAAGGGTTTCTCACCAGTATGCGTTCTCTGATGTATCAACAAAGTGGATCTATGAAAATAGCTTTTCCCACATTCTGTACATTGATAGGGATTCTCACCAGTATGGATTCTCTGATGTGACAATAGTTTTCTCTTTACACTAAAGCCTTTTCCACACTCTGTACACTGAAATGGTTTCTCACCTGCATGGATTCTCTGATGCTGCACCAGGTTCCACTTCACACTGAAACATTTGTCACATTCAGCACAGTGGTAGGGTTTCTCACTAGTATGGTTTCTCTGATGCCGCTTCAAGGTGTACTTCTCACTGAAGCTTTTGTCACAATGAGCACAGTGGTAGGGTTTCTCGCCAGTATGGATTTTCTGATGCTGCACCAGCTTGTACGTCATACTGAAGCTTCTCCCACATTCTGTACACTGAATGGGTTTCTCACCAGTATGGATTCTCTGGTGTGACAGCAGTATGCTCTTTATACGGAAGCGCTCTCCACATTTGGTACATTGATAGGGATTTTCACCGGTATGGATTCTCTGATGCCGTACCAAGGTGTGCTTTACACTGAAGCTTTTGCCACATTCAGCACAGTGGTACGGTTTCTCACCAGTATGGATTCTATGATGTGCCAAAAGGCTTCCCTTCTGCGTGAACTTTTCCCCACATTCTGTACATTGATTGGATTTCTCTCCAGTATGGATTCTCTGATGTACTAGCAGGTTGCTCGCTTGAGTGAAGCTTTTCCCACATTCTGTACACTGAATGGGTTTCTCACCAGTATGGATTCTCTGGTGTGATAACAGTGTGCTCTTTATATAGAAGCGTTTTCCACATTCTGTACACTGAAAGGGTTTCTCACCAGTATGGATTCTCTGATGCTGCACCAAGGTGTGTTTTACACTAAAGCTTTTGCCACATTCAGCACAGTGGTACGGTTTCCCATCAGTATGGATTCTCTGATGATAAAGCAGTGCACTTGCTTGAGGGAAGCTTTTCCCACATTCTGTACATTGAAAGGGTTTTTCACCAGTATGGAGTCTCTGATGTTGCTTCAAGGTGTGCTTCACACTGAAGCTTCTCCCACATTCGGTACACTGATAGGGTTTCTCACCAGTATGGATTCTCTGATGAACAAGCAGTGCACGTGCCCGAGTGAAGCTTTTTCCACATTCTAAACATTGAAAGGGTTTCTCACCAGCATGGATTTTCCGATGCTTTACCAGCCGACGCTGCTCACTGAAGCTTTTTCCACATTCAGTACATTTGTAGGGGTTCTCACCAGTATGGATTATCTGATGTGTGATTAGTGCGCTTGTCAGAGTGAAGTGTTCCCCACATTCTGTGCACCAGCAGGGTTTCTCACCAGTGAGGATTCTTTGGTGACTTAACATATTTGTCTTACAAGTGAAGCCTGTCCTCATTCAGTACAGATAGAATCCATACTGGTGTGAAACCCTATGACATAACAATGTGCTCTGCACAGCAAAGTGTTTCTCACTGATGATATTTCTCACCTCAATGAATTCTCTGATGCTTTTTATCTCAGTGAAACTTTTCCCACATTCCATACACTGGTATGACATATACTCAGAACAAACATTTTGATGCCTGTGTAACAAAGAGCCCGTAGAGCCCATACTGCAGCTTTCCTCAAGGTATGTACACTACGATGTCTCCCATATAAGCAACCTATGGTAAGTCACCTGATTTTGTTGGTGAGTCAAGCTCTTCTAATCCTCTTTACAATGGTATAGTTTCTCCAGAGTATGGATATTCTGATGCTTGCCCTAAGCTGATATTACAATGAAAATTATGTCACACTCTGCGCACATCTATGCTTCAGTCTCGTATGGATCATCTGATGCATGTACAGATATGAGCTCTGAGTGACACTTTTCTCCGACTCTGTACACAAATATGGTTTCTTGCCAGAACAAAACCTCTGAGGATCATATTGATGCAAGCTCTAAGCAAACATTTCTCACTCCGTAGACTGATAAAGATTATTCATGGTATGGAGCATCAAACTGTCCCTAAAGATGCGCTCTGTATGAAGGTCTTCCTTAAGCTAGTTCACTGTTTTTTCCCCAGAATGTATTGTATAGCGTGTGAACAGATCAAGCTTCCAAGTGGATGTTTTTGCAGACTCTTCACACGGATACAGTTATTTCTTCTGGTAATGCTGATCAGGAGTATTTGGATGCAGGGGGCCTTTAGGTCTGTTCATCAGCTCCTTGATTCTGTAAATGAGAAACAAATGTCTGTGAGTTTGTCACAGCCAGGTGGCTAAAAGACAGAAACGTGGAATGAGGAAGGAGCTACTGTAAAGAGGGGAGAGACACTGAGGGGGGGAAGCTGCAGAACATATACTGATGTCTGATATCACAGTTGAAGCCTAAAAGTAAAATACAGTGTCCTTGCCGGTTAGGAGGACGCTGCTGACACTCATAAATCCAGATCACAATAGCCCAGTTTCGAGGTACAGCCTCTTTAAGTCGGGTGCCCTTTGAACACTACTCTTAATTGGTTTTCAGATCAACTCCAGCACCAGTTATCTCTCGTAACTTGACAACTGACTGCAAGGACCAGTTAAACCTGTGAAGGGTTCCTCCATACACTCAGATCCCAAGCAACAGATAACTAGAAGCACAGTTTGAAGGAAGCCAGGCTCTGATTGACTTTATGAACTACTATTCCATAAAGCAATGAATATTTGATAAATTGTCTGAGCACATTAGCAGTGTTTCAAATCCATCAACTGGGCGATCTCATATGACTCCCAACCTACAATATACTAAGGCAAGTCAGTCCTCTCCTACGCCACCAGAGCTGCTATGTGAGAATATTTCAATAAATTCCGAAAACAACATTTAAAAAACCCAGACAGACATTTCTCCCCTTGTAATCCTGGATGACTATGCAAGACGAACCTCACCTACGAACATGCTATTAAAATCTGAGCCAATAGCAGAGGTCTAGCTTATGGTCTTTCGCCTCCAGTCTCCCATAAAGACTTCATCCCAGTAAACACTATGAAACACCTGAATCATTTTTATTCCTCAAACAAGAGTTGCTTTTATTATTGCAGAGTTGCTAGCATAGAGACACATGTTTGTGGAAAAAACTCACCACAAAGGGCTGATCATCAGAATAATCGGCTTTAAATACTGGAGAAGCTGACCCAACTTCACTGACAGAAATGCTCCACTTGGCCACTGTCAAATGGTGTTTTTCCTGAATTAACTAGGTGACTCTGGTTCCAGGACGACCACATGAGGCTTTTAAATATAAGAAAATTACCTCAACTTAAAGTTTCCAATACAAGGGCAGCACAAGAAGTCAGTCCCATAGTAGGAGAAAACTCCTACTTACGTTGAATTACACTGCTTTGATGCCCTTTGTGAATATCATTATTCAAGTCACTGCTGCTACCTTTCTGTAGAGGGAGTAGCCTAGTTCCTTTGGGAGCCACGAGGGGAGAATATTTCCACAAGCAGCACCAAATTTAAACTCTTTAGGTCGAGCCTAGCGGCAGCGCGCATGCACTTCTCGCTCTGTGAGACTGCTGTAGTAGAGTATGGGAGAGAAGCCACGCCCACTCTCCTCCCTTATTTTCGTTGGCTTGTTTCATTATCTATCATAAATGCTGCCTTTGGATTTGTTAATAGGCTTATTAGTCTCTCCTTAGTACGGCTTTGTCTTCATTTGTACCTTCCCATGGTGACTGCCCTTTTACTTCAGTTGCTACGCAGGACCTGTTATTTAATCTGTAAGCACTATCTACTTTATTGAGTTTCTCTTACTGCAGGCCGGACATGCACTGCTTCAGCCGAAATCGCTTGTGTTTTTTTAAGCAGCACGGCCGCCCCCGTAACAAGGGTGCCTGCTTTCAATCACTTTAACCCAGCATTACCTCGTATCTGTATCAACCCCCCCCCCCGCAATTAAAATGGATTAAGAAATGATCCGCGAATTAAGCTATGTGAATTCCGGGTAGCACAAAATCCTGTACTAATGGGCTGAAGCTGACAACAGCACATCTGTGTTACATGTGATCTGTACTAAAGCCACCTGACGGGTTGTTTTCAAAAGCCTGTTTTATTAACACTACCACCATCTCCAATATCACCACAATGAACCACCAGTACCACCACCACCAACAATACCACAACCATCACCTCCACCAATACCACCACCAATACCACCACCGCCTATTTATAATGGTGCAAGAGTGCAAGTTTTGGCTTAATTATTTGTGGGCAGTCTAAAATTAGCCTTTAAGTTCCTATTGTGTTGCTTTTTCAATCCTCCGACTCACAAAATTTACCAACATAGATTCACAACTCTTTAAGAAGCAATTACAAGGAGAATAAAGATTTAGGTCCTCCAACCGGTGCTGCATCGGGTCAGCTACATTTGGCACTTGATTTGTCCAGATCAGGCCACTCACTTAGTCCTTCACTCCAAGCATTCACCTTGCAATCCGAACGTTCACCCACATCCACTACCGCTCACAATTAACTACTACCTTTAACCCACCAGCCCTCTTTTCAGTACTAACTACTTGTCACTCTATTTGTCCATCAGGATCATAAATGCTTATTGGATATCAGAAGATACTGACATTAGTCACTCAAGAGAGACCCGACGTCTATGACGGGGGCAAACGTTATAGACCTGGCCACAGGAATTATGTAATTGTGCAGCAGAGTGTTTTGTATAATTACAGATCTGCCGCATTTATCACACAATCCAGTTTCTGCTACAAAATCTGCACATTATATAAAAAGTAATTTCCAGCTCAAAAGGTTCAGAAGTTAAGTAAGGCACAGCAACCTGAGTTCCCTCCCAGTGGAAGGCCCTTTGAAAAGGGTAACTGGTCACCGTTCTTTTGCTTATGGCAATGTTCAGGTGTTAAACTAGGAGCTAATGAGCTGCAACCTATGTTCAGACAGTGTTAATAAGTGTAATAATTACAAAATAACAAATCAACACTATCAGAAAATATGACACATTACCCTGCATAATCTGTCTTTTCTAGGTGCATAATTTAGTCAACCCTGCCGCATAGTTTGGCCCTCTCTTTAGTATTTCTCAGTCGTCCAGCATGGCTTATAAGAACTGGATACTTGCTCACCAGCTCGAATTGTGCCAGATAGCACAGACTCGCTAAAGCAGCGCTAAGTAGTTCAGAAACAAGCGAAACAGCGCTAGCCAATTTGGAATGATCAACGACTGCTCGCTAACCTAATTTATTAAGAAATCTGAACGCTGCATCTTCTCAGTGGCAGCCATCTTTGAAAATCTGATAGCTTATGTCCGTTAGTCCTGACCCAAACCTAATCCTCTTGAATAAGTGGATTTTTACTGAGCTTGAGCTCCAAATAAAAAGGCCCAGTACACTTCTTCAATATCTCACTCTCCTTAATCGTCTGAGTTGAGAGTGACAGCCACCACAGATCCCTACTGCCGGATCACACCAACATGTTAAAATGTAAGACAATAGTGGCAGAAAGCACGAATACTCTAAAGCTAAACCCGGTCTGCTGATACCCTAGATAGCACTAGCCACGTTGGAACTACCATCCCTCAGCTGCTCCAAAGTCACTGAGAAACTTTTTAAGAAAGCCTGCCAGTTCTTCAGCTACCCACTGGCCCAAGTAACACCTAACGGTTAAGCTGAGCAAGAAGTTGGGTGCCTACTAACTCTACAGACTCATCCTATCTTCAGAAGAAATGCAACAAATTTCAATGAAGCAGAACATTATTTATATCAATGGGGAACATCAACACCCAAGAAGAAAACAAGGCTGAAGAAGGAACAAATCATGCTTTCAGCATCTCACCTACTAAAAGAAGCAAGATACAAGTAACTCTCTCAATACAAGAAACCAATGAGCAACATGTAATTTAATTGTCCCTTGGATAATAAGTGGTGAACCCATGTTGTAGGAGAGAATGAGTGGAGTCGGATCATTGAAGTCTTTCCTGACATTAACCTCAGATGACATACAATCAGTAGAAGCAAAACTCAACAACAGTGAAAATAGAATAAATTTAATTCATGCAAAATAGAACATTTTTCTTATGGAGGGCTAAAACTTGAATTCAAAGTCCACAAGCTCTGTCAAGCCTAAAAAGACCAATATAAGGGAAAAAGAAGAAACAACGTGAGCATATATTGCATACCTTGAGGAAGAGAAGAGGGAGAGGCAATTTCCATTCTAACCATCTTGTTAACCAAACTACTTGTTATCTTAATAGAACTTCAACATTCCATTCACCTACTGACAAGGCCCTCTAATCCGTATTCCAATAACCCAACTCTAGGGGCATAATTATGTCCTAGGACCACAGGTTAGGAACCACTGATGTAGAATATGTCCAAGCCTCCATGATTCTGTAAGCAGCAAGTAAAACAAGAGAAAATCACTTGGTTGGTGGACAAATCTACCAGTGCCACAAAAAAAGATGTAAGAATAAGAGTGAAACACAATCACATCAAATATAGCATCATCCAACATTTTAAAACTTTGTCTTCTGTAGACTCCTTCTGAATCATTATTGGAATCCAAAGAGAAAGAAACGGAGCTAAGAAAGTCCACACTCATAGAACCTTGAACTGGGAGGGGGTGTCACGTGTACATCAGTGTACATCAATGCCATCACATACTCAAAATCTACTGCAATGTTCATTGTAATTGCATTTTATAAAGTGCTTACGAGGCGTCGAAGCACTTTTTCAGCGAGTAGCACGCTACTCCGGGACCCATAAAGGATTAGTGCTGAATTAGTATAGTGAAATATGAAAGTAATTAAAGTGGTGGATAGGTTAGTCAGTTATTTGGATTCAGAAGAATAGCGGAAGGATAGAAGAGGAAAAAAGGTTTGCATTTAATATAGCGCTGGTTATCCCTGATGGGGTGTTAAAGCGCCTTTTTTTGGGTAGTACCACACTACTCTGGAAACCCATAAAGGATTATTGGGGAATTAGTATGGTGAAATGTGAAAGTGATTTGAGTGGTGGATATTAGTAAGTTATTTGGAGTTAGAAGGATAGCGGAGGGATAGAAGGGGAGCATGGTTTGCATTCATATAGCGCTTGTTACCCCCAATGCCACCACGTTCGGCCAACTGTGACCGCCAATGAATGTGCCTTGTAGTTTGCGCAGTTCCCCTCCACGGTGTGGGTTGTTTTCCAATGTTTGATAATGCCGGAGCTCTGTTCAGCACCCAGCCATCCCAATCGGCCTACGGACCCTTTGCTCCCGCCGCCCAAGAGCCCTTTAGTCAGGGAGGCAGTTACTCAATTCTCAAATGCCCCGTCCCTGGGGCAGCCTTCTGCGTTGCACTCCTCCCATAGCCAGCTGGGCCTCCCCGTGGGTGCCCCCCTGTCAAATCTGCATTGATGTAATGTGCGTTTAGGCCCTGAGTCCCTTGCTTTCACTGCCTCTTGTTGCCATTCCCCTCGGGCGCACAGGGAGCTCAATTGCATTCCACCCCCTCTTGGGAAAAGTCTCCACTCGCTGTGGAGTTCCGGCAGTCTGCCAGCTCCCCTGAACCACATTGACGAGTGCGGCCCCAGAAGAAGGGTTGTGGCCTGCTCACCCTTTTCTTCCTTCAGCATTGCCTCAGGACCGGACCACGGCTCAGCCTTCTCCTCGGCTCGTGAGCGTCCGTCGATGCGTCTGGCCGATGCTCTGCAGAACCGGGGCAGTCGCCCCTCTCCTGATCCTGGCACCGCCTCAGCTGCCTCGCTCTTGGGCTATACACAGCCTGCTAGGCCTCTCCCCAGCCCGGTCGCCCGGGCGTTCACCTTTAGTACTCCTGTGCCCGTCTCTGCGGGGACCGCGGGTTAGACTCAGCTTTTCCCCTCTAGCGCCAGTTGATATTCTGGCAAATGCTCCACCATGTTGGTTCTCCTCACCTCCGCTCCCCCGGCTCTGTCTCATCCAAGCTGCTTCAGGGCTCTGTGCGACCTGCCAGGCCTTGCCCCGGATTTCACGCCTTGGCGCCCGCTCTTGTTACTCCATCGCCAGGCTCCACACAGGGCACCTCTCCCAGCCCCTCACCTTGCTCAGCAGCGACCAGTGGCCACTCGTCTGCTCTCCTGGGGCCGACGGTATCACTCCAGCACTTCTAGCGGCCTCCGCTCGGCCAGCCTGATCCGGCCGCCATTTTCTCCGTTCCGCCTCACGGCCAGGCTGGTCGCGATTTCACCGTTGGGCAAGCTCCAGCCCCACTTTCACTCTGTCTGATTGGCCCTGACGGGCTGGAGGTGTGTCCCCCATTCGATCCCGGACCACCGGGGGGTACACGTCGCAGTAGTGGGTTGAATTGGGCGCTTGGGAGCGGGGAGACGATGTGGAACACGTCTTACCCGCTCGCCTTCTTGGCCATGCCCCCCCACCCCTCGTCTCTGTTTTAAGTACGAATCCAACGTGTTTGCTTTGTCCATGTAATGATTTGTCAGTTTGTCTGTGAAATCTTGAAGAACAGGATGAGTTCCTTCTAGGCAATATGGTTTGCGAAATTCTTTTGAGTATTTTATAGAATTCTTTATTTGCACATTTAACATTTTGAATTCTGTCTGAATAGTACCTTTTCTTAGCTTTTTTGATAGCTGACTTGTATAATCTGTTAATTTTTTGTAGGTGAAGTTTGTCTTGTTTGGCGTTTGTTTTGAGCCAGGTACGTTGCAGCTTTCTAATTCATATTTTAATGTCTTTTATCTTTATGTTTCTCCAAGGCGCTTTTTTTCTTTTGTTCTGTTGTGTAGTTTTGAGTGGTATCAGGACATCAAAAGCTTCCTCTAGCCATTCATAGTTTTTTAACAGAATTTATTGTTTACAGATTTGTACTGGATGTTAGTTTGGCTTCTAAGTGTTCCAAATTGGGTTTGTTCCACCGTCGATAGGTGGATGAATGTAAGGTAGTAAGGTTCTAATTTGTCCAATGGATGAGAGCCGTTTGGAAGAGACTTGCTGTATCTGTGTTAGATGTGGTGGAAAAGAGAAAGCTTGGCATTGGTGTTTGTTCCTTTGTGTGGTTTGAAAGGTGGGTGTAAGCTTGTAGTTTGTGATGGTACTTATGAGGTATTGCGCTTGGAAGATCTTGTTGTGTGTGTGCGTGATAGGTTTTGTTTTTGAGGAGTAGTGAAAAGAGGTGCTGGTGTATTTCTTTCATGCAATGGATTTGTTTGTAGAGTATTGTTTGTGAGAGAAGATTGTAAGGTAGAGGGGTTGATTATGTGTTTATGAGTAGAGTGTATGTTTTGTGATGGAGGGAATGAAGTAGAGGTAAGAGTGATTGTCTTAGACTGGTTTGTTGCAAGAGTCCAAAAGTATGGTGCAGTGCAGTGTATGTGTTGTGCGTTTGTGTTAATATGGTAGAAGGAAGAGGAGGGTGTTGGTTGAACAAATGATGGATGGCTGATTATATGTTTGTTAGTGATGAAAAGTGGCCTGTTTGGAGTAATTAGACCAGGAAGTGCATGTCTGAATGGGATGTAGTTAAGTATGGTGTGGAATGGGGTTGTGTTAGTGATGAGTGGATTGGTTGGTGGTTTAGGATAGAGTTGTGGATTGTTTGTAGGAGATGGCGGAAATGTGTGGTAGCTGGGATAGAAGGGTGTATAGGTGTGGTTTGTGTGGTTTTATAGTGGGTGCTGAGACATGGATTTGTGCATAGTGTTGGTCTGTAGTAAGTGTGTGGTGTACATTTGGTGTGGTGAGTGTGTTGCTCTGTTTGTGAATGTGGATGGTGTGGGCTGGGTATTACATAATGGAAAAATGGGCAGCATTTCTGGCCCTAGTCCCGACAAGTCTCAACCAAGCTCAAACAGTCTCGACCAGGATCATACAGGCAACTGCCCTTGTCCTCCCTGCCCTTAGCCTCGACGTCCTAAGCCTAGGCCTTTTATAGGCCTATTAATCAGGTGACCCCCTTCAGTCAAAGGGAACACTAGCCCTAACACTATCCAATCACAACACTAGCCCTAAAATCTAGAACCAATAGGAGACCAGGACCTTACAGCCAATCTTAGCCCTAGTTCAAGCACTGAAATCAGTTTCAAAAACCCTGATCTCTAAGTCCAATAGAAGCCCTAGCCCTACCAATAGTCTCAACTCAAGTCCAAGCAACCAATGACACCAGAATCCCTAATCGCTACTTCCAATTAAAGGCCTAGCCCCAAACCTAGTCCCAACAACCAATCACACTTGAAGCCCTAGTCCCTACTTCCAATAGAAATCCTAACCCTAGCCCTAGCATCAACCCTACATTGATTGAGTCACACACCCAGAAAGCAATCAGAACCCTCAAATACCCAACCAATGAGGACCCTAACCCTAATCCAATAGAAACACCAGATACAACCACCAATCAGTGCACACATGTACCAACCAATAGCAGACTATATAAGGTCCCAGCGACCTCAGACAAGGTTTGCTGGCCAGGGAGTTGGAAGCTGCGCCTCAATTCTGGCCTAAGGGTGTGTTGGATCCATCAGCAATCCAGCTCTGTTTGTCAGAAGTCTTTCGGTGGCTTGCACAAGTCCAGCTTAAGTGAAACGAAGACAAGTCTGAGGTTCTGTTTTTTGGCACCTTCCCTGTCAACTTCAAGGACCAGATTTGGCCCTCAGACCTACCCTGCCCTAGTGCGATGGGAGGCCCAGCTAAGAACTTGGGGAGTTTGGTTCGGCCAGGACCTGAAGTTTTCGGATCATGTAAAAAAACTAACTGGCATCTGCTTTGGTACTTTGCAAACCCTGAGAAAATTTTTCCCTCTCCTCCCCAGGGCTGCTAAGGAAACTGTTCTTCGAGCCCTGACTCTGTCTCGGCTCGATTATGCTAACGCCTTATTTAGCGGCCTGCCGGGGTATATGATCCATCGCCTTCAGGTGATACAAAATGCTGCAGTACGTCTGCTTTTCTCGCTCCCCAGGAGGACGAGCGTGCGGAGCCACTTACGTAGCCTGCATTGGCTCCCGGTACCACACCGAATTCTGTTTAAAATTCTTGTGTTGGCATTTAGAGCAGCTCATGGTCAGGGACCGATGTATTTGCAGAAACGATTTTCATTCTATATTCCCAATCGTGCCCTGCGATCGGCCAACCAATGCCAATTGGTTGTTACCAAATATAGATATGCTCGACTGGGAGGCCAATCTATCTCAGTTAAGGCAGCTCACGCTTGGAATGCCCTCCCCCTATACCTTAGAGCCTCTCCAACCATTACTGTTTTCAAGAAAGATCTTAAGACCCACCTTTTCAACGCCCCACTATAACAGACTTGCTCCTGATCTATCACTCAAGAGGTTAAACTACTCACCGCGCCAGGATACCCCGTGGTAATAGAGCGCGCTATAAAAGTTTTTAAAATAAAAATAAATTCAGAAATCTCCTCGGAGACAGACCGTCTCAATCCAAACTTTGGACTTCTGCAGGTAAGGGCCTAACAAACTTGTCCTCAAACAATACTGTTTGTATAAAATTGTACTCCCTTTTTCCTGGCCAAAAACGAAGTGCACAGTCCCTAATAAACACAGCTTAAACAGAAGATTTCTGTTGCCTGATCCCTCTCTGATGTAGAAACGTCCCTGTGGCTAGGGGGGATGGCTGGTTTCACTCACTTGCTAACACAAAATGGGAGCTGGGGGTGGACTGCTTAACATACAGGTCTTAGCACAGTGCAAGGGAAAGAAACGGATGAAGTCTGCCTCCTTACCACTTCCGGACTCTGCTGAGTCACTGCAATCTGGTGCACAGGTAGACTGCAACTCACCAACATGGCAGGGAATGTCATCACAAACAATGCTTTTTTTTAAGTTGACTCAAAGTACAAACCTTGATGTATGACTATGTATGACAAACCAAGAAAACACCTTTCTCCAGTATTCATAATTCACACATGAGGATCTATTACTCCCAACATAAAAACACTTACTCAACATCCCCACTGATGTCAACTTTGGATCAATAATTTTATCAGGTCAAACTCCAATATCACTGGTATTTCACAACACTTCTGTCCCTGTATACAACTCCAGTTGACAGTTTTACAAATAATTGCTGAACAATCCAGATATAGTTATTCTTTTCAGAAAATTCCTTAATGAATTCTTTAATATTAATGACACAGACAATTTAAAAAAAGACGATTGTGCTGTGCCCACAAAGCATGTCTTGGTAGAGGAAATATAGCGCTAACCACCAAAACAAATCTAGAGACTACCAAAGGCTCTGTAGCTCTACGAAAGCGAAGTAAAACAAAACCTAGAAAATGTGTACATTAACAAGAAATGTACATATGTTGAAGACAACACCCTCCGCGGCATTACATTGTGATGAAATATTGGTGGGACTGGAGAAGGGAAACTCCTGGCCACCTACCACAAAGTTAAGAAATAAAAAAGCAAAATAATACCACTTAAAAGATAAACCAGGGACTCAGGTCAAAAGATAAAAATATGATTATACTCTTAAGCGATTTAGAAGTTTCTTTCCCCTATCAGGAAGCAACAACAAGAAGTCTAAGATAAAAGACTTCAGACCTGCTGGACTTGCCCCTCTCTGCAAGGTCACCACCAAACCTTTTGCTTTCACTGCTCCTGTGTTTTTTAACCAGCTTTAGTTGGCTTTTAGGACTATGTTCCCTTTGCCACTGCTAACCAAAGCAAACATGCTTGGGCTACTCTTTTAAACATGATGAAGGTGGCATGCATTCAACTGCCACATTTAATGTACTTGTTAGCCTCCAGTAATGTGGTACTATACATACCCAGGGACTGTACATTAAATGCTACAAGTGGGCATGCAGCATCCATTATGCCACGCACTAAAGTAGCCTTAAAAACATGTCTCAGGCCTGCCACTGCCGCCGGGGAGTGCAGCCTAAAACTTCCATTTCGACCTGGTAAAATGAACATTTTGTCAGACCCATACCGTCTTTTCAAAAACATATGTCGCCTCTAGGGTAGGCCCTAAACACCCCACAGGACAAGGTGCACTGTATGTAAAAGGCAGGACTTGTGTTTTTAAATATTGCATGTCTTGGTAGTGAAAAAACCCTTAATTCGTTTTCACAACTTGAAGGCCCATCTTTCCCATTGGATAACATTGGGATGCATCATTACATTTTATAAGTGATACGTTTTGACTGGGAGCAGGTAGAAATAATGTGTTTACACTCTAATTCATTCAAGCACAGGTGTTGCTGCCTCTCTTCACCCTGCACTGTATTTGCCCTCACAGTTTCACCACTTCAGTCCAGGGCACAAGCTTTCTCCTTCCTGTCTCTCTTTTGTTGGAGGATTGACACCTGTTGCCTACAGGCATCAGCCAGCCTCACAGGCCCTTAAGGAGGGACACTGGTTGCCTACAGGCATCAACCAGCCTCACAGGCCCTTTAAGATTGACACTGGTTGTCTACAGGCACCAACCAGCCTCACAGGCCCTTTAAGATTGACGCCGGCTGCCTACAGGCACCAACCCGCCTCACAGGCCCTTTAAGATTGACACTGGTTGTCTACAGGCACCAACCAGCCTCACAGGCCCTTTAAGATTGACGCCGGCTGCCTACAGGCACCAACCAGCCTCACAGGCCCTTTAAGATTGACACTGGTTGTCTACAGGCACCAACCAGCCTCACAGGCCCTTTAAGATTGACACTGGTTGTCTACAGGCATCGGCCATCTTCACAGGCCCTTAAGGATTGACACTGCTTGCCTACATGCACCAACCAGCCTCACAGGCCCTTAAGGATTGACACTGGTTGTATACAGGCATCAACCAGCCTCACAGGCCCTTAAGGATTGACACTGGTTGTCTACAGGCATCAGCCATCTTCACAGGCCCTTAAGGATTGACACTGCTTGCCTACATGCACCAACCAGCCTCACAGGCCCTTTAAGATTGACACCGGTTGTCTACAGGCATCAACCAGCCTCACAGGCCCTTAAGGATTGACACTGGTTGTATACAGGCATCAACCAGCCTCACAGGCACTTAAGGATTGACACTGGTTGTATACAGGTATCAACCAGCCTCACAGGCCCTTAAGGATTGACACTGGTTGTCTACAGGCACCAACCAGCCTCACAGGCCCTTAAGGATTGACACTGGTTGTATACAGGCACCAACCAGCCTCACAGGCCCTTTAAGATTGACACTGGTTGTCTACAGGCACCAACCAGCCTCACAGGCCCTTTAAGATTGACGCCGGCTGCCTACAGGCACCAACCAGCCTCACAGGCCCTCTAAGATTGACACTGGTTGTCTACAGGCATCAGCCATCTTCACAGGCCCTTAAGGATTGACACTGCTTGCCTACATGCACCAACCAGCCTCACAGGCCCTTAAGGATTGACACTGGTTGTATACAGGCATCAACCAGCCTCACAGGCCCTTTAAGATTGACACTGGTTGTCTACAGGCACCAACCAGCCTCACAGGCCCTTTAAGATTGACGCCGGCTGCCTACAGGCACCAACCAGCCTCACAGGCCCTTTAAGATTGACACTGCTTGCCTACAGGCACCAACCAGCCTCACAGGCCCTTTAAGATTGACACTGGTTGTCTACAGGCACCAACCAGCCTCACAGGCCCTTTAAGATTGACGCCGGCTGCCTACAGGCACCAACCAGCCTCACAGGCCCTTTAAGATTGACACTGGTTGTCTACAGGCATCGGCCATCTTCACAGGCCCTTAAGGATTGACACTGCTTGCCTACATGCACCAACCAGCCTCACAGGCCCTTAAGGATTGACACTGGTTGTATACAGGCATCAACCAGCCTCACAGGCCCTTAAGGATTGACACTGGTTGTCTACAGGCATCAGCCATCTTCACAGGCCCTTAAGGATTGACACTGCTTGCCTACATGCACCAACCAGCCTCACAGGCCCTTAAGGATTGACACTGGTTGTAGACAGGTATCAACCAGCCTCACAGGCCCTTAAGGATTGACACTGGTTGTATACAGGTATCAACCAGCCTCACAGGCCCTTAAGGATTGACACTGGTTGTCTACAGGCACCAACCAGCCTCACAGGCCCTTAAGGATTGACACTGGTTGTAGACAGGTATCAACCAGCCTCACAGGCCCTTAAGGATTGACACTGGTTGTCTACAGGCACCAACCAGCCTCACAGGCCCTTAAGGATTGACACTGGTTGTATACAGGTATCAACCAGCCTCACAGGCCCTTAAGGATTGACACTGGTTGTATACAGGTATCAACCAGCCTCACAGGCCCTTAAGGGTTGACACTGGTTGTCTACAGGCACCAACCAGCCTCACAGGCCCTTAAGGATTGACACTGGTTGTATACAGGTATCAACCAGCCTCACAGGCCCTTAAGGATTGACACTGCTTACCTACAGGCATCAACCAGCCTCACAGGCCCTTAAGGGTTTTCACTGGTTGTGGGATGCTTAATTGCAGATCCCTGGTGAAACATTATCAGGAGGTGCCCGACGTTTTAGAAAACATGGATCTGGACATCCTCTTTTTAACAGAAACGTGGACTAGTACTGAGTCGTTGCTACAAATGAGCTTTGCTTGCCCGGATGGATATAAACATTTTCACAAACCAAGGACTGTTGGGAGAGGAGGGGGGTTGGGGTGATTTTCAAGGAAAAATTGAACTTCTCACCTTTACAAGTAGACGATGCTACTGGGATTGAACGGTTGGGCTTCTCGTTGCAAAAGGCACAGACCCCCGGGTTGCAGACACCCAGTTTCAAGATCTGTTCAACTCCATCACTGACCCATTCGAGAATGATCGTACTAGGGGATTTTAACTTATGGGATAACGGCAGCCTAGATAACCATTTGAGAGACTTATGGTACACTTGTGAGAACGTTAATTTACATCAAATGGTCCTACCACCGACTCATCTAGCAGGACATGTCTTAGATCTCCTGTTTGCGAACCAGGCCGAGACTGAGGTGCTTGATGTGCTGCCGCAAAGCTGGACCGACCATTCTTTGATTCATTTCCGTATCATGACACCCAGTTCAGAGGATAATAATAACCAGTCATCGACCTATCGAAAAGGAAGAGAATGGGCCAAGCTGGTGAAAAATAGAGCACTGCCGATCTTTCAGGATCAGAATCTCTTTACTCCCTCTGCCCCTGTAGGTGAAAATTATCAGACGTACAGTAATTATATTGCAGGAACCCTGGATTTAATAGCTCCAGTGAAACGTATCAAAAACAGGAAAAAATCTCTGCTCCCTGGTATAATGATGAATTAAAACAGCTATGGGTAGCATGCAAAAAGGCCGAGAGGAAATGGAGGAGGGCCTACCTAGAAACAGATAAGAAAGCCTTGAAATCGGTACAGGCCCAGTACAAGGAATCTATTGTCAGGGCCAAAGCAGACTTTTATGCTAAATCCATTCTGCAAGCTCCAAATAGAACAAAAGCGCTTTTTAATATTTTTAGGGATTTATCTCGTCCTGCTTGCACGAGCAATGAGGTGGTCGCATCGCAGAAACTCTTCGATGAGATTGCCATTTTCTTTGAGGAAAAAATAACTAAAATTGTTGGAGGACTACATCCTGATGGTCCGGATGATTTAGCCTGGACGTTAGATACAGAATCTCAGATAGAAACCTCTTTGAGTATCTTTCATGCCCCCACGGAGGATTCTTTTAACCAGCTGGCTCAAAGTATATCCTCGGGCTCCCTGTTAGATCCGCTTCCAAATAAAATCTGGAAAATGTTTGGTCAAGAAACCTTTCCCTGGCTATGGAAGATCCGTTGTCAGTGGCCGGATGATTTAGCCTTGGCGTTAGATACAGAATCTCAGATAGAAACCTCTTTGAATATCTTTCATGCCCCCACGGAGGATTCTTTTAACCAGCTGGCTCAAAGTATATCCTCGGGCTCCGCGTTAGATCCGCTTCCAAAAATATTCTGGAAAATGTTTGGTCAAGAAACGTTTCCCTGGCTATGGAAGATCCGTTGTCATTCGCTGGAGGAGGGGGAGGTACCGGAGGTATGGAAGCAAGCAGTAGTAACTCCATTGCTTAAAAAACCATCCCTGGACCCTTCTAATCCAGCTAATTTTAGGCCAATCTCTCTACTGCCATTTACTGTTAAAATTTTAGAGAAGGTAGTTAGTAAAAGTCTATTGTGTTACCTTGAAGACAATCTCCTGCTGGACTCAGACCAATATGGCTTCCGCACGGAACACGGTACCGAGACTGCTTTGGCAACCGTAATGAACAATCTACGAATGGGTGCTGGCAATGGGAATTCCTCTCTCCTAGTGTTACTGGACATGTCAGATGGGCCCTGCAGTGGTTACTATCTTACCTGTCAGGAAGACAACAGGCTGTGTCTCTGACGCCGTTCACCTCAGGCATGTCCCCAGTACATCATGGGTTGCCACAGGGCTCGGCGATTAGCCCAATTCTTTTCAATATCTACCTGCGCCCTCTATTCCCCATTATTAAATCTTACGGGGTAGACCTGGTCATCTATGCACATGATACCCAACTGGTGTTTTCCCTGGATGGGAAACAAGCGGTATCTATGGACACGTTCCAGGAGTGTATGAGCCAGACTGCAGGTTGGCGTAGGAAAAATTCCCTACAGTTTAATGGGGGAAAACAGAGGTGGTGTACTGTCCTGCCACTAGAATGTCTCCTCCTCTATCGGTGGAATTTAAACGAACCCCCGAGGACGACCCCCTGATTCCGGATAAAGTGGTACGTAACCTGGGGGTCATGGTGGTTGGAAATCTTCAAATGGACTCACAAGCTAATAAAACGGCCAGTGCTTGCTTCACCCTGCTATGCATGCTATGGAAGGTTCTTCTGCTACTTCCAAAAAACACTTTTTAATCTCTCTGCATTGTATACTGGTGCTGCACGGGACCCCGTATCACTGCCCGTTTACTAGAGGAGGTCGTGTCAGGCTGTGACGATTCTATCACGAGCCGTCTTGCTTTCCATGGATGGGAATTGTGCCTTCTATTTTTGAGCCAAGAAGCATTCTTCAATATTTGAGGGCTCCTGTTTATGTTTGGTATCAGATTGTGTGCACCTCATCAAGAAACGCTTACAACTGATTAGTATCTTGAATTATATCTTTTGTCTGTTGGCGCTCTTAAAACATCGGCCAATATTACTTGTTTGACACACCAACATATTGACACTGACCTCCGCACGGCTATTCTTGACTTCCAGTTTTGTGATGTGTTAGACCTGGCACCTTGGCGTGAGTTTCCCTTCCACTTTTTGCTGGTGTGCCTCCGATGTTTTGCTGGTTTTCCGCTACTCAGGGCACTGCGCCACGGCCAACCCGTGCCGCAGTGCAAGTGCTCTCTACTGAAAATTGTACATGTGATTGATGTCCATGATTGGTTCATTGGATTTACTGTTAGTCCCTAGTAAAGTGCACCAGGAGTGCCAGGGCTTGTAAATGCCAATACTGCTAGTGGGCCTGCAGCGCTGGTTGCGCCACCCACAGAAGCAGCCTTAAAATGTGTCTAGGGTCTGCCATTGCAGAACCTGCATGCAGTCTGGTACTGTCATGCTGGCTGGGCAAGTGCACCCACTTGCCAGCCCCTAAACCTTCCCTTAACTTCATATTAGTCACCCCTATGGTAGGCCCTAGGGCAGGGTGTATTGTAAGTGTAAGGTAGGACAAGCCCTGATGTGTGTGGCATGTCCTAGTAGTGAATTACATCCAAATTCGTTTTTCACTATTGCAAGGCTACCTGCTCCCCTTAGGCCAGAATGGGCTGCTGGAATTATTACACTCTATAATCCCAGCAGGCTCAGGGAACATGGTAGAGAGTCATGTTTAGTATGCCTGAACTCAGAATAATAAAATACTTCTTTTAGTAAAGTTTATTTTAATATCCTGGGTTTGCAAATGCTACTTTTAGAAAGTTAACATTTGCTTGTCTAACCATTTCAGCCCGCCTCTGCTCTTGTGTGTATCTGACTGTCTGGGTGTGTGAGTGACAGGGCTGGGAGTTGACAGGTTGTGAATAGCAAGATGACACCTTAGTGGGTGGTGGGAGTTTCCCCTGAATGATGCATCAGGCTGTGCTCTGCCACCACAATGCTGGCTCCGCCCCCTGGGGAGCGACTGATGACTCAGCCTGCACCTGGCCCAGGAAGGACCGAAGCTTGTCAACAAAGTGCTCAGGCTACCCCTGTCTTCACAATGCCGGCTCCGCCCACCTGGGAAGCGGCTGATGTGCCTGCCCTCACACTGAATGTAGAAGCAGAAGTACCCACCACATGTGCTCAGGGACTGAGAACAGTTATGCAAAGGCCCCCCTGGCCTGTAAGAACAAAAGAAACTGGGTATAAAAGTAGGAGCCTTGCTCCTTGTAAATTAGATCCTGTTTGTGCTACAGAAGAAACTCTGCCCGAAGAGAAGGGCCTGGAAGGACAAGGAGGAGTGCTGTCTCTGGCCTGTGTCTGGTGCCTTGCTGCAGAAGGAGAGGAAAGAAAAGACTACCAAGAGACTTTTGCTTTTATTGAACTTTGTGCCAAACTCTGCTGAAAGATCTCCAAGGGCTTGCTGCTGAACTTGCCCCCTGACCAGCGCCCCAGGACCAGTGGGCGCTACCCCCTGAAGAAAGCTACTGTGTGTGCTGCTTATCGCTGCAGCGCTGACTGAGGAGTCTGGGAGCGCTGGGCATCCCTGCCACGCTCCCCGTAATCCAGGGCATCGATATCCCCCCAAGCACCGTGACCGGGGCCTAAAGCAACAGCAAGTGCAACGTGAGGCCCAGCCGCCGCTGGCCCGAGCACCGTGACTGCCTCTGCACCGGGAACCCCGAGAGCAACGTGAAGGAGGACCCGTCCGGTCCAAGCGCCCGAATTGACTGCGCCTCGCGCCGTCAATCCACCTGCAAAGACGGACAGCCGCCCTGCGATAACCCCCCTCTGGTCGGCATCCTGCCGGACAGCTCAGCTGTGAGCGCACAGCTGCAACCGGCACTTTGGCTGGGTACGTCCCGCACTTGGGGACCGTACTGCCACTTGCCGCCACCACACAGCCGCCGCCTCCAGGGTCGGAGCGAACGCCAAAGGACGGACCCTGCCGCCACAGAGCACCGCCGCCCCGGGTGACCCGTGACCTGCCCGGCTGAGAGCCGCAGCGCGCATCGACCCCGGAAAAGCAACGCGACGTGGGACAGCTCCCCTTGAAGCCGCCCGCTCCACAAGAATTTGAAAGGCACTGTGTTTTGCCTCACGGTGCGAGCATCCTGCAATCCAAGCTCGCACCGCGCCCTCTGCTTCGCAACGCGAGCCGCCTCTGAAACCGAGGCTTGCACTGCTCCTGGTCCTCGAGGCCCACGCGGGAAGCGTGAGCTTTGGCTGGCCAGGCCCGATCTCCTCTCTGAAGCGAGCGGAGACAGCGGAAAGCGCATTGAGGCGCTACAAGACACTGAACCTTGCTGAACCCGGGCAGAAGGCCCAAAAGATTGCTTATTGCTAAGAAAGAACTGTGGCAACTGAAACTAAGTAAACTGGAACCGCTATTGAAAGTTTGACAACTGTATTTACAAGCCTGCTTGAAATTATATAAAGAATATATATTTTTACAAATACAGTTTGGTGTCATTGTGTGGTGGGTTGGTTGTGATGGTGTAATATTGCAAATGTTTTACCCTATGTACCCCAGAGATTAGCCTAAGACTGCTTAAGCCACACTACCTAGAGGGTAAGCAGAGGTTGTCTTGAAGGTAACCCTCCGCCCTGACGAGGAAGAGAGAGTCCCTGCTTGTCGCCAGTGCTGCACTGCGCCAACTAGAGCCTCCCCCTTCCTACATGATGTATATACCCCAGATTGACATTGAAGGGCTGAATCTTTGATCAAGCCTTGCTCTCGCTAATGGTCTCCCTGTTATCCTGGTGAAGACCCTCTTCTGGACACATCTAATAGATATCCTTTATCCAGTTCCAGCTTTTACTGAAGACGATTAAATCAAGAAATAGGACAAACCAGCGCGACTACTCAAATTAGAATAAACCGCCCTGAAGAAGTCCCCAGTGGACGAAACGCGTCGGCTGTAAAAAAAATTTTCTTCACGTTTTTTGGAGTAAAAAGAATCGAAATTAAAGAATTCTACTCCTGTGATTATTAGATTTAGATCTGTTTTTATTGCCTAAAGTTGTGTTGTGCACCTGTGCGTTTATGTATACTGCTAAAGTTCTCCTGTGAACTAGAATTGTGATGGTGGGTGCCAATAAGTGTGCACACACACAAATCCCTTAACTAATTTTAAAGGGAATTTTATAATGATGAGTTATTTATGTTAGGTGCTATGACTAAGAAGGTTCCACTATCCCCTTTGTTTCAAACAGGGCAGCACATAGTCAGGGTCCTGTCCCCCTGCAGGAGAGGTTTACCTGGTATAATCCTGGGAGGCTGCTCCGCTCTTTTAATATAAATCTGATAACAACTGCCAGATTTTAAGAGGTCTCGGATGGGGGGCAGAGCCTTTGGTGTGACTGCCTCGCGTGTATGGAATGACTTACCTCTGGACCTTAGACAGGCCAGTTACCTGACATGCTTTAGGAAGAGCCTGAAAACCACGCTATTTCCAAAGGGTGATCTTCAGATCCTCTCACTGACAACTGAATCTGCTATGTGGTGTCTATTCGACAATCCAAGCGCCAGGATACCCGTAGGGTGGCAGTTTTGCGCTATATAAGTGTATATTTCATTCATACAGGCATCAACCAGCCTCACAGGCCCAGGAGGGTGGACAGTGCTTGCCTGCTTGAGGGTGGGCACAGCCAGAGGAGCCCCACTTGCAGTGCTTGCTCAGAGGAGCCCCCCTTACAGTGCCTGCTCAGATGAGCCCCCCTTGCAGTGCCTGCTCAGAAGAGCCCCCCTTGCAGTGCGTGCTCAGAAGATCCCCCCTTGCAGTGCCTCCTCAGAGGAGCCCCCCCCCCTTGTAGTGCCTCCTCAGAGGAGCTCCCTTGCAGTGCCTGCTCAGAGGAGCCCCCCTTGCAGTGCCTCCTCAGAGGAGCCCCCCTTGCAGTGCCTCTTCAGAGGAGCTCCCTTGCAGTGCCTGCTCAGAGGAGCCCCCCTTGCTGTGCCTGCTCAGAGGAGCCGCCTTGCAGTGCCTCCTCAGAGGACCCCCCCTTGCAGTGCCTGCTCAGAGGAGTTCCCTGCAGTGCCTCCTCAGAGGAGCCCCCCCTTGCAGTGCCTGCTCAGAGGAGCTCCCTTGCAGTGCCTGCTCAGAGGAGCCCCCCCCTGGCTGTGCCTGCTCAGAGGAGCCCCCTTGTAGTGCCTCCTCGGAGGAGCCCCCCCTTGCAGTGCCTGCTCAGAGGAGTTCCCTTGCAGTGTCTGCTCAGAGGAGCCCCCCTTGTAGTGCCTGCTCAGAGGAGCCCCCCTTTCTGTGCCTGCTCAGAGGAGCCCCCCTTTCTGTGCCTGCTCAGAGGATCCCCCCCTTGCAGTGCCGGCTCAGAGGAGCCCCCTTTCTGTGTCTGCTCAGAGGAGCCCCCCTTGCTGTGCCTGCTCTGAGGAGCCCCCCTCCCCTTCTGAGATGTGCCTGCTCAGTGGAGCCCTCCCACTTGCTATGTCTGCTCATTTGAACCCCCCACGTGATCTGCCTGCTCAGTGGAGCCCTCCCACTTGCTGTCTGCTCAGTGGAGCCCCCCCCCACGTGATCTGCCTGCTCAGTGGAGCCCCCCCCCCCACTTGCTGTGGCTGCTCAATGGAACCCCCCACTTGCTGTGCCTGCTCAGAAGAGCCCCCACCCACATGCTCTGCCTACTCAGAGGAGCCACCATCCATTGTCTCTGCCTGCTCAGAGCCCCCCCCCCCCCCCAGGTGCTCTGCCTGCTCAGAGGAGCCCCGCACCCACGTGCTCTGCCTACTCAGAGGTGCCCCCCCCACCCCCCCACGTACCAATGCAACCTGACTCCCAAAAAAACTAGCGCTTAGAGACCAAGGGCTCGGCGGAAAGCGCTGCACAGTAGCTGAAGTCCTCACTCACTCACCCGTGCTCTGCACCCTCTGCTGGACGGTCAGTACCCCCTTCTCCAGGGGGTGCCCTCTGTGCCCCCCCCTCCCCCCCTGGGTACAGGTCGTCCGGCGGCAGCAGCTTCAAGGCGCTAGAGTGCAGTGCGCCTGGAGTCACGGTGAGTGTGCACTCCCTGCTCACTCACTCATGCTCTGCGCCCTCTGCTGAACGGTCAGTCCCCCTCTCTCGTCCGGCGGCAGCAGCTTCAAGGCGCTAGAGTGCAGAGCGCCTGGACAGGCAGGCTGGAGTGAGGGTGAGTGTGCACTCAGGAGGGCTCCGGGGAGAGCCGAGGGGCTCTGGTGTCTGTCATAAGGGGCCTGGCACTGAAAGGGCCAATCAGAGAGCGGGGGCCACACCCCGCCCTGCACAGCCCCCCCCCCCCCTCCCCCCCCCCCTCCTGTGCTGCTCGTGCACTCTCACTTATTGATTCGTTTAATGCGTTTTTATCTCGCGCGGACTTTACCCGAAGGCGTCGGAGGCTTCACAACAGGAACAGTAAAGATACATGAGGAGAAGATGACAAGTGAATACATTACAAAAGCAGACGTTAAGTTACAGGAGGCGAAGGGGACAATTGTGAGCAAACAAAATACAAGAGGAGCAAACGGTGCGGTACTCACACTCACAGCCCCCACACACGTCCTCGTGCAGGTGCTACACCCTAATTACCTTCACACAGTCTCCCAAGTAAGCTTCACACGCGGGCTCTGATTGGCCAGGGGGCATCGGACACGGGCACTGCCTGCAGACATGTCCTGAGCTTGACCCCAGAGGCAGAGGATCCTCGCAGGTGCGCCCCAGGCTTCGAGGCGCTGCAGACATATCCTGAGCCTGCCCCCAGAGGCAGAGGATCCTCGCAGGCGTGCCCCAGGCTTCGAGGCGCTGCAGATGGCTGGGTGAGCGGCCCAGAGGGCCAGGGTGGGTGGTGGGGGCTGGTGGTTTGTGCCCCTTCCCCCTCATTCGTGTCAGTTCAGAGTTCACAATATACACAACGGCCTAATGGTGATCCCCGTCCGACAATCCCACCCCCCCCCCCCGGACCCCGCCCTTTCCTGCTCTTCTAACGGACTCATTTCCGCGGAGGTGCTGGTGCTGCTAGCGCTGCATGAAAAGAGGAAGTGTGGGGGAACGAGGCGCTGTGTGCACAGCTGCTGCAGCTTCCACCCAGGTCAATGGGACCAGATTATCAGCAAAACCGACCCCCAGCGGGGCTGTGCCTGAGGCCCCTCGGGCCAGTGCAACCTGACTCCCAAAGACTAGCGCTTAGAGACCAAGGGCTCGACGGAAAGCGCTGCACAGGAGCTGAAGTCCTCAGTCACTCACTCACCCGTGCTCTGCGCCTTCTGCTGAACGGTCAGTCCCCCTCTCCAGGGGGCGCCCTCTGTGCCACCCCTGGGTGCAGGTCGGCCGGCGGCAGCACCTTCAAGGCGCTAAAGTGCAGAGCGCCTGGACAGGCAGGCTGGAGTGAGGGTGAGTGTGCACTCAGGAGGGCTCCGGGGAGGGCCGAGGGGTCTGGCGTCTGTCATAAGGGGCCTGGCACTGAAAGGGCCAATCAGAGAGCGGGGGCCACACCCCCGCCCTGCACAGCCTCCCCTCCTGTGCTGCTCGTGCACTCACACTGATTGATTGATTTATATTATTTGATGCGTTTTTATATCGCGCGGACTTTACTCGAAGGTGTCAGAGGCTTCACAATAGGAACAGTAATTACAAGTGAGCATGTTACAGAAGCAAACGTTGAGTTACAGGAGGCAAAAGAGACAATTGTGAACAAACAAATGCAAGAGGTAGCAAACGGTGTGTTACTCACTCACTCACAGCCCCCACACACGTCCTCGTGCAGGTACTACACCCTAATTACCTTTACACAGTCTCACAAGTAATCTTCACACACGGGCTCTGATTGGCCAGGGGGCATCGGACACGGGCACTGCCTGCAGACATGTGCTGAGTTTGACCCCCAGAGCCAGAGGCTCCTCGCAGGTGCGCCCCAGGCTTCGAGGCGCTGCGGATGGCTGGGTGAGCGGCCCAGAGGGCCAGGGTGGTTGGTGGTGGCTGGTAGTTTGTGCCCCTCTCCCCTCATTTCGTGTCAGTTCAGAGTTCACCCTATACACAACGGCCACAAGGAACGATTCTGAAAGGATCGTGATCCCCGCCTGACAAGACCCCCCCCTAAATCTCCCTCCCCCCCTCCTCGGACCCCGCCCTTTCCTGCTCTTCTAACGGACTCTTTTCCGCGGTGGCGCTGGTGCTGCTAGTGCTGCTAGTGCTGCATGAAAAGAGGAAGTGTGGGGAACGATGGAGGCGCTGTGTGCACGGGTGCAGCGCGGCAGGGCAGGCGGGCAACTAGAGCCACATTGGGGGGGGGGGGGGGGGGATGTAAACTATTTCGGGGGGCTAATTCTTCAAACCAAAGACAGAGGGGCTGTAAGAAGGGGTGAGTGAGCCCAATGGGTGTTGCGCGCCTGCAGCAGGGTATATTTACCCTGGGTGCCCCCACCTCCAGGCACATTGCTGCTCACCGGCCCTGCACCCCCATCTGCTCACTCGGAGGCCCCCTCCTGTTCACTCTGGGGCCCCCCTCCTTCTCTCTCTGGGGCCCCTCCTGCTTACTCTGGGGCCCCTCCTGCTCACTCTGGGGTCCCCTCCTGTTTCCTCTGGGACCCCCTCCTTTTCTCTCTGGGGCCCCTCCTGTTCACTCTGGGGCCCCTCCTGCTCACTCTGGGGCCCCCTCCTGTTCCCTCTAGGACCCCCTGCTTCTCTCTCTGGGGTCCCCCTGCTCACTCTGGGGTCCCCGCTGCTCACTCTGGAGTCCCCGCTGCTCACTCTGGGGTCCCCCTGCTCCTCACTCTGGGGCCCCTGCTGCTCACTATGGTGTCCCCCTGCAGCTCACTCTGGGGCCCTGCAGCTCACTCTGGGGTCCCCCTCCTGCTCACTCTGGGGTCCCCCTGCTGCTCACTCTGGGGTCCCCCTGCAGCTCACTCTGGGGTCCCATTGCTGCTCACTCTGGGGTCCCCCTGCTGCTCACTCTGGGGTCCCTGCTGCTCACTCTGGGGCCTCGCCTGCTCCCTTTGGGGCCCCCCTGATGCTTACTCTGGGGTCCCCGCTGCTCACTCTGGGGTCCCCGCTGCTCACTCTGGGGCCCCCGCTGCTCACTCTGGGGCCCCTGCTGCTCACTCTGGGGTCCCCCTGCTGCTTACTCTGGGGTCCCCGCTGCTCACTCTGGGGTCCCCGCTGCTCACTCTGGGGCCCCCGCTGCTCACTCTGGGGCCCCTGCTGCTCACTCTGGGAATCCCTGCTGCTTACTCTGGGGGCCCTGCTGCTCACTCTGGGGTCCCCCTGCTGCTCACTCTGGGGTCCCCCTGCTCACTCTGGGGTCCCCCTGCTGCTCACTCTGGGGTCCCCCTGCTCACTCTGGGGCCCCTGCTGCTCACTCTGTGGTCCCCCTGCTGCTCACTCTGGGGTCACCCTCCTGCTCACTCTGTGGACCCCGCTACTCACTCTGGGGTCTCTCCTGCTGCTCACTCTGGGGTCCCCCTGCTGCTCAGTCTGGGGTGCCCCTTCTTCTCACTCTGGGGTCCCCGCTGCTGACTCTGGGGTCCCCCTGCTCACTCTGGGGTCCCGCTGCTTACTCTGGGGTCCCCTGCTGCGCACTCTGGGGTCCCCCTGCTCACTCTGGGAATCCCCGCTGCTTACTCTGGGGCCCCTACTGCTGCTGCTCACTCTGGGGTCCCTGCTGCTCACTCTGGGCTCCCCCTGCTCACGCTGGGAATCCCCGCTGCTTACTCTGGGGCCCCTGCTGCTCACTCTGGAAGCCCCTGCTACTCACTTTGGGGTCCCCCTGCTGCTCACTATGGTGTCCCCTGCTGCTCACTCTGGAGTCCCCGCTGCTCACTCTGGGGTCCCCCTGCTTCTCACTCTGAGGTCCCTGCTGCTCACTCTGGGGGCCCAGCAGCTCACTCTGGGGTCCCCCTGCTGCTCACTCTGGGGTCCCTGCTGCTCACTCTGGGGCCCCCCTGCTGCTCACTCTGAGGTCCCCCTGCTGCTCACTCTGGGGTCCCACTGCTGCTCACTCTGAGGTCCCCCTGCTGCTCACTCTGGGGGCCCTGCTGCTCACTCTGGGGCCACTGCTGCTCACTGTGGGGCCCCCCTGCTGCTCACTCTGGGGTCCCCGCTGCTCACTCTGGGGTCCCCGCTGCTCACTCTGGGGCCCCCGCTGATCACTCTGGGGTCCCCGCTGCTCACTCTGGGGTCCACGCGCTGCTGTCTTTGGGGTCCCCCTGCTGCTCACTCTGGGGTCCCTGTTGCTCACCCTAGGGTCCCTGCTGCTCATGCTGGGGTCCACCTGCTGCTCACTCTGGGGTCCCTGTTGCTCACTCTGGGGTCCCCCTGCTGCTCACTCTGGGGTCTCCCTGCTGCTCACTCTGGGGTCCCTGTTGCTCACTCTGGGGTCCCCCTGCTGCTCACTCTTGAGTCCCCCTGCTGCTCACTCTTGAGTCCCCCTGCTACTCACTCTGGGGTCCCCGCTACTCACTCTGGGGCCCCTGCTGCTCACTCTGGGGCCCCCTGCTGCTCACTCTGGGGTCCCCCTGCTGCTCACTCTGGGGTCCCCCTGCTGCTCACTCTTGAGTCCCCCTGCTGCTCACTCTGGGGTCCCCGCTACTCACTCTGGGGCCCCTGCTGCTCACTCTGGGGCCCCCTGCTGCTCACTCTGGGGTCCCGCTTCTCACTCTTGGGTCCCCCTGCTGCTCACTCTGGGGTTCCTGCTGCTCACTCTGGGACCCCTGCTGCTCACTCTGGGGCCCCTGCTCAATCTGTGGCCCCTGCTGCTCACTCTTGGGTCCCCCTGCTGCTCACTCTGGGGTTCCTGCTGCTCACTCTGGGACCCCTGCTGCTCACTCCGGGGCCCCTGCTCAATCTGTGGCCCCTGCTGCTCCCTCTGGGGTCCCTCTGCTGCTTACTCTGGGGTCCCTGCTGCTCACTCTGGGGTTCCCCTGCTGCTCACTCTGGGGCCCCTGCTGCTCACTCTGGGGTACCCTGCTGCTCACTCTGGGGTCCCTGCTGCTCCCTCTGGGGTCCCTCTGCTGCTCACTCTGGGGTCCCTGCTGCTCACTCTGGGGTCCCCCTGCTGCTCACTCTGGGGCCCCTGCTGCTCACTCTGGGGCCCATGCTGCTCACTCTGGGCTCCCCCTGCTGCTCTCTCTGGGGCCCCTGCTGCTCACTCTGGGGTCCATCTGCTGCTCACTCTGGGGTCCCTGCTGCTCCCTCTGGGGTCCCTGCTGCTCACTGGGGTCCCTGCTGCTCACTCCGGGGCCCCCCTGCTGCTCTCTCTGGGGTCCCCCTGCTGCTCACTCCGGGGTCCCCCTGCTGCTCTCTCTGGGGCCTGCTGCTACTCACTCTGGGGTCCCCTTGCTGCGCACTATGGGGCCCCCTGCTGCTCACTCTGGGGTCTCCCTGCTGTTCACTCTGGGGTCCCACTGCTGCTCACTCTAGGACCCCAGCTGTTCACTCTGGGGCTCCCCTGCTGCGCACTCTGGGGTCCCTGCTGCGCACTCTGGGGTCCCTGCTGCTCACTCTGGGGCCCTCCTGCTGCTCACTCTTGTGCCCTCCTGCTGCTCACTCTGGGGTCCCTGCTGCTCACTCTGCCCCCCGCTGCTCACTCTGGGCCCCCTGCTTCTCACTCTGGGCCCCCCCTGCTGCTCACTCTGGGGCCCCCCTGCTGCTCACTCTGGGGTCCCTGCTGCTCACTCTGGGGCCCCCCTGCTGCTCACTCTGGGGCCCCCCTGCTGCTCACTCTGGGGCCCCCCTGCTCACTCTGGGGCCCATGCTGCTCATTCTGAGGTCCCCCTGCTTCTCACTCTGGGGTCCCCCCGCTGCTCACTCGGTGGTACCTGCTGCTCTCTCTGGGGCCCCTGCTGCTCACTCCGGGGCACCAGCTGCTCACTCCGGGGCCCCCACTGCTCACTCTGGGGTCCCCGCTGCTCACTCTGGGGTCCCCCCGCTGCTCACTCTGGGGTCCCACTCCTGCTCACTCTGTGGACACCGCTGCTCACTCTGGGGCCCCCTCCTGTTCACTCTGGGGTCCCCTGCTTCTCACTCTGAGGTCCCTGCTGCTCACTCTGGGGGCCCTGCAGCTCACTCTGGGGTCCCCCTGCTGCTCACTCTGTAGACCCCGCTGCTCACTCTGGGGTCCCTCCTGCTGCTCACTCTGGGGTCCCCCTGCTGCTCACTCTGGGGTCCCCGCTGCTCACTCTGGGGTCCCCGCTGCTAACTCTGGGGTCCCTCCTGCTGCTCACTCTGGGGTCCCCCTGCTGCTCACTCTGGGACCCCCCTTCTTCTCACTCTGGAGTAAGCATGGGCGCAAAATCCGTTCCGCTAATCCGCGAGTGGAACGGATCCGGGGGGCAAAAGTTCAAGCTTCAAGCTTGTAACTATTTTAGAATGGTGCCGGCAAGCTGCCAGCACCATTCTAAAATAGTTACTAAGTTAGCTTCAACAGGAAGCACTAATTGAAGCAGGTGCTCGAGTTTAACTGAATTCGAGCACCTGCTTTATTTTATCTATTAGTGCTCCCTGATGAAGCTAACTTAGTAACTATTTTAGAATGGCACTGGCAGCTTGCCGGCGCCATTCTAAAATAAAACAGGAGAGGGGCAGAGGGCAGAAGGGCAGAAGGGCACACCGACGAGTGTGGCAGAGGGCAGAAGGGCACAAAAACGAGTGGGGCAGAGGGCAGAATGGCACAAAAACGAGTGGGGCAGAGGGCAGAAGGGCACAACAACGAGCGATCTCGCAAAAAAAAAAACCCAGCGAACACGCAAAGCACCCCGCGAACACGCCAAAAAAGAAAAATCCGCAAATTTGCACAAATTCGTGAATTTTGCGGATTGTGAATTCGCAAATCCGCAAATTCACGAATTGCAAATTCGCAAAATTCGCCCATGCTTACTCTGGGGTCCCCGCTGCTCACTCTGGGGTCCCCGCTGCTCACTCTGGGGTCCCCGCTGCTTACTCTAGGGCCCCTGCTGCTGCTGCTCACTCTGGGGTCCCCGCTGCTCACTCTGGGGCCCCTGCTACTCACTTTGGTGTCCCCCCGCTGCTCACTCTGGAGTCCCCGCTGCTCACTCTGGGGTACCCTGCTTCTCACTCAGAGGTCCCTGCTGCTCACTCTGGGGGCTCTGCAGCTCACTCTGGGGTACCCTGCTGCTCACTCTGGGGTCCCTGCTGCTCCCTCTGGGGTCCCTCTGCTGCTCACTCTGGGGTCCCTGCTGCTCACTCTGGGGTCCCCCTGCTGCTCACTCTGGGGCCCCTGCTGCTCACTCTGGGGCCCATGCTGCTCACTCTGGGCTCCCCCTGCTGCTCTCTCTGGGGCCCCTGCTGCTCCCTCTGGGGTCCATCTGCTGCTCACTCTGGGGTCCCTGCTGCTCCCTCTGGGGTCCCTGCTGCTCACTGGGGTCCCTGCTGCTCACTCCGGGGTCGCCCTGCTGCTCTCTCTGGGGTCCCCCTGCTGCTCACTCCGGGGTCCCCCTGCTGCTCTCTCTGGGGCCTGCTGCTACTCACTCTGGGGTCCCCCCGCTGCGCACTATGGGGCCCCCTGCTGCTCACTCTGGGGTCTCCCTGCTGTTCACTCTGGGGTCCCACTGCTGCTCACTCTAGGACCCCAGCTGTTCACTCTGGGGCTCCCCTGCTGCGCACTCTGGGGTCCCTGCTGCGCACTCTGGGGTCCCTGCTGCTCACTCTGGGGCCCTCCTGCTGCTCACTCTTGTGCCCTCCTGCTGCTCACTCTGGGGTCCCTGCTGCTCACTCTGCCCCCCCGCTGCTCACTCTGGGCCCCCTGCTTCTCACTCTGGGCCCCCCTGCTGCTCACTCTGGGGCCCCCTGCTGCTCACTCTGGGGTCCCGCTTCTCACTCTTGGGTCCCCCTGCTGCTCACTCTGGGGTTCCTGCTGCTCACTCTGGGACCCCTGCTGCTCACTCTGGGGCCCCTGCTCAATCTGTGGCCCCTGCTGCTCACTCTTGGGTCCCCCTGCTGCTCACTCTGGGGTTCCTGCTGCTCACTCTGGGACCCCTGCTGCTCACTCCGGGGCCCCTGCTCAATCTGTGGCCCCTGCTGCTCCCTCTGGGGTCCCTCTGCTGCTTACTCTGGGGTCCCTGCTGCTCACTCTGGGGTTCCCCTGCTGCTCACTCTGGGGCCCCTGCTGCTCACTCTGGGGTACCCTGCTGCTCACTCTGGGGTCCCTGCTGCTCCCTCTGGGGTCCCTCTGCTGCTCACTCTGGGGTCCCTGCTGCTCACTCTGGGGTCCCCCTGCTGCTCACTCTGGGGCCCCTGCTGCTCACTCTGGGGCCCATGCTGCTCACTCTGGGCTCCCCCTGCTGCTCTCTCTGGGGCCCCTGCTGCTCCCTCTGGGGTCCATCTGCTGCTCACTCTGGGGTCCCTGCTGCTCCCTCTGGGGTCCCTGCTGCTCACTGGGGTCCCTGCTGCTCACTCCGGGGTCCCCCTGCTGCTCTCTCTGGGGTCCCCCTGCTGCTCACTCCGGGGTCCCCCTGCTGCTCTCTCTGGGGCCTGCTGCTACTCACTCTGGGGTCCCCCCGCTGCGCACTATGGGGCCCCCTGCTGCTCACTCTGGGGTCTCCCTGCTGTTCACTCTGGGGTCCCACTGCTGCTCACTCTAGGACCCCAGCTGTTCACTCTGGGGCTCCCCTGCTGCGCACTCTGGGGTCCCTGCTGCGCACTCTGGGGTCCCTGCTGCTCACTCTGGGGCCCTCCTGCTGCTCACTCTTGTGCCCTCCTGCTGCTCACTCTGGGGTCCCTGCTGCTCACTCTGCCCCCCCGCTGCTCACTCTGGGCCCCCTGCTTCTCACTCTGGGCCCCCCCTGCAGCTCACTCTGGGGCCCCCCTGCTGCTCACTCTGGGGTCCCTGCTGCTCACTCTGGGGCCCCCCTGCTGCTCACTCTGGGGCCCCCCTGCTGCTCACTCTGGGGCCCCCCTGCTCACTCTGGGGCCCATGCTGCTCATTCTGAGGTCCCCCTGCTTCTCACTCTAGGGTCCCCCTGCTGCTCACTCTGGGGTCCCCGCTGCTCACTTTGGGGCCCCAGCTGCACACACTAAGTCACCCGCTGCTCACTCTGGGGTCCCCGCTGCTCACTCTGGGGTCCCCCCGCTGCTCACTCGGTGGTACCTGCTGCTCTCTCTGGGGCCCCTGCTGCTCACTCCGGGGCACGAGCTGCTCACTCCGGGGCCCCCACTGCTCACTCTGGGGTCCCCGCTGCTCACTCTGGGGTCCCTCCGCTGCTCACTCTGGGGTCCCACTCCTGCTCACTCTGTGGACACCGCTGCTCACTCTGGGGCCCCCTCCTGTTCACTCTGGGGTCCCCTGCTTCTCACTCTGAGGTCCCTGCTGCTCACTCTGGGGGCCCTGCAGCTCACTCTGGGGTCCCCCTGCTGCTCACTCTGTAGACCCCGCTGCTCACTCTGGGGTCCCTCCTGCTGCTCACTCTGGGGTCCCCCTGCTGCTCACTCTGGGGTCCCCGCTGCTCACTCTGGGGTCCCCGCTGCTAACTCTGGGGTCCCTCCTGCTGCTCACTCTGGGGTCCCCCTGCTGCTCACTCTGGGGCCCCCCTTCTTCTCACTCTGGGGTAAGCATGGGCGCAAAATCCGTTCCGCTAATCCGCGAGTGGAACGGATCCGGGGGGCAAAAGTTCAAGCTTCAAGCTTGTAACTATTTTAGAATGGTGCCGGCAAGCTGCCAGCACCATTCTAAAATAGTTACTAAGTTAGCTTCAACAGGAAGCACTAATTGAAGCAGGTGCTCGAGTTTAACTGAATTCGAGCACCTGCTTTATTTTATCTATTAGTGCTCCCTGATGAAGCTAACTTAGTAACTATTTTAGAATGGCACTGGCAGCTTGCCGGCGCCATTCTAAAATAAAACAGGAGAGGGGCAGAGGGCAGAAGGGCACAACGACGAGTGTGGCAGAGGGCAGAAGGGCACAAAAACGAGTGGGGCAGAGGGCAGAATGGCACTAAAACGAGTGGGGCAGAGGGCAGAAGGGCACAACAACGAGCGATCTCGCAAAAAAAAAAACCCGCGAACACGCAAAGCACCCCGCGAACACGCCAAAAAAGAAAAATCCGCAAATTTGCACAAATTCGTGAATTTTGCGGATTGTGAATTCGCAAATCCGCAAATTCACGAATTGCAAATTCGCAAAATTCGCCCATGCTTACTCTGGGGTCCCTGCTGCTC
Organism: Lissotriton vulgaris; assembly: GCF_964263255.1. NCBI lineage: Eukaryota > Metazoa > Chordata > Amphibia > Caudata > Salamandridae > Lissotriton > Lissotriton vulgaris. The sequence goes on along the minus strand of NW_028252791.1, from coordinate 180,645 downwards.
ACACTGGGGTCCCCGCTGCTCACTCTGGGGTACCCGCTGCTTACTCTAGGGCCCCTGCTGCTGCTGCTCACTCTGGGGTCCCCGCTGCTCACTCTGGGGCCCCTGCTACTCACTTTGGTGTCCCCCCGCTGCTCACTCTGGAGTCCCCGCTGCTCACTCTGGGGTACCCTGCTTCTCACTCAGAGGTCCCTGCTGCTCACTCTGGGGGCTCTGCAGCTCACTCTGGGGTACCCTGCTGCTCACTCTGGGGGCCCTGCTGCTCCCTCTGGGGTCCCTCTGCTGCTCACTCTGGGGTCCCTGCTGCTCACTCTGGGGTCCCCCTGCTGCTCACTCTGGGGCCCCTGCTGCTCACTCTGGGGCCCATGCTGCTCACTCTGGGCTCCCCCTGCTGCTCTCTCTGGGGCCCCTGCTGCTCCCTCTGGGGTCCATCTGCTGCTCACTCTGGGGTAAGCATGAGCGAATTTTGCGGATCTCGCGTTCGCGAATTTTGCGGATTTGCGGATTCGCAATCCGCAAAATCCGCGAATTCCCGCGAATTTGCGGATTTTTTTTTTTGTGTTCGCCCGTGTTTCTGCCAGTTCGCGAGGGTTTTTACAATTTCGCAATTTGCGAACTTACCTGTCGGGTCGCAAGTTTTGCGAACTTGTTGTTTCTACGTGTCCAGCCTGTTTGGGACACTCTTCTTCATCACTGCCACTCTCTGTCACCACTGCCACTCTCTGACTACTCATGCCACCCTCTGGCCCACCCATGCCACCCTCTGTTTCATCACCACACCCTCTGGTTGTCCAGTGTACATTATTTTCGGCAAAGCAAAGCACACCTTCCCTGCCTCAAGTGACCTGAATTAATTTGGGGCTGATTAATGTGTCACGAATATTTTTTTAGCTGGCACCTGCTTCCTTAGTGCGCCCTGATTAGTGATCTTTTGCACTTGCTAAGTGCTTTCATTGTTGCAAAATTAGTTACAACACCTGCCCTGCCCCAACTGACAATAATGAATTAGGGGCTGATTAATGGATTTTAACTTCCAGCCTGGCTCCTGCTTGTCTCCCTTAGCTGTAATTCAGGACCTTTGTGGCATATGTGTAACTATTCTGAGGTTCAGAGCAGGGTCACATAATAGTTTCAACTGGCAACTGAACTCTGGAGGGGCCCCTCAGGAAGCACTACAGGAAATGGCTACTAATGATGTGCCTGAACTTTTGAACCTGGTAAGTAGTTACTTTCAGTTTTGCTAAGATCGTATTTCTGCAATTTTGCACTTATTCGCGGGGCGCGAACTCACGCGAACAGTGCGAGCAGTGCGAGCAAAATCCGCTGCTCGCGGATTTGCGGATTTTGCGGGAAATTCGCAAATCTTGCGGATTGCGGATTTCCCAAAAATCCGCAAAATCCGCGAGCGGAACGGATTTTCCGCCCATGCCTATTCTGAATGACGTACTTATTGGTAAGATCCCTGAGAAGTTTTCAGAATTTTCAGGTACTACACCTGGACGGCTGCCCGTGCGCTGTGATCGCACCCGGCCGCCCCGCTGTGCCCTCTGACCTCAGGAAGAGGTCGTGCTGCATAACCAAAGGACTCGCCACCTCTACAGCCCGTATTGGAGGTCTCTGTGCCGTGCCCCGCCATCTGGAAGCCACCCGCTATCCACAGACCCCAAGCTATGTCTGACCTCAGAAGCGCTCTACGACGCATCCGCCTGCCTGGCCCAGGAGCGGGCGTCGCGCATTTCCCAGGACGAACTGCACACTACGGGCTCGGGGCCCGCAACTTTTTCTTTCCCCGTTATTCACTATGCGCCCCCACTGTGCCCGGTACGCCGATCTGCTAGCAGGACCGCTGGTAGAATTCGGCACGTACCCGGGAAAGCTCCCCCCCTCTTCGCATCAGCGTACGAGTTGCAACAGCCCAGTACGACTCGTACCCGCCTCTAACATCAGCAGCGCTGTACGCGGCGTACCGTGGGAAGCGTGAGAGTCAGCAGAACTTCGCTCCCCGGCCCGTACGACGCACAGGGAGGTTCGTTAAGCATACAGCCGGTACGGTCCGTGCCCCTGTGCCTGGATAAGGTGCCCACAGTGTGTAAAAGTATATTAAGACAAACAAGGACTACAGAGAAGCAAATTTACAAATTGAGAAGAACACTTGCCATTGTTTCACATCTTGTGGCCAAAGCTAAAATGTTAACATAGGTTTGTAATATTTTGCCTGCATAGATATATATATATTTTTACATAAAGTATTCATATTTTCACATAACCAATGACTGGTGTCCATTTATGGGGAGATTAATGTATTTACTGTGTGTACCTATAAATGCTTAACCATTAACGCCTGAAGATTAGCCTTGGCTGCTCACGCCACGCACCTAGAGGGCGAGCAAGGGTAATTCTGAAGGGGTCATCCTGCGCCCTGACTTAGAGGAGAGGGTCCCTGCTTGTCACAAGTGAATACTTGCGCCAACCAGAGACCCCCAATTCTAACATTGCTGGCAGCAGTGAGGATTTGCGGATTTGCATTTGTAGTTAACATACAGTGAATTATTGATCACCACATAGGGAGAGCAGACCTATATCGCAGCAACAGATTCCTGTTTTTTTAATTTTGTTGAGAACTCTTTTAAAGCCATGCCTGGCTCACTCCCTGCTGGAAGAGCACCCTCTGAGATCTCTGGAATTGAAGATGTAGATTGGGAACACAGAGGCCTGGAGGGCTACACAGTAGAGCAATTGAGAGGCTACTGCCAAAAATACAGAGTTGCACACACAGGGTGCAAAAAGAAAGCCCAATACATCAAGGCGCTGAGAGCCTGGAAGGAGTCGAGAGCCACAGAATGCGGTGGAAGTCATACCACCAGATGGCATTGTGGATCCCAGCAGAGGCCTGTCACCAGAGGAGCTGGCAGACAGGGCAGCAGACAGGGCACATGCAATGGAGATGGCAAAGTTAACTGGACAAATGGAAATGGAGAAGCAAAAATTGGCAATGGAAGCGCAACAAAGCCAAAAGGATCATGACATGAGATTGAAGGAGTTGGAGCTGAAAGCGAAAAGTTTGGAAACAACTCCTCCGGGTGGCAGCACAACACCGGTGCAGGTAGAGTCCAGGGTGTACATACCCTAAGATGCAGTAAAGGAATACTTTAAGGGGGATGACATAGGGCAGTGGTTTAGGGCTTATGAAGTAGCCATGTCCTCCCACCGGGTCCCTGACAAGGATTGGGGAGCGGGGTTGTGGGGGAGGTTCCTTAGCGAAGGGCGGGACACCCTACTATAATTGCCCCCTGCAGAACACAATTCCTATTCCTGCATGAAAGATGCCTTAATGACCAGGTTTGGGTTAACTCCTGAAATGTATAGACAGAGGTTCAGGTGTTGTACTAAGTTTCATGGGAGTAAGTATGTGGAGTATGTAACCTTTTCCGCAGAGCACTGGATGGATGGGTAAAGGGTAGTAAAGTGAATGATTTTCAAGGGCTTCTTGATTTAATGGCCTGGGAGCACTTGTCCAACCTGAGGAAGCTTGCTGAGGAGGCGGACCTCTGGCTCAGCACCAGGGTCCACAAGGGTCCAGTGGGAGACTCAGCCAGAGGTGGGCAGGGTCCCCAGCAGAAGAGTGGGGGGGGACAGGGGTAAACAGAAAGGGTTCCATAAAGGCCCCCAAAGTAACCCACAAGGGAACCAGGGGAAATCTTCTCAACCTCCCCCACCCCCGAAGCAGACAATTGTTACAGATGTGGTGACCCGGGTCACATTGCCACTGACCCTAAGTGTCGCCTGTTTGGTAAACCAGCACCCACTGGTGCTCCACCCCGGCAAATGGCTAGTGTTAATTTTGGGGAGGAAGTAGCAGTCCCAAGGGGTGGAGATCCTGTCCAGATGACCCTAGTCTCTTTAGGAGACAGTGAAATGGTCCTTGAGAACTACCTGCCCACTAACACTAAGAAATATAGAGAGAAGGCGCAGGGGGCACGGGAAACCGGCCCCCGGAGTTCACACGGTCCAGGAGTAAGCAGACCTTGAGGGGAACAGATTGCTGAACTGGGAGACCTGCCTGAGCAGACCCATTGGCAGCGAGAAGGAGGCCCCTCCAGGGAGGAATTCTGCAGGGAGCAGAAAGAATGCTCTTCTCTCGTGGGTATGCGGCAGCAGGCTGCAGACCAGGCCAAAGGTGTTCAGTCTGGAACACATTATGTGTACTGGGAGAATGACCTCCTGTATTCAGAGCCTAAGGCTGCTGAACCTGGGTCAGCCCGTGTGCTGGTGGTACCCCAGAAATGCAGAGCCTTCCTACTGGGGCTGGCTCATGATGTGCCTTTAGCAGGACATTTGGGGATGGACAAGACCTATGACAGGCTAGTCACCCACTTTTATTGGCCCCCAAATGCACAGGAGCTCAGATGCTTACTGTAGGACCTGTCAGACTTGCCAGGCAAGTGGTAAGAGCGGAGGGAAGCACAAGGCTCCTCTGCAACCCTTCCCCGTGGTCAGTACTCCATTCCAGCGTGTGGGTATTGACATTGTAGGGCCTCTGGACCCCAGGACAGCCATGGGCAACAGGTTCATCCTGGTCTTGGTGGACCATGCCACCCGGTACCCTGAAGCCATCCCTCCCTCACCAAAGACCCAAACACCGCCAAAACCAATCTACACGAAGGAATGAAAAAAGTAGCCGAATGGATGAAGAACAGCCGTTTAAAACTTAAAACTTAACTCGGACAAAACGGAAGTCCTCATCTTAGGATCATCCCCCTCTGCCTGGGACGACTCATGGTGGTCACCGGCCCTGGGTCCAGCACCCATACCTACAGATCACGCACGTAACCTGGGCTTCATCCTAGACTACTCCCCACCGATCCAAAAATCGGTTCCCCACCGAAACAAGAAAGACAGTCACCCACGCACTGGTCACCAGCCGATTGGATTATGGAAATACTCTTTACGCCGGGACCACAGCCAAACTACAGAAAAAACTCCAACGCATCCAAAACGCCTCAGCCAGACTCATACTGGACATTCCCCGTCATGCTCTCATTTCCGGTCACCTGAAGGATCTCCACTGGCTCCCCGTCAACAAGAGAATAACATTCCGTCTCCTCACCCACGCACACAAGGCCCTCTACGACCTAGGACCCGAATGCCTCAACACACGACTGTCCTTCTACACACCCACCCGCCAACTACGATCATCCAATCAAGCCCTCGTCGCAATTCCGCGCATCCACAGATCCACCATGGGAGGAAGATCCTTCTCCTACTTAGCGGCCAAAACCTGGAATTCTCTCCCCACTCACCTCCGACTTACACAGAACCACCTCTCCTTCAGAAAGCAACTAAAAACCAGGCTATTCGATAAGTAATGCACCCACCCTCCCTCAAGCGCCTTGAGACCCTCTGGGTGAGTAGTGCACTATACAAATTCCAGAACTTGAACTTGAACTCACGAGTGGGATTCCCTCTAGAGGTGGTGAATGATAGGGGCACCAATTTCATATCCAAGTATATGAAATCCCTTTGGCAAGAGTGTAGTGTAACATACAAGTTCACCACCCTTTACCACCCCCAAGGAAATGGGTTGGTTGAGAGATTCAATCGAACCCTAAAAGGCATGAACATGGGCCTGGAAGGTCCAATGAGGCGTAATTGGGACGTCCTCTTGCCATGCCTTCTTTTTGCATACCGTGAGGTGCCACAGAAGTCCCTAGGGTTCAGCCCCTTTGAACTGCTGTATGGCCACCCAGTGAGAGGACCTCTGAGTTTGGTAAAGGAAGGCTGGGAGCAATCTCCCAGGAAACCTCCCCAGAATGTATACAGTTACATGCTGGCCTTCAGAAACAAGACCAGGCGATTCAGGCAACTTGCTGAGGCAAATCTGGAAGCCAGCCAGGAAGAGATGAAGCGGTGGTATGACCAGAATGCCACTCTGGTAGAGCTTCAACCTGGACAAAAGGTGTGGGTCTTGACCCCAGTGGAGCCTTGTGCACTTCAGGATAAGTGGAAAGGTCTATTTGAGGCTGTGGAGTGCAAGAGTCCTGTCACCTACTTGGTGGACATACAGTCTCCCAGGAACCCTTTGAGGGTCCTACATGTTAACTGCCTTAAGCCCCCACTTGGAGAGGTCCGAAGTCGGCATGCTCTTGGCAACTGATGATGGGATGGAGGAGGAGACTGAGCATCTTCCTGACCTCTTGGTAGCCTCTGAGAAAGATGGGTCAGTGGATGGAGTTCACCTCTCACCCACCCTGATGCCTGAGCAACAGGATAACTGCCACCAATTGCTGGGGCAGTTTCCAGATCTGTTCTCCCTGGTTCCTGGTGTCACAAGTTGGTGCGTCCATGATGTGGACACAGGAGGCAGCTTACCTGTGAGGCACAAGGCCTACAGGGTAACTGACAGGGTCAGAGCCTGCATCAAGGAGGAGGTCTCCAAAATGCTTGCTCTAGTGGTGGTTGAGTCATCCAGCAGTCCTTGGGCCAGCCCAGTGGTCTTGGTCCCAAAGGCTGCCGCGCCGGGAGCCACACCTAAACTCCAGTTCTGTGTGGACTACAGAGGACTCAATTCAGTCACCAAGACTGACACACACCCCATCCCCAGAGCTATGAGCTCATTGATCGGCTAGGGGCTGCACAGTTCCTCAGCACGTTTGATTTGACGTCTGGGTACTGGCAGATCGCCTTGACTGATGGGGCAAAAGAGAGGTCAGCATTCTCCACACCAAATGGGCATTTCCAGTTCCGGGTTATGCCATTTGGAATGAAGAATGCCACTGTCACCTTCCAGAGACTGGTCAACCAGGTGTTGGCGGGACTGGCTGAGTTCAGTGCCGCCTACCTGGATGACATTGCAGTGTTCAGCAGCACATGGGAAGAACACCTGCGACCCCTCTGGGAAGTGTTGATGGCACTGCGCAAGGCAGGCCTCACGATCAAGGCAAGCAAGTGCCAGATCGGGCAGGGCTCAGTGGTATACTTGGGACACCAAGTGGGGAGTGGCAAGGTGACCCTTACAGCCCAAGATTGAGACCATCCTGGCGTGGGAGCCCCCCAAGACCCACACTGCAGTGAGAGCCTTCCTGGGGCTCACTGGGTACTACAGGAGGTTTGTCAAGGGATATGGCACCATTGTTGCCCCTTGACAGAGGTGCCTTTTAAGAAGCAGCCCAGTAAAGTGATCTGGACTGACACCTGTCAGAAGGCTTTTGACACCCTGAAAACTGCCATGTGCACGGCGCCCGTGCTCCTGGCCCCTGATTTCTCCAAGGAATTTCTAGTGCAAACAGACGCTTCAGAGCATGGTGTGGGGGCTGTTCTCTCACAAATGACTGAGGAGGGCTGGGACCAACCTGTAGCCTTCATCAGTAGGAGGTTACTTCCACAGGAACAGAAGTGGAGTGCAATAGAGCGAGAAGCTTTTGCTGTGGTCTGGGCATTGAAGAAGCTAAGACCCTACTTGTTTGGGTCTCACTTCCGGGTTCAGACAGACCACAGGACCCTCAGGTTGATGCAAATGAGGGGTGAGAACCCAAAACTGTTGAGGTGATCCATCTCTCTACAGGGTATGAACTTCACGGTAGAACACCGACGTGGCACAGATCACGCTAATGCTGACGGTCTGTCCAGGTTTTTCCGCCTTAGTGATGAGGAACTCCCTGGGGAAGGGTAGTTCTCCCCACATTTCAGCTGGAGGGGACACGTGTTAGACCTGGCACCTTGGCGTGAGTCTCTCTTCCACTTTTTGCTGATGTGCCTCAAATGTTTTTGCTGGTGTTCGCTGCTCAGGGCACTGCGCCACGGCCAATCCGTGCTGCAGTGCAAGTGCTCCCAATATAAAATGTATATGTGATTGATTTCCATGATTGGCTCATTGGATTTACTGTCAGTCCCCAGTAAAGTGCACCGGGAGTGACAGGGCTTGTAAATGCCAATACTGCTAGTGGGCCTGCAGCGCTGGTTGCGTCACCCACAGAAGCAGCCTTTTAAAATGTGTCTAGGGTCTGCCATTGCAGACCCTGTGTGCAGTCTGGTACTGTCATGCTGGCTGGGCAAGTGCACACACTTGCCAGCCTCAAAACCTTCCCTTTGCTTCATATTAGTCACCCCTATGGTAGGCCCTAGGGCAGGGTGCATTGTAAGTGTAAGGTAGGACAAGCCCTGGTGTGCGTGGCATGTCCTAATAGTGAATTACAGCCAATTTCATTTTTCACTATTGTAAGGCTACCTGTTCTCTTAGGCCAAGATGGGCTGCTGGAATTATTACACCCTATAATCCCTGAACTCAGAATAATAAAATACTTATTTTAGTAAAGTTTATTTTAATATCCTGTGTTTGCAAATGCTACTTTTAGAAAGCTAGCATTTGCTTGCCTAACCATTTCAGCCCGCCTCTGCTAGGATGTGTATCTGCTGTCTGGGTTGTGTGAGTGACAGGGCTGGGGGATGACAGGTGGTGAATGAAAGGATTACACCTTAGTGGGAAGTGGGAGTGCCCCTGGACTCTGAATAGGGCTGTGCTCTGCCACCAAAATGCTGGCTTCACCTCCTGGGGAGCGACTGATGACTCAGCCCGACACCTGGCCCAGGAAGAGGGAGGACTGTCAACAGAGTACTCCTGGCTTCCCCTGTCATCACAATGCTGGCTCCACCTCCTGCAGAGCGTCCGATGTGCCTGCACCTCACACTGAAAGGAAAAGCCATAAACAGCACAACAGAGTGCTTCAAAACTGAAATAGGCTATGCAAATGTCCCCCTGGCCTGAAAGAACAAAAGAAACTGAGTATACCTTTAGGAGCCCTGCTCCCAAGTAACTAGACCCTGTTTCCCACAATGAACCTCCGCCCAACTAGAAGGAAGAACAAGCATTTACAATGCAATAGGTCTCCCAGCTTTAAAGTTTGAGCTATTGGCATTGTATATTACAATGTGTTACTTTAATTTGTTATCAAACTCTGAATTGTTGTATAAAGATGGTAAATGCTGCAAGAAAAAGCAGCACTGAAATTTATAGCTTTCGCAATCGCTATTGTAATGAAGCTGAACAGGCAGGGACAAAAGCATAGTCATAACAATCGATTTAAAAAATAAATGAAAAAAACACTCACTGAAAGTCTGCTTTCGATTCGATAGCTACTGAATCTGATTCATTTGTGTGCCACTGCCACATTTCTAACTTAACTTAGTTCATTATAATATATATTATTTCTCTCTCACCGACTGCCTCGCGACGATATCAAAGAAGATGTCAGATAATTCCTTCCTTTATTCGCGCTGCCGTCGGTCTCGTCTCCTCCCTCCTGGCGCGTGACCGCCGTGACGTGTCAGAGCAAGAGCGCACAGCGCGCAGGGGCTGTCCCAGGGCCGTCATTGGTAGCGCTAAAGATTGACGGCCCTGGGACCCACACCCACAACTTGCTGGGTAGTGGTCCTAATGGGGAGACTATTGCACAGTTTCAGCATCATAACCTGATCCGATTGTTCACATAAATAAATTGCCACCTCGTTATCTTTTAATATAAATAAAGGCTGGGTTAACAGGGTGCATTAATTAGGAGGTGAGACACCTGGGCTATTAAACAGAAGAGGAGGAGCCCCCCGTGGAGTCTCATTCCTTAAACAATATATATATTATATATATATATATATATATATATATATATATATATATATATATATATATATATATATATATCTCTATCATCGTTTCTATCTTTTGGATCTATTTATGAACTGCATATTTATATTAAAATGTATTGTGATGCACAACAAGTACAAAGTGCATATTATGAGAATCAATGTTGGATCGACAATGAATGTTAAAAAGTCAGATCCCCAATAATCATATTATTGAATAAAGTACCCCCTTTTTATGATATGCTCTAATGTGTATTGTCAATCCATAGTCTGTACTTATTGTTGTCAGTTTGTGTCCATTTGAAATCTATGTTCCTTAATATTCGTCTTCTCAAACACAGTAAAAAGGATTACCATGTGACACTTCCAGAGACATACTGTAGCGTTCTAGTTGTTACACGTCACGTTGACGTGACGCACGGCGGCCATGTTGGCGCCGGGATGCGCGCGCATCATTGGCGCGCTTGACATTCACCGGAGCAGAGCGCCGGCCGGCGCTCCTCGGACGAGTTTATCTAATATATAAATAAACGTGCACAGTACCCCAACGACTGCCTGCGAGTCATTATTAACCAACGTCACAGTGGCGACGAGGTCGGGACGACGACCAGACCGACGCTGGGAGCACAGAAGGGAGCACCAACCCACGTGGCTCCCACGAGGCACAGGGACACCAGGCCCATCCAAGCACCAGCAAGGTACACCTGGAGCAGCAAGGGTGGGGACACACCGCAAACGGCCCCGGTGAACGCACAGAGGCAGTGAGGAACCCGAGGAGCGTGGCAGTGCCACAGCACAGCATTCAAGCGGCATAAAGGCCAGAGAGACAGCAAGTCCACAGTGCAGCCATAGCACACGAGCCACTTTCCTGCATAACCACGCACAGGGAGCGCTGTGCTGGCTACTAAAGAGGAGGAAGTGGGGTCTAGCGACAAGAGCCCCCAGAGGAACAAGCACACAGGAGACGAAAACAGCACCCCAGGCAGCCCCCCAGGAAAAACCACCGAAGGGACAGGCGGTAAGGAAGTGAAGATGAGTACCCCGGCGGGATATGCAATTGCACCGGTACAATTCCTACCGAAGCCCGGAGAGCCTCTAATGAAGTGGGAGGACTGGAAGGAGTATATAGATAACTTCATAGGGGTCCTAGAAGATGAAAATGAAGAAAAATTCACTCCCCAGAGAAAGAAACGAATCCTACTATTAAATCTAGGACCAGAAGGACTGAGAATATACAAGAGTCTAGTACCGAAAAAGAGAGAAGACACAGACAACGATGTATATGCACACGCAGTGGAGGACCTGGACGAAAGGTATCGCCCCACCATCTGTGTGTCAGTGGATAGATATAACTTCCAGCAAAGGAAACAAAAGGTGGGAGAAACTATCGAAGAGTATGTAGCAGCATTGAGAAAACTGGCGGCCACGTGTAAATACGCGCTGTGGGAGGATGAATTCATAAAAGACCAGGTGGTCATGCATACCACGAGTGCAAATGTACAGGACAAACTGTGGGCGAGCGGTGACACCACGCTTAAAGACGTGTTGGTTATAGTGAAGAGAGCAGAACTCGCAAAGAGATGCGCCAATGCAACCAAGAAAGAGGTAGCCACTCCCACCATGGTGAACAGAATACAGGAGGAAGATCACCGTAAAGACCAAAGAAACAAGCAACCAGTAACCAAAGGAATCAGCAGATGGCAAGGGAAACCGGCGAGCAGTGAGAACAAGAAAACGTGCTACAGGTGCGGAAGCTGGTCCCATGAAGCCCATGACAGAAAATGTCCGGCATTCCGGGCCAAATGCCTACACTGCGGCATCGTAGGTCACTACGAGAAGGTATGTCGAAAGAAACAGCAAAAGCCTAACGTCGTTCATTACCCCGTTTGGATGCTACAGATTTTGTCGCATGCCGTTTGGGCTGGCCTCGGCGGCAGCCGTCTTTCAAAAAATGATGCACCACCTATTCAGAGGCTGTGAAGACGTCCAGTACTTCCAGGATGATATCCTGGTGATGGGAAGAGACAGAAGAGATCATGACCGAAAACTAGAGAAGGTACTGCAAACATTGGAAGCCAAAGGTCTCACGGCAGAGTGGTCGAAATGTCGGTTGGGCCTACAATCAGTGACATACTTAGGCCACGAAATTGGACAACAGGGGATCACGCCCAAGGCGGAGAACGTGAAGGCCATTGCAGAAGCACCGCCCCCCAAGAACAAGGAGGAAGTCAGGTCGTTCCTGGGAATGGCGGAGTACTATAGCAAATTTGTGGTACACTTCGCCTCCAAAACCTACAACATGAGACTGCTGACCCGAGAAAGCACGGCGTTCCAGTGGACACCGGAAGCCCAAGCAGAGTTTGAAGTCATCAAAAAGGAGATCTCAGGAGCCATACCGCTCAAGGGGTACGATCCACAAGGCACCACCGTGCTCATCACCGACGCCAGCGACAAGGGCCTAGGCGCAGTCCTCATGCAAGACCGAGGAAGAGGGGACATGGAGACAATCAGCTTCGCCTCCAGAGCGGTGACAGAGACCGAAAGCAAATACAGCGTCATCGAAAAGGAGATGCTAGCGGTAGTGTGGGCCACGACGAGGTTCCGGCAATTCTTATGGGGCACCCGATTCCTGCTTAAGACAGACCACAAGCTGTTAGTGAAGGTACTAACATCGTGTGGACATGCCAGCGCCACACCCAGGATATCGAAAATGTCCTTAAAACTGCTGGAATTCAGATATGATGTAGAGTACATCCCAGGGAACAAGAATCGAGTGGCGGACTACCTGAGCCGAGCAGCAGCCATGGAGCCTGGGGAGGAAGATCCAGCAGATGGAGGGGAATTGGTGGCTCTCATAGAAGATCAAGAGAAGGTAATTAGCATACAAGAATGGATGGAAGCGTACGAAGAAGATCCCGACATCAAAGATGTAAGGGTGCACATCATACAAGGTTGGCCAGAGAAGAGAAAAGTGAGGACAAACCTCAAACCATTTTATGAGGTGAAAGAAGAACTGTCAGTAGGAGACAAGGGCATCTTCATCTACCGGGGAGACAAGGTAGTTCCCCCAAGAAATCTCATCAACAAATTGCTGGATTTATTACATGAAGGCCATCTTGGAATAGGAAAGCTCAAGGCCCGAGCGAAGCAAAATTACTGGTGGCCAGGAATGGACGTAAGAGCAGAGAGGCATGTCAGAGAGTGTTCCCAATGCCAAGGGGCCGACAAAACGTTGAGACCACTACGTCCAGCTCTAGGAAAATTTGACAATCCCTTAAATCCATGGGAAGAGTTGTCTATAGACATCCTAGGACCGGTGCTTGATGACCAGAGCACACAGAACTATGTATGCGTCATCATAGACCGTTATTCCAAGTGGCCAGAGATCAAAGTGAGTGAATCCATGGACACGGAGAACATTCTAGAGTTTCTGTCCGAAACGTTCACCAGAGAAGGTATTCCTAAGTCCATCCTAAGTGATAATGGACCTCAGTTCACGTCGGAAAGATGGAAACAATTCATGGAAAGGAATGGCATCTCCATAAAGCACACAGCCATCTACCATCCAGCGGGAAATGGTTTAGTCGAAAGATTTAACAGAGTAGTGATGGGAGCCATACAAGCGGCTATTTCTAACAACAAAGACTGGAAGAGAGCGTTGGAGAATATGGTATGGGCCTACAGAATAACCCCCACAGGTACGGGGTACAGCCCATTTCAAATATTGAGAGGACGTGAGCCCTTCACGCATGACAACAGGGTCTGGAAGGAGAAGGTGGTAACCAGCGAGTGGTCTCCGGCCGTAGTAAGGGCCAATCTTGAAAGAGCACAAGCCATCTACACCAACAACTACAACAAACGCAGGAATGTGAAGGACACTCAATTGGAAAGAGGAGAGTGGGTAAGAGTAAGGCTAGCCACCTTACAAAGAAAAGGAGACAGCAAGTATAGCAAACCCTTGCAAGTCAAGGAAGTATATGATCGAGCGGCTCTGCTCAGCGACGGGAATGTGTGGTCGCAGGACCGAATGGCCAGGTGCAACAAGATAGTGAGGTGGGGACGACGGTCCTCAGAAGGTGTGGATATGGATGACGTGATCGGGGAAGAGAAGCCCAGTGGAAGTGAGCAAGAAGATGGAGCAAGTGCAAGAGGAGAGCAAGAAGGTGAAGAAGGAAGCGAGACTCAGAGAGCGGAGATGGACGTGTCGGGTGGTAATACGAATGATGAAGGAGCAATGAGCGGAGGAGCAGAAGATACGGAAACGCAGGGGCAAGGTGCCCGAGAGAACATTGGCAAGGTGACCAGGAGAGGCAGACAAATTGTAAGGCCTGCCCGATTTCGAGACTTTGAGCTAGACTGCGAACTGTAAGTGACTGATCTTGGGTTTGGTAAAAGGGGGAGATATGTAGCGTTCTAGTTGTTACACGTCACGTTGACGTGACGCACGGCGGCCATGTTGGCGCCGGGATGCGCGCGCATCATTGGCGCGCTTGACATTCACCGGAGCAGAGCGCCGGCCGGCGCTCCTCGGACGAGTTTATCTAATATATAAATAAACGTGCACAGTACCCCAACGACTGCCTGCGAGTCATTATTAACCAACGTCACACATACAGTCTTCAGTTTGGGTGTGAACGTTCAAATCAATCGAGAGAATCCCCATGTTTACTAGACGGAATAGAGAACATTATGGGCCATAAATATAATTTGTAAAGAACCACTCATGCACACTATTGCCAGGCACAGAGATAAACCATGGACAGAAATTCTATAAACGAATTAAGTATTGCTGTTGCACTAAATGCACCAGAAACTGTTTTTTTTGTAGCAGAGCAATAAGGTAAATACCGTTATGGCTTCATGTGTATAAGAAGGTCTACATATTATATATAACCTTCAGTTTAACTCCTTCTGGGTAAAAGAAAACAACAACTTTCAAAAGAGGTCGAAAGGCGATGAATCATCACCCTGCCCACAAAAGAGTGTGAAGCCCACAGCATGCGGCTTTGTGTTTGAAGGGCTGAGACTTGAGGGAGGGGTCCGCATATGTATCGAAAACGCGACCATTCGCGCCCTGTCTTCAGATCTATACATAACTAATGTTAACGCTGAACAGCTCTTGAGCGTCTGTGCATTAAAGGCACGGATAATTACAAAGTAAAAAACACAAAACAGATTCAAACGCATTTATTTAGCATTTCCAGACCGAAGAACAAAAGATTTGCCTTTTTAGGCGTCTGAATTAATTCAAGAATATGTTAGTGGTGAGGCGTCCTCCCAGGCCTTTGATACGACAGTCGCATCAAATAAAATGCGGCAGGCGAAGGTGCGCAAGAGGGCCGCTCTCCTGGGCGCACGTCTTTTTGTTATGCCGTTCCATTCTCTGACAGAGGGCCCTCTTGTTCTATCCGAATATTTATAATTAGTGCCCGTTTATACTTATTTGCTGAATATCTTTACATTTGCATATTTGGAAAGCATTTTCAAAAAACGAATTGGTCGAGTGCACTTTTTGTAATAACGTGTCTGCTATGAGGTCTTTTGAATTTTCTATAAACGAATTAAGTATTGCTGTTGCACTAAATGCACCAGAAACTGTTTTTTTTGTAGCACAGCAATAAGGTAAATACCGTTATGGCTTCATGTGTATAAGAAGGTCTACATATTATATATAACCTTCAGTTTAACTCCTTCTGGGTAAAAGAAAACAACAACTTTCAAAAGAGGTCGAAAGGCGATGAATCATCACCCTGTTATGCGTGTACGTTTTCAGAAGACTCTCATACGACGGTTATTGTAAAAGATACGTTTTAGGCATCATACCTATTCCATTATTAATGAATTGGATGAATTGAGCCCAAATAGTAGAAAGCAGTTGTAATAATCCATTGGTAAAATTAAAATCTGTTACACACGTGCTAGAAACAATAAGTAGGAGATGCTACAAACGCATCCATCTGCTCTGGGGGTTTGTTTCTTTGCAGCAGTGCCCTACGAAGACTAGGACAGGCAAAGAGCCGGCAGATAAGATCAGAAGAAAGAAAATCTGGGTTATGCTCAGCCACTCAATAAGAAGATCCCGATAGATTTGGGGGACAGAGACCCCCAACTCGCGGCCGCCCCGGAAGTCAGGCACGGTCGCCTGTGACGGGGGCGGGGCCACGTTCACACCGGAAGAGGAGGCAGGCGGAGTCGTAGCGTCTCGCGGCCCGGGGCTCCTGTGAGCGGTGTAGAGCCCCGGGGCCGCGCCAGCAGGAGGTTGGGCGCCGCGTGCTGAGGTAAGGTAAGTTCTGGAGCGCGATTGGTGCACTTGTGTGTGTGTATGCTCGTGTGTGTGTGTGTACTTATGTGTGCGACAGTGACGGCGGGGGAGGGGGGGCCTCGGTGCACTTGTGTGTGTGCGCGCGTGTGTGTATGAGTCAGGGGTGGTGTCTGCACTTGTGTGTGTGCGCGCGTGTGTGTATGAGTCAGGGGGGGTGTCTCTGTATGTATGTATGTGCGTGCGTGCATGGGCGCTTGTGTGTGTGTATGCGCATGCGTGTGGGGTGCTTGCGCTTCCCAGGAGACAGCGCCTGGCCACAGCGCGCGTTCCAGTTACAAATCGCCTGGAAGGATGCGCGTGACCTGGACTGTCTCCTGGGACTGAGAGTCGCTGACAAAAGATCTCCTGGCGGACACAGCGCTGACGCGCTGTTAAACGCCAGGAGACCTAAAAAGAAGCTGGAAGGACTGGCCTGCTGTCTGCCTTGCTGAGGAAGGAGGGGAAGAGACCTAAAGAGGACTTTGCTGACGTGTGCTTGAAACATTCTCCAAGGGCTTGATTGAGCTTGCCCCTGACCTGAACCCCAGGACTAGTGGGTTCTCTGTGCCTTGGCTCATCTGCGATTGAGCCGTGTGTTTCCTCCCGCCGGAGGCAAGACTGCGCCCCCCTAGCCCCCTCCTAGAAGTATGTCACTCTGGAGCTTGCCTGCCCTTTCAACCGTTGAGAGCCTCGCTCTGCCCAGAGCCGCTCTCTGCCCCTCTGGTCAGGCCGCCTGCTCCTCTGCCACTGTTCGTTACTGGAGTACTTGGAGTGCTTGTCTACCCCCTCCCGCCAGAATCCTGGTCTCCCCGAGCGCACATCCATAGCCTGGATGGCCGCCCGTGCACTGTGATCGCACCCAGACGCCCCGATGTGCCCTCTGATCTCAGGAAGAGGCCGCGCCGCATAACCAAAGGACTCGCCACCTTTACAGCCTGTATTGGAGGTCTCTGTGCCGCGCCCCGCCATCTGGAAGCCACCCGCTGTCCACAGACCCCAAGGTACGTCTGACCTCAGAAGCGTTCTATGACGCGTCTGCCTGCCTGGCCCAGGAGCAGACGTCGCGCATTTCCCAGGACGAACTGCACACTACGGGCTCAGGGCCCGCAACGTTTTCTTTCCCCGTTATTCACTGTGCGCCCCCACCGTGCCCGGAACGCCGATCTGCCGACTGGACCACTGGTAGAATTTGGCGCGTACCCAGGAAAGCTTCCCCCCCCTCTTCCCATGAGCGTACGAGTCGCAACAGCCCAGTACGACTCGTACCCACCTCTAACTTCAGCAGCGCTGTACGCGGCATACCGTGGGAAGTGTGAGAGTCAGCAGGACTTCACTCCCTGGCCCGTACGACGCGCAGGGAAGTTCGTTAAGCATACAGCCGGTACGATCCGTGCCCCAGTGCCTGGATAAGGTGCCCACAGTGTGTAAAAGTAGTTTAAGACAAACAAGGACTGAGAGAAGAAAAAATCTACAAATTGAGAAGAACACTTGCGATTGTTTCACATCTTGTGGCCAAAGCTAAAACGTTAACAGAGGTCTTGTAATGTTTTGCCTGCATAGATAGATATATATTTTTACATAAAGTATTCATATTTTCACATAACCAATGAATGGTGTCCATTTGTGGGGGGATTAATGTATTTACTGTGTGTACCTACAAATGCTTAACCATTAACGCCTGAAGATTAGCCTTGGCTGCTCCAGCCACGCACCTAGAGGGTGAGCAAGGGTAATTCTGAAGGGGTCATCCTGCACCCTGACTTAGAGGAGAGGGTCCCTGCTTGTCACAAGTGAATACTTGCGCCAATCAGAGACCCCCAATTCTAACACCGCTGGAGAGAGTTAAGAATAGGTTGGGTTTGTGAGAGAGTGCTTAGTGTTCACTCGCCAGTCGTCTGCAGGTCCTGCTGGAGAGAGTTAAGAATAGGTTGGGTTTGTGAGAGAGTGCTTAGTGTTCACTCGCCAGCCGTCTGCAGGTTCTGTTGGAGAGAGTTAAGAATAGGTTGGGTTTGTGAGAGAGTGCTTAGTGTTCACTCACCAGCCGTCTGCAGGTCCTTCTGGAGAGAGTTAAGAATAGGTTGGGTTTGTGAAAGAGTGCTTAGTGTTCACTCGCCAGCCGTCTGCAGGTTCTGTTGGAGAGAGTCTAGAATAGGTTGGGTTTGTGAGAGAGTGCTTAGTGTTCATTCACCAGCCGTCTACAGGTCCTGCTGGAGAGAGTGTAGAATAGGTTGGGTTTGTGAGAGAGTGCTTAGTGTTCACTCGCCAGCCATCTGCAGGTTCCGCTGGAGAGAGTTAGGAATAGGTTGGGTTTGTGAGAGAGTGCTCAGTGTTCACTCCCCAGCCATCTGCAGGTTCCGCTGGAGAGAGTTAAGAATAGGTTGGGTTTGTGGGAGAGTGCTTAGTGTTTACTCACCAGCCGACTGCAGGTCCTGCTGGAGAGAGTTAAGAATAGGTTGGGTTTGTGAGAGAGTGCTTAGTGTTCACTCACCAGCCGTCTGCAGGTCCTGCTGGAGAGAGTCTAGAATAGGTTGGGTTTGTGAGAGAGTGCTTAGTGTTCACTCACCAGCAATTTGCAGGTCCTGCTGGAGAGAGTTAAAAATAGGTTGGGTTTGTGAGAGAGTGCTTAGTGTTCACTCACCAGCCGACTGCAGGTCCTGCTGGAGAAAGTCTAGAATAGGTTGGGTTGTGAGAGAGTGCTTAGTGTTCACTCACCAGCCGTCTGCAGGTCCTGCTTGAGAGAGCTTAGAATAGGTTGGGTTTGTGAGAGAGTGCTCAGTGTTCACTCGCCAGCCATCTGCAGGTTCCGCTGGAGAGAGTTAATAATAGGATGGGTTTGTGGGAGAGTGCTTAGTGTTTACTCACCAGCTGACTGCAGGTCCTGCTGGAGAGAGTTAAGAATAGGTTGGGTTTGTGAGAGAGTGCTTAGTGTTCACTCACCAGGCGTCTGCAGGTCCTGCTGGAGAGAGCTTAGAATAGGTTGGGGTTGTGAGAGAGTGCTCAGTGTTCATTCGCCAGCCATCTGCAGGTTCCGCTGGAGAGAGTTAAGAATAGGTTGGGTTTGTGGGAGAGTGCTTAGTGTTCACTCACCAGCCGTCTGCAGGTCCTGCTGGAGAGAGCTTAGAATAGGTTGGGTTTGTGAGAGAGTGCTCAGTGTTCACTCACCAGCCATATACAGGTTCCGCTGGAGAGAGTTAAGAATAGGTTGGGTTTGTGGGAGAGTGCTTAGTGTTTACTCACCAGCCGACTGCAGGTCCTGCTGGAGAGAGTTAAGAATAGGTTGGGTTTGTGAGAGAGTGCTTAGTGTTCACTCACCAGCCGTCTGCAGGTCCTGCTGGAGAGAGCTTAAAATAGGTTGGGTTTGTGAGAGAGTGCTTAGTGTTCACTCACCAGCCGTCTGCAGGTCCTGATTGAGAGAACTTAGAATAGGTTGGGTTTGTGAGAGAGTGCTTAGTGTTCACTCGCCAGCCGTCTGCAGGTCCTGCTGGAGAGAGTTTAGAATAGGTTGGGTTTGTGGGAGAATGCTTAGTGTTCACTCGCCAGCCGTCTGCAGGTCCTGCTGGAGAGAGCTTAGAATGGGTTGGGTTTGACAGGGAGAGAGTCAAGGTATGGCTGACCTTTTCCATGGTGGGGCACTGTTAGCAGATAAATATACACACTCTTGCCAGTAGTACTAAGAGTGTTGATCACCATCACCGTTCCCTTGTAAAGTTTACATGTTTCTATTACTTTCATGTTTTACATCACAAACCTTGATTTACAAACCTGTGCTGAATATTCCCAGCTGGCAGCGCATCAGGACATAGTAGGAGGGGCCTGATACAGTCACTTATTGCGATCAGTGAGGATGATTAAGTGGTTATAAACAGATCCGACATTGAAATCCATCGGCTTTAAGTCTCTGTGCTCTCCCCTTTAAGATTCGGCTAACCAACAGTGTTACATCAGGCCCCTCACACCTCTCCGATGAGGAACACCCTAGACCAGTGGTCTTAAAACCTTTTAATACCACCCCCCTTCCTCCCAGCAATCATAGGGCGCCCCTTAGAAATTTTCACAATTATTGTATTAAATTGTCAATGTTTAAATATGTCTAGACTTATTTAAGCAATGCAGTTAAGTTCTGTTTTAAAAATGCAATCAAATGCATGATTGCCCAACATACTGTTCTAGTCAGACAGGCCTTACTACAGCTTAGTAGCCCGCTGCCGAGGGACTGCGGCTCGGGCGTAAACTCAGGTTCAGGATCTTTAACAACCGGTATACCCTGAGACAGAAAGACTAAAAGGCTATTAGAATATTCCATCCACTGTGGGTAGAATGTTCTAAATTAAAAAGGAAGAAACATGAAGACAAACATTGGAACATTGGAGGTCAGAACAGATATTGGTCTCATGATCACTGTGCCATGGTATTCAAGCTAGCCTGGCTGATGAGGAGCGATACCTCAAAACTGATCCTAGGATGCTTGTTTCTAGTCCAGGGAGGACCTGCCTTGGCAGCTAGGGCTGGATTGTTTCCATGAGGAGCAGGTTCAAGACTGATTTGCATATGGCTGGCTCTAAATTGGTGTGCCATGGTGTGCAAAAGTACAATGGATTGAACCCAGATTTCTTGACTGGGAGTCAATGTTTGATTTGTTCCTCGTTCCGTCCATCATTTGTGTGTCTTTTGCTTTCTCACCCTAAGTGTGCCGGGTATACTCAGACTTGGGTCCTGGGCTAACTGTGCCACTGTTTTAAGCTTCTAACTATAATGGGGTGGCCCAGTGACCCTCAGAACCTGGGTTCCAAGATTATACAAAAACAATGGCTCTGTTGGGTGAAAAGTCAATTTCTTTGTAAATCTAAATGGTAGGCAAAACTATCAATGTATTTCACAAAGTTTTTTAGAAATACATAATCACCCTGGAACAGAATTACTTGTTGAGGGAGAAAAGGGGAAAGAAGGAAGAAACACACACCATTTTGGATTTAATCCAAAATATTCTCATTTTTAGAAAATCTGACATAGATATAGCATTGGTAAACATGGGAATGGGTTGTCCAAATCAAAATTAGCATAAACGTACAAATAACAGATACGTGCTTAGGTGAATAATAGTGACAAGTGATGTTGACTGTGTGTGGATACACAAATACATAAAAACAAATAAAGATAAGTCCAAAATTCAACATCAATTTGTTTCAACAAGTACATATGTTTTCTCCTATTGTCGTTGAAACTTGGTATGGACTGATTAGTAGCACAACGTTGATGTTTCGACCCTATAAGATGGTGCTGGCTTTATCGCAACCGTGTCGAGTCTTCATAAGGACTAACAAGCAAGTGGACAACCTGTTGGTTTTGAATCTTTCAGCACCTATTTCTATATAGGCAGGAGGGTGGGGATGTGTCAGCCGACACCATCCACGACCAAGGGTTCAATCGCAGTATCTTGTGCAGTAAATGCGTAAAATGTCTCCACCAGCCGGTGGATAAAAATGGAAGATTTCGGTTGAGTGCCGCTTGTGCGATCACTTCAGGATAAGATCAAGGAACGTCTCTCTCCTTCACGATCTGGCGATCAATGCGATAAAGCCAGCACCATCTTATAGGGTCGAAACGTCGACGTTGTGTTCGAGTTGGAAAAAGGAAGTTTGGAAATGGAGTCTGGAGAAGTTTGGAGACAGAGGAAATTTGGAGCTTAATATTTATTGTTTTTTCGCAGTCACAAAAGAGGAAGATGGGTGCTGCTCATGGGGACTTATACATGTTCTAAGTTCCGGAATGTTTTAAAGTATTCTAAGTTCTAAGATATTGTTGCTGCTGTGTTTGGGCGGTAATAAAAGAGGTATGCTACTAATTTTTCCATCTCTTTTGAAAACCTTAAAACCTTTGGAACCCTTTCCTGAACTGGCACACAGATAAAATCTATCCTGTATCCAACTACAGTTTCCAAAACCCAAGGATCCTGCGTTATCTCTTGCCATCTGGAAACTAACTGGGCTAGTCTGATACACTAAAAATGAAATGCGAGGTTTTGTAATGTGCTTGGATTTCTTTCTCACAGAATAAAAACCAAGAACGTTTCTTTACCTTTAGGCCTCTTTGTGCTAGTCTCCCAATGGGTTCCTGATATTTCCTGTTTTTCCTAGCTGTAGGGAAATAAACAATAGCACAGAATAGACACTTAAGTTGATGCCAGAATGCTTGCTGATTTTTTTTAGGTTTGAAGATTGATAAAAGCTTTTTGCACGTTCACTGCCATGATATGGCTTTTCTCCTGTGTGTCTTCGCTGATGTATAGAACTATGCACAAGAAAATGGGCCGTTAGTGCAAGATTGGTTGTACTGCACTTACACCTAAGAACCCACAATCCCTCGACCGACTAGCTATAGTGTCTCATTAGCTCCCCAGCCCATCCGAAGATACCTAATGCTTAGACAAACCCAGAACACGGAACTCCCGACCTCTCAGAGTCGTCGTAGCAATGCACACCCTTTTGCTCACTTACCTGTGCTTGTCCACACCAAACAATGCAGAGTCTATGTAAAGTTTATAGTGTTTATTTTTCAACTAACAAACTCTGTGCGTAGTTCTATAATGCATTCAATGAGCTAGCACCAGAAGAATAATACATAAGATAAAAACAATGATCAAAGTTACAATACCATAAAATAAGAAGGGAGAGATCATTCGGAATGACCAGTGGATATTATGGCCATAGCGCCTAGACCACCCTCCCCTGGTAGGAATATGTATATTATATAAAAGAAGCTCTCTGGGCCAATTCTGGGGAACCCCTCATCTTAGAACGTAGGAGTAAGGTTACATCATAGGTTCAGCAAGGCTCTAGTCTTCCGTCTGTCTAGAGAAAGCTGCTGCGTGTTAGTAAAACGCAAGCATTTCTCAATCGTGCAAAGAAGTGCCTAATGTTATGTCTAGGTAGTGCGGATTGACCAGAAGTGGAACGCACAGTGGCTTGTTTATCGACCTTGTACGCAATGAGCAAACTATAACAATATGAGCTCATGTGGGCACAAAGGTATTTTGCACAATAAGATACAGAGTGTTGTGCGCAAAAATAAAAAGACACGTAGATAAAATGGTTGCTACCTCAGGCTAACTTTAGCAAATATTAGCGTGACACTAGGGGCCGCACTACAGTTTTTCCCCAGTGTGTGCTCGCTGATGCTGTTTTAGGTTTGTTAATTGACAAAAGCTATTCCCACATTCACTGCAATGGTATGGTTTTTCTCCAGTGTGTGTTCGCTGATGAATCCTTAATGTTGAAGATGTAATAAAACTACGTCCACATTCACTGCAATGATATGGTTTTTCCCCTGTGTGTGTTCTCTGATGGAGTTTTAGGTGTGATAATCGACTAAAGCTCTTTCCACATTCACTGCAATGGTATGGTTTTTCTCCCGTGCGTGTTCGCTGATGTCTATGTAGGACTGATGAGAGACAAAATCTCTTCCCACATTCATTGCACTGGAATGGTTTTTCCCCAGTGTGTGTTTTCTGATGCTCCTTTAGGTACCATAATCTACAAAAGCTCTTCAGACATTCACTGCAATGATATGGTTTTTCCCCTGTGTGTGTTTGTTGATGATATATTAATCCTGAAGAGGAACTAAAACTACTTCCACATTCACTGCAAGGATATGGTTTTTCGCCTGTGTGTGTTCTCTGATGCAGTTTTAGGGGTGATACATCTATAAAGCTCTTCCCACATTCATTGCACTTGAATGGTTTTTCCCCAGTGTGTGTTCGCTGATGACTCATGAGTTTTGATAATTCTATAAAACTACTTCCACATTCACTGCAATAATATGTTTTTTCCCCTGTGTGTGTTTGTTGATGATACATTAATCCTGAAGAGGAACTAAAACTACTTCCACATTCACTGCAAGGATATGGTTTTTCTCCAGAGTGTGTTCTCTGATGCTGTTTTAGGTGTGCTAATTGACTAAAGCTCTTCAGACATTCACAGCAATTATATGGTTTTTCTCCTGTGTGTGTTCTCTGATGTTGTTTTAGGCCTGACAATAGACTAAAGCTCTTCAGACATTCACTGCAAGGATATGTTTTTTCCCCTGTGTGTGTTCTCTGATGCCGTTTTAGGCCTGATAAATATATAAAGCTCTTCCCACATTCATTGCACTTGAATGGTTTTTCCCCAGTGTGTGTTCGCTGATGACTCATGAGTTTTGATAATTCCATAAAACTACTTCCACATTCACTGCAATGATATGGGTTTTTCCCCTATGTGTGTTCGCTGATGCTTGTTTAGGCCTGATAATTGACTAAAGCACTTCAGACATGCATTGCATTTGTATGGCTTTTCTGTGTGTGTTCTCTGATGCAGTTTTAGTCTTGGTAAATATACTCTGTGTTTTATATAGCAGATCCCCCATTTCTTTTAACTTTCATTTAACTGTGGTTTTCGCTGGTTGCTGTGGAATGGCCTGAAAGATCCATTCAATACACCTTTAGCACTGAATGGTGGCCTGATATCACTTTAGGAAGAAAAGTACTGCTGTAACCACCTCATGATCAGAGCTGGTATTGGAAATGTTTACACAAAAAGTGGTTGATCAGTGTTGCCTTAATTTTCTAGGGGGTAATTTCTTCATCTTGAGGCACGGAGGTGACAGCTGAGACTCGTAGAATCACCGAATTGCCCTTGACGGTACTTCAAAGATCTTTCAGTTTATGTTCAGGTTCGGCTGCCTCTGTCGGCACTTATGTTTTCCTGAATACTGGAACTCAATGTTTCTGACTTTGCTTTTGCAGATTTACAGTATTATCTTCATTATTCCTAAACATTTTGTGCAATCAAGGATTATTTTCTGTCGGATGTAAAAAGATTTAAATTACTTAAATGGAAAATACCAGAATGTGCATATACAATTTTTAATTGATTGTAAAAGCATCTCATTTATTACTATTGCTGAAACTTATGAAGACATATTTAAGACACATTTAACCATACAGAGATATTTGCATAACAGTTCCTTTGAATACGCCACATCTTATTTATTTCAGCAAAGGGGTCATAGAGTAACTTAGCTAAAAAAGGGCGCTCGCATAGCACTCATATACTAGTTACAGCTTTAGGTAGATGCATATGGTCAAGGTTTTGTTAAAACAAGAACAGCTCTTAGAGTAAGAGAAGGATCAGGAAGACTCAAGACAGCAAGGTGGATATCAGAATGTTGTGCCATGCATAAAATCCTATTATTCACTGAGGTGCCTGGTTTCATTCACTACTAACTACTAACTCTTTTTTCAGGAGGATTCCCCTCACTGTTGTCTCAAGGCTTGATTACGGGGGCCTTTTGTGAGCTGATTGTGTTTGGGGCCCTTGTGGCGTAAAGGGGCTCTATCTGAGCCTTGTAGAACCTGCATCATGTATCGACCCTCTCCCCATATAAAGTCCCTGCCCAATCTAAAATGTTGGCACCTCTAAGACTCTAGGAATCTAGATATTGACAAAGAACTTAGCATGTCCTTCTTGTGGACATGAAAGAAGGACCATCATGTTCTGTAGCTTTAAAGTATTTCTAAGGTGGAGGCCATCTTAGAATGTTGTTGTTTACTAATTCTGCTTACATTTCCAGACTGGCTGGGTCGAATTTCCAAGTGCATCTTAGTCCACTGTTCATCCTATCCCCCCTATCCCTCTCTTCTGGATTCTATCTTCCTAATTGCATAATCTAGTTTGACCTAATGTATTTCAACTTCCCTTTTTTATATTTGCAGCTGGGCCCTCTGTTCAGGATTTGCTGTTTTCCACCTAGTAATTGCATGCACATAACGCTGGGAAGCCCACAAAAGAAAGAGTACCTTCTTCTCTCTTGATCTTCTGTCATTATGCTGTTGTTTAATGGGCTGTCTTTGTAGAACGGAGTCATGGAACTTTCCTCCAGCCACCCCATAATTTGCTCCATCCCTTCCTTCCTTCCTTCATCTGACCATACCCCCTTCTCCTCAACTCCCCTAAGCTTCCCCCCACGTGCGCATGTAGTACTCCGGTCCCTCCCCTCTTTCCACTATGGAAATTTGGTGCCTTTAACCAT
This sequence comes from Lissotriton vulgaris, assembly GCF_964263255.1. Taxonomy (NCBI): domain Eukaryota; kingdom Metazoa; phylum Chordata; class Amphibia; order Caudata; family Salamandridae; genus Lissotriton; species Lissotriton vulgaris. Next base: position 154,649 of record NW_028252791.1, on the reverse strand, counting down.
GGATTCCCTTTCTCGAAGATCACTGGACTCCAAATTTGTTCCAGACGGCTGAAATTCCTACACTATCATATACCCCATAAACTAAAAGCGTGTTCAAGAACTTCAAACACAGGCTTCTCAAATTTCTCCCATGAACTCCTATTTCCACCCCCTATGTCTTCACGAATAAAGGCGCTACCCTAAGTGACTTTGGGCCATAAGTAGGTAGCTTAATAGCGTGTTCAAAAACTTCAAACACAGGCTTCTCAGATTTCTCTCATGAACCCTTATTTCCACCCCCTATGTCTTCACGAATGAAGACGATACCATAAGTGACCTTGGGCCGTATGTAGGTAGCTTAATACCGGTCGGCAACGGCCGAAAATCGGTAAATTTCCTGTTACCGACCGGTATTTAGCTTTTTCTAATGTAGGTAGCTGGCTTAAGGATTGGGTAATTTACCGAATCGGTAATTTAAGGAATCAGTAAATTACCGGTAAATTACCGAATTCTTAAAATACAGAATCGGTAAATTACCGAATCCTTAACTCCTATGTAGGGACCACTCAAGTGAGTGCATTTTTTATTTAAGGATACGCTATTTACCACCAACTACAAGTTGGTGGTAAATATTGAATACCTTTAAGAAAGCAATTTTGTGCTTTTTAAAAGTCCGTAGGGCATGTATGTGCGCTACATGTGCACAAATGCACGATTCAGGGATGCAACAGGGTGTCAATGTGACACCCTGCCACCCTTGAATATGCTCCGCCTATTACCGATTCAGTATTTACCGAATCGGAAATAGTGAATGGCTTCCCATTCATTCCTATGGGCCTCCAGGCCGATAGAAATGAATGGCAATTACTGAATCTGTAAATACCAAATCGGTAATACCGAATATTACCAATTCTGTCAAATTTACCGAATTTTTACCTACATACTATTTATTGATTCTTAAATACAGAATCGGTAAAATTCGGTATTTAAGAATCAGTAAATAGAGATTACCTACATATGGCCCCTTATCTTTTGCATTAAAAGACCAGCACAATGAAGGAAAGCCCTTTGCTCTCTGCTCTGGATCACTGCATCCACTAAAGCCCCCCACAGTCTCAGACTCTCTGCAACTTCCTCTATTGTTGGCCGAGCAGAGGCTATCATCTCCCTTTATTATAATGGGATTATCCTCATCCAAGCATCTAAACGCAGCCTAGAATTACTTGATTACATTTTCCTCTCATCAAACTCTCTGTGATGAATAAGTTTCCTCCCTGACCCAAGCTCATCCTAGCCCTTTAGTCATCCCACGGGTACCTCGTTCTGTATCCTCCTCTCTCCCCACTACTTGTATTGCTCTACCCCTTTCCCCTCCTCCCTATCCACCTTCATCAGATTACCCAACAGCATTCATTTACCATTACCCTTGCAGCTTGTTTCAACCAACATTTTTCATCATAATAACCTGAGCCCTCATCACACCCCCAGAGCAGCGACCACTGAAACACACTGACTCGATACTAACACCTTCACCTCATCTCTGGCCCTTACCTCTGAACATTTATTTTACTTAGTTTTATAAAGCGCTGTTACACACATCCCAGACAGGCTTCAGGCCACAGCACGGGACAGAAACCGCCTTGTTAGCAGTCACCGAGGATACTAGAAGGATCCTGGACCAGGGAGGATCAGTGGCAGTGATCCTCCTTGATCTAAGCGCCGCCTTCGATACGGTCAGCTATTCCACCTTGCTGGACCGTCTCCACAACATCGGAGTCTCAGGTGACGCATTAAGGTGGTTTGAATCCTTTCTGTCTGGGAGGTCGTTTCAGATCTTCGACGGTGTAACAGTATCCACCAGCAAACCTCTGAGTTGTGGAGTGCCACAGGGCTCCTCCCTGAGCCCTGCGCTGTTTAACGTCTACATGAGGCCGCTGGCAGGTGTCGTCGAACCGCATGGCATTAAAATCGTGTCATACGCCGACGACACCCAGTTGGTGGTCTCACTTGCCACCGAGAACAGCAAGCACTCCTCAGTTGATTTGCTACACTGCCTAGAGGATAGAAAGAGTTGGATGACCAGCTCCTTCCTCAAATTAAATGGAGACAAGACGGAGCTCATGCTCCTAGGCCCACCCTCCCCAGTCCCATTCACCTCCCTGTGGCCCAATGCATTGGGTCCCCCCCCCCACCCCAAAGGAAAGCGTGAAGAGCCTGGGAGTGTGGTTGGATAACAAACTCTCCTTCTCCACCCAGGCCACAAAACTATCTGCCACATGTTTTGGCCTACTGAGAACCCTGAGGAAGGTTCTTCCGCTGCTGCCGCTAGAAGCTAAAAAGGTTGCGGTCCAAGGGTTAATCCAGTCCCACCTGGACTCGAACAATGCCCTATACATGGGGGCACCTGAGTTTACACTCCGGAAATTACAGGTGGTGCAAAACTGTGCAGCACGTTCTCTGCTGGAAATCCCGCGCACTCAGTCTGCCAAACCTGCCTTAAAAAGTCTCCACTGGCTGCCAGTGAGGCAGAGAGTAGCCTTCAAAGCACTATGCTTGGCGCATCGCACCTTCTGGAACACAAGCCCGCCAATCAACAGAAATCTTGTCACCCCCTATCATCCCAACAGGAACCTGCGATCAAGGGAGGCCTTCCTTGCTGTCATCCCCAGAGTAAAGCGAGCCAGAGCCGGGGGAAGACTGTTCTCTCTGAATACCGCCAGGCTCTGGAATGACCTTCCCCTTTCACTCCGGTCCAACTCAGATCTTCTTTCATTCCGCAAACACCTAAAAACATGGCTGTTTGACAAACTCCCTGTACCCTAGCACCCCCTCCGCCACTTCTGGTCAGCTCAGCGCTTGGACGCCCACGGGCAGCAATCGCGCTTTACAAATACTGTTACAATTACAATTACAATTACAATAAGACCCACGAGGGTATCAGAGCGCTTTACAATAGTAGATAGTAGTGTATGGATAGCATAGGTGACTAGTAGTCAACAAATAATGATCCGCGAGGGAATCAGAACTAAGCATGGACGAAATTTGCGAATTCGCGGATTTCCCTGCGAAATCGCACAAAAAATCTGCAAATTCGTGAATTTTCCCGCGAAATAACTGATTTTTTAGTGATTTGCCCTGGAGTACTTTCTACTGGCTAATCCAGTAAGTGCTCCCTCATTGGGTAAATGTATAGTGCTTTTACTACATTGCAGCTGCGTAAAGGGCCAGAAGATGTGTCTCCAGTGACCATGTGTGCCTGTAACACAGGCACAGGCACACATGGTCACTGGAGACACATCTTCTGGCCCTTTACATAGCTACAGTGTAGTAAAAGCACTATCGGGCAGATGTACAAGCCGCTTGCGCCTCTTTTGCGCCGCAGTTGCGTCACTTTTGTGATGCAGCGGCAGCACAAAAGATGCGCCATGGTGCTGGGTATTAACAACGTGACGCCTCTGAGAGATGCGTCACGTTGTAAAGCCCTGCGCCATCAGGAGGCGTTCCGGCGCAGGGGAGGGCGTTTCTGCGCAGGAACGCCTCCTAAAAGTGGCTGAGTGAAATCTACAAGATTTCACTCAGTCACTTTTAGGCCAATGCTGCGTCAAAACCTTGCGCCTGCTTGAAGCAGGCACAAGTCTTGACGCAGCATTGAGAAAATAGGGACCCTCAGAGTATTGCTGGAGCTGCGTCGCCCTTGCAACGCAGCTCCAGCAATGTGCTGCTTTTACGGCACAGATGCGTGACTCATCTGTGCCGTTTTTGCCACATGGTGCGCCACATTGTAAATGCCGCGCACCATGGGTGGCGGAGCTGCGGCGCACAATAACTGGCGCATCCCTGGGGATGCACCAGTTATTGTAAATCTGCCCATATACATTTAGTCAACGAGGGAGCACTTACTGATTAGACAGTAGAAAGTACTCCAGTTGAGTAAAGGTATTGCACAAAAAGGTGGCTTCTTCGTGGACTAACACCCAGGGCGGGATTCATTCTGCCCCCTGTTAGACTCGTTTTTTGTGCCCTTCTGCCCTCTGTTAGACTCATTTTTCCCTTGTTTTTCTGCCCTTCTGCCCTCTGTTAGACTCGTTTTCCCTTGTTTTTCTGCCCTTCTTCACCCTGTTAGACTTGTTTTTTGTGCCCTTCTGCCCTCTGTTAGACTCGTTTTTCCCTTGTTTTTCTGCCCTTCTGCCCCCTGTTAGACTCGTTTTTTGTGCCCTTCTGCCCTCTGTTAGACTCGTTTTTCCATTGTTTTTTTGCCCTTCTGCCCTCCGTTAGACTCGTTTTTCCCTTTTTTTTCTGCCCTTCTGCCCCCTGTTAGACTCGTTTTTTGTGCCCTTCTGCCCTCTATTAGACTCTTTTTTCCCTTATTTTTCTGCCCTTCTGCCCTCTGTTAGACTCGTTTTTTTGTGCCTTTCTGCCCTCTGTTATTCCCTTGTTTTTGTGCCCTTCTGCCCTCTGTTAGACTCGTTTTTTGTGCCATTCTGCCCTCTGTTAGACTCGTTTTTGTGCCTTTCTGCCCCCTGTTAGACTCGTTTTTTGTGCCCTTCTGCCCTCTGTTACACTCGTTTTTCCCTTTTTCCCTTGTTTTTCTGCCCTTCTGTCCTCTGTTAGACTGTTTTTTTTGTGCCCTTCTGCCCTCTGTTAGACTCATTTTCCCTTGTTTTTCTGCCCTTCTGCCCTTTGTTAGACTGCTTTTTGTGCCTTTCTGCCCTCTGCATCACCACATCATCACTCAGCGCTACCCAAGCATCACTCAGCACCACCACATTATCACTCAGCACCACCACATTATCACTCAGCACCACCACAGCACCACCACAGCATCACTCAGCACCACCACAGCACCACTCAGTGCCACCAAAGCATCACTCAGCACCACCACAGCATCACTCAGCACCACCACATTATCATTCAGCACCACCTGCCCTCTGTTAGACTCATTTTTGTGCCTTTCTGCCCCCTGTTAGACTCGTTTTTTGTGCCCTTCTGCCCTCTGTTAGACTCGTTTTTCCCTTTTTCCCTTGTTTTTCTGCCCTTCTGTCCTCTGTTAGACTGGTTTTTTGTGCCCTTCTGCCCTCTGTTAGACTCGTTTTTCCCTTTTTTTTCTGCTCTTCTGTCCTCTGTTAGACTGGTTTTTTGTGCCCTTCTGCCCTCTGTTAGACTCGTTTTTCCCTTGTTTTTCTGCCCTTCTGCCCTTTGTTAGACTGCTTTTGGTGCCTTTCTGCCCTCTGCATCACCACATCATCACTCAGCGCTACCCCAGCATCACTCAGCACCACCACTTTATCACTCAGCACCACCACATTATCACTCAGCACCACCACAGCACCACCACAGCATCACTCAGCACCACCACAGCACCACTCAGTGCCACCAAAGCATCACTCAGCACCACCACATTATCATTCAGCACCACCTGCCCTCTGTTACACTTGTTTTTGTGCCTTTCTGCCCCCTGTTAGACTCATTTATTGTGCCCTTCTGCCCTCTGTTAGACTGGTTTTTCCCTTTTTCCGATGTTTTTCTGCCCTTCTGTCCTCTGTTAGACTGGTTTTTTGTGCCCTTCTGCCCTCTGTTAGACTCGTTTTTCCCTTGTTTTTCTGCCCTTCTGCCCTTTGTTAGACTGCTTTTTGTGCCTTTCTGCCCTCTGCATCACCACATCATCACTCAGCGCTACCCCAGCATCACTCAGCACCACCACATTATCACTCAGCACCACCACAGCACCACCACAGCATCACTCAGCACCACCACAGCACCACTCAGTGCCACCAAAGCATCCGTCAGCACCACCACAGCATCACTCAGCACCACCACATTATCATTCAGCACCACCGCAGCACCACTCAGCACCACCACAGCATCACTCAGCACCACAATAGCATCACTCAGCACCACCACAGCACCACCACAGCATCACTCAGCATCACCACAGCACCACTCAGCACCACCACAGCACCACTCAGCGCCACCACAGCATCACTCAGTGTCACCACAGCATCACTCAGCGACACCACATTATCACTCAGCACCACCACAGCACCACTCAGCACTACGACAGCATCACTCACCACCACCACAGCATCACTCAGCACCACCACAGCACCAATCAGCACCACCACAGCACCACTCAGCGCCACCACAGCATCACTCAGCATCACCACAGCATCACTCTGCACCACCACATTATCACTCAGCACCACCACAGCATCACTCAGCACAACTACAGTATCACTCAGCAACACCACAGCACCACTCAGCACCACCCCAGCATCACTCAGCACCATCCCAGTATTACTCAGCACCACCACACCACCACTCAGCATCAGCACAGCACCACCACAGCGCCACTCAGCGCCACCCTAGCATCAATCAGCGCAACCATTCAATAACAACTGGTTCAAATATGTTCTCTCAATGTTTCAAGCTTTATTACAAATGTCACAAAAGATGTTAATATTTCACTTCTGTTCTTGGATTTTCGTCACAATAAAATACACTGAACATAATCTTCACAAAAGTTATTTACAAAAGTTTAAGCTATTGCCATTATAAATTAAAATCACTTTTATTTAAGTATTAATTATTTAAAAAAATTAAAAGCCATTGTAATTTGTAATATCAATACATCTAAGTCACGTAAATACAAAACATGTTGCATTACAAATGCTATAGGTGTCACATTTGCAAAAGTTATAACTATTGGCATTGTAAATGACAAAGCTATTAATTTAGCAATTTTCAAAACCAACACATAAATAAAAAAAATTGTCATTTACAAGACCAATAGCTCAAACTTTCCTAATGCGAGACCTATTGCATTGCAAATGCTTGTTTTTATATCTGTCAGTGCTTCCTGTTGAGGTTTAATTTTCATGACAGGCGCCTCATTGCCTACTTGTAACTATTCTCTGACCCTTCTTCAAGGGTAAGAGCAGGGTCAGAGAATAGTTGCAAGTAGGCAACGAGGCGCCAGGAAGCACTTACAGGCTTACAGCAACAGGTGCCCAAGTTGAAGTTAATTTCTTTGTAACCCTTTTGTAAAAGGTTACAAAAAATTAGCTTCAACTTTTACACCTGCTGCTGTAACCCTGTAAGTGCTTGGCTGAAAATTCGTCCCACTCGTGGATTTGCGGATTTTACAGCGATTTCGCGAGATTTGCAGATTGCGAAATTGCGGAAAATCCGCAAATATTGCGAGCGGAACGAATTTTCAGCCCATGCTTAATCAGAACGCTTCACAATACACAGTTATTTACCATTAGGTGGTTGAAGTAGTAAACATACAATCGGTATTCGCCTTCAATTCAAAAGATGTAGGCAATAATATATGGATCGCACAGGTGACTAGAGGTCAAGATAGAATTAAAGTCTTAGGATGTGAAATTGTTTATTAGAAGCATTTTTACTTCTTTTTTGAAGGAGGTAAAGGAAGAGATTCCACGTACCACTGGAGGTAGGGAGTTCCAAATCTTTGGTGCAATCCCTGGGAATGCTCTGCAGCCTGTTCTCTTTTTATGGTAGAATTGTGGTTTCAGTAGTAGTGAGCGCACACTACGCAGTTGTCTGCATCCTCCCGATCGCACTAGCTTTAGAGCTAAGTAACTGGGGGTATTGCTGTGCAGGGCTTTATGGGTCATGCAAGCTATATTTAGGTGTATTCTTGCCTCGTAGGGCAGCCAGTTCAGAACTTTCAAGGTCAGAGAGATGTAGTTATTTCTTTTAGTTCCTGATACCAGTTTGTCCGCAGCGTTAAGCGATGCCCTCAGCGGGTCGGCCAGTATTTGGGGATAACGCATAGAGTGGTGCTTCCATAGTCTAATCTTGGTAGCACTTGGGCTTGTATAGCCCTTTTTAAGTCGGTCTGTGGGAGGAAGGGTTTAAGTTTCCTTAGTATACTCATCTGGTGATTAGCTCCCTTGGTGGCATTAGTGATTTGTGCCTGCATGTTCAGGTGTTTGTCCATGGTGACTCCCAGGGACTTTGCGGAGTCAATGATGTGCGGAGCGCAATCAAAGGAATGTCCTTCTAAGTCTATCTTGGGTGTGTGATTGGGTGGGGAGATGAGGAGGAATTCCGTTATTTTGGTGTTAAGCAAGAGGTGGTTGCCAGTGAGCCAACATTGAGTATTCTGTGGAATAGTGTTGAGGGCGAGGAAGTCTTCTGGTGAGGAGATTTTAATATACAGTTGGGCATCGTCCGCATATAGGTGATATAGAATGTTCGCCGAGGTCAATGCGTTTGCCAGGGGCTCCATGAGAAGATTAAAAAGAATCACTCATCACATCAGGATGAAAGATACTCAATCGGACAACAATATTTACTCCCTCCTCCTTCAGTCAAATCCACATAGAGATGCTAGGCTCAATCTCAGAGCAGGTACCAATTCCTACTTCAAGCAAATTCCCATCACTCAGATTGCCTCCGCTGTCGCCATACCCCACCTGAAATGTACTTATGAGCTTGACCTTATAGTCCTGACTGAAAATTGGCTAAATTACTCCTTCACACCATCGTTCGACTTTCTAGCACCGCCCAGATACGACATCATCAGATTAGATAGACGAAACAGACCTGGTGGAGGTAACCCCTGTACTCTCTGCAATAATCTCTCTATGAAGCAAGCACAAAATGTTACTCTCATCTCGTGTGAATATCTATGCATCAATATCCTGAGTACAGATAGGCCTCGATACAAACTATATGCGTTTTACCACCCTCCAAGAGATAACCTCCCATCCATTGAACAAATTAAGGAAATCATCAGACACAACTCTGGTGTATACTGCACCCAAATCTTCCTTGGTGACTTTAACCTCTACTGGAATGACCCTATGACCAATCAGTGATTAGCCTAAAAACCTTCATAGCTGACCTAAACTTGATCCAAATATGCGAAAGTCCTACCCAGAACCTGGAAGCGACATTGGATCTAATTATCTCTAAAGCTAATTCAATTCAACTTGAATCTATCATTCCATGTGATTGGACAGACCATCACTTCATCACTTTGCTCATGGCTGAATCGCTATCCTAATAAAAGGTTCAAATAAAAGAAAACAGACACTGGAAAAAGAACCTTTGAAACATAAACCTGAATGAACTTACATCAATCAGCAATTATATCCTTCCCCCTCCCGAAGACATGCCAGATGTCCAGAACCTTACTGATCATTACACTAATTCAATGACAAACATTCTAGACTCGATGGCACCCCTCCAGCTAAAAAGAGTACCCACCAAAGACTCAAAACCTTGGTACAATGGTAGTGTAAACGCTGAAAGATGCAATCTAAGATTGAGTGAAGGGTCATGGAGATTCTTCTCCTCGCTTGAACACCTCCAGCAAGTGAGATCTCTAAGAATCATTTACAACAAACACATACATAGCTCAAAAGCAAACGACTTTAGGAAATAGCTAAACAATGCCAGGATTAGACCTAAAAACTGTTTGAACTAGTTAAATTGCAATCTACTAGGCAGCCCCAACCGGCTTTCTGGGTTTAATCATTGAGTCTTCGATAGTTCTCTACCATCCATGCAGATACGTCCCGCATGCAGCTTTTAAAATTTGCTGCTGAAGATTCAACACTCTCAGTGATGGTAATCATGATCTGAGTGTCATCAGCATAGGATAACACTTCTAGGCCAAAAGATCTTACAACCCTGGCAAGCGGGGCTACATAATGGTTAAAAGGGTGGGGCTCAAAGAGGATCCCTGGGGAACTCCACAGAACAGCCATTTAGGAGCAGAAAGGAATTGACCCATCAAACTCTTTGAGCCTGTTCCGTAAGGAAAGATGTAAGCAAATTAAGGGCAGAGCACTCAATCCCTATTTCCCGGAGCCTCCCAGCCAATCTAAGGGGAGAGATTGTATCGAAGGCTGCCGTTAGGTCCAGAAGGGTCAGTAAGGTGGTGTGTCCTGGTCGACCTGTTGTCGAATGTTGTTAAAAACAACGGTTAATGCCGTCTCTGTACTGTGCTCACTTCTGAACCCATGTTGCGAGCCATCGAGCAACTGATGGTCCTCCAGATAGGTGATAGGATGGAGGATCAGGTGTTTCTCAAAGATTTTAGCTGGGAAGAGCAACAGGAAATGAAACTGTAGTTCTTTAGCTCTGCCAGATCCAGAGAGGGATTCTTTAGCAGGCAGTGGGATACTGGCCAGAAGTAATAACGACATTAAGAACTATGGTCAAAGATGGAACAATAGCCTCCATTCTTATTTTCAGGATCTTCAGGGGACAGGGCTCCATAGGGGAGCCAGTCTAACTCCACTTATCATCCGCTCCTTGTCTTCTTGAAGTATAGAGGGAAAGGTGCTCTAACGGCAATCCTTTGGAGGAGCTACCAGAGAATCCGAAGGACAATCGGCCTTTGACCCTCCGACATTGGATATCTCCAGGGAGGAATATATGTCCTTGATTTTGTCATAAAAAAGCATGCCTTTTTATCACGTAGCTCCTGGGAGACCTCGGTGTTGGCAGAGGCCGAGGGGGCTAGGAGGGAATTAATCACAGTGAAGAGTTCCCTCTGGGATTTTATGGATTCTGTCATCTTGGAGCAATAGATAACCTTTTCCTCATTAATAGCTAGCCTATATTTCTTCAATCTGAGTTTATGCAGGTCCCTTTCGGCTGGGATACGCTTACTGCGCCATATTCTTTCCTGCTGTCGGCATACCTGCCTAAGGTTTCTCAACCTTTCGGTGAACCAGGGCGCCGAAGGGCGTTTTCTGGCCACATAATGCTCCTTAAGAGGGGCAAGAGAGTCCATAGCCGCGAAGATCCGGTTAGAAAAATCATCATAAATTGAGTTAACATCCAGGTGGGGGAGACAGAAATAATTGCTAAGCTTAATTAGAAGACCCTCCTTATTTATGTGGCTAAGGTTTCTCTTCATCTCCACCCTGTTCTTAAAATTAGGATCTGGGTGGGATTCTGCAATTCCCAGAAAAAATGGAATGGGATTATTCACCTCTATCCTAGGATCATTCGAAAAGATCCAGTCCAGAATGTGTCCTGCCGTATGAGAGGGGATCCTCACCAGTTGAGTAAGGCCGCAGGAGTCCATAGTTTCCAGAGCTCAGTGTTTTATCCAAATGGAAGTTAAAATCACCCAAAAGAGTGACATTGGATCTAGCCAAATAAGGCTCAATTCAATTGCTGAAGTTCTGATTAAACATTCCTCTGGGTAGGGGAACAAAACTACCAATGGGTAGGATCTTCAAGGAGAAGAATAGGGCCTGCTAGGGATCTGAGGAAGAGGTGAGGACCTCAGTGAAGCACGAGAAGGTGTCTTTATAAAGTAGTCCCAACCCCCCTCCCCCCCCCCCCCCATGCTTCCTTCCCTATCAAGTCTGGACAGAGCATACCCTGAAGGGATGGTGTAATGGGCTGAATAACCTGAAGAACACCGGTCACAGTTGAAATAAAATAGGCGTTTATTGTCACAAGCAGTGTAGAAAAGACAACGACCCCAGCCACAGCTGACTGCACGCTCTTCAAACTCATCTCCTCGCCTCAGCGCTCACCCTGGAACCTTCACAGCTGTGACATTCTAAATGACGTCACTAGCGGTGCGTTCCAAGGTGATTGCAGGGGCGAAGGTGCAATGGTGTAGCAAGACTTCCCCCCCCCAGGAAGGAAGATACCACAGATGGGCTCCGCCAGGTCAGGACCTGAACACTCTCTGGCACAGGTTTCAGTGATAAATACCCAATCAGGCCTACAGAAGGAGACAAAATCATTACATTTTGCGGTAAATGTAATCTTAGATCTGGCGTTCAGTCACTTTCTAAACGCAGTAGCAGCGCAACAGCATGGCACCTCTAATCAGGGTGAACCACTATCCGCTGCATGTCCTGCCCGGCATGCAGATTAAATAGCTGGAAAGGTCAGGAACAACTAGAGCGCTGCACATCGATCTGGGACAGGAAGTGGAGTAGAGCAGCAAGAGTGAAACACTCATTTCCCTACGCACAATTGGCGAGACGTGGTGGACCGGAAAAGGAGCACCACAAGACCTCCTCCCCCCCCCCCCCCCCCAAATGAAGAAAAAAGCGGAAGAGTGCCTGGACAGAATGCAGTAATCCCACAAAAGTAAGCAATTAAAATAGTTTTCAAAGATATTCCCCCATTAGAACGCACACAATGATTCAATTTTTTTTCAAATCACAGTCACTTTCTAAACTCAGTAGCAGCGCAACAGCGTGGCACCTCTAATCAGGGTGAACCATTATCACATGGTGTAGAAGAGGAGACAAATGTGATAATAGTTAAGGGACTGCTGGGCTAAACTGACCTACAAAGGAACCAGACCTGCACTACACCCCCCAACATGTACCAGGAAGAATGTGGCTCCATCAGGTGATTATTAGAAGTTTGAAAACAACAAGAATAGTGCACAGAGGGAGCCAAATGTTGAAGTGAAGAGACAAAAAAACAGAGATCAAGAAAGGGAATAGAGAAAGAAGAAACAGGGGAAAAAGAAACATAGAGTTATAGGAATCCCTACCTGACAATTCTTTTATTTTTTGTTCCCCCAAGGTTAGCAGACACGCTGCACTGCCTGGTCATCCCAGAAAACCTTGAAAGGAAGTAAAGAAATCATTTTGCATCAGACGACAATCACACTTCATCACATTTTAAAAATAACCGTCCAGAACTTCCAAAACAAAAGAATCTCTTGTTCTCTGGAGGCCATTGTGAAGCAACTATGGTTAATGAATAAAAAAATGTTTTGGTTCACCAAGAACCATGATCACTTGCTGGAAAAGGTCTCTGTGAATATGGAGTGCACCCACAGTCTCAGAGAACAGACCCTAACAACACAGTCCATGTCTTCATAACCCCCATCTTAACATTTACAGACCATGAAACTTGCAAATCACAACAATCTTATTTGCAAAGGTATGTTAAAGTCCTTGTACATAATTCTGCCCACACTTCATAAATCAGTCAACCACACTCTTAGATTCATTGAAAAAATGCTCTCGGAGAAACTGCAATTCAAGTTCAAGCTGATGCAGAGTTTGAATGCTGATCAATGGAAGCAGCAAGGCATCAATGTGTTGCCGCTTTTTATCAATAAATAATCTAAAGGGATGATGTGGAGGGTCAGTGTCTTATGAGCCATATAGGATGGTGACCCAAGTACTAGGAGTTGGAATAAATCCTTTCCGAGGCAAAGCTTAGAACATCGGAATGTTGAGATCCATTGAAGACAACGGAGCAGCAGCAGCCTCTAAAACCTGATATAGGCCCGCTACTCTCAACATTACAATGTCCTTATACACTTCCTCTTCCTTGCTATTCCTCTGCCTCTCCTAAATATATGGATTGGGCAGGAGAAGGCAGAAGATAGAGCCTGCAGCAGGGCACACAGGAGCCTCCACCCTCCCTCCTCCCGAAGCTCGCAGTGTCACTGGCGTCTCAGAGGGAAGAGGGAGGGTTCTGCTCATCTCCTGCATCTCTTGACTCACCTGAATGATGAAAAGCAGTTTAGCCGAGCCCAGGGAGAACCAGCAGCCGACTTCAGCCTCCTTTCACAGCTATTGTTGTGAATGTTCAACAATTAACCACTGTGGTGCTGCTTGCGGCTGTTAACTGCACTTCCAATCAATCCAGATTCTTTCCTGCAAAATCCCAAGCCTCTTTATTTTTCGTGCAATTTAAATCTGGAGTTAAATACTCTTATGTAAAGCCTGGAAACAAATTAACTCTCGAGCCGCCGAATGTAATATAGAGTCTACTCATTGTGTTTGAATACCAACACCATCCGGTGATTAGTAAATTACACAAGTCATTTTACAAGGTAATTCCCTAGCATAATAACTGGCTCTTAATCACAGTTTAAGTTTGTGGCCATTCATCATTGACCCAATTTGTACGGGAACATTTGCTGGCAGCTTATTAGTTGTTCATTAGAAATGCCTACAACTTGGACTCCTTTCATAAGAGGGGTGGGTTGGGAGCTCCCGTCAGTCTGACTGTGGAACGGGTAGCACATTTATTGATTAAAAGAGATGCTGGATTCCCATTTACTTCTTCTACAAAAGGGCCGTTCTGGGTGACCTCTAGGACTGCACCAAGCATGCAATCCTTCTCCCGTCTCAAGCACCGTCATTGTGTCTGATTCAGTCCAGTAGAAACTCCAAGTGTAGATGTAAGTTGTGGAAAATCCTTATTAATCACTAAAGGATTTTGTTAAAATCCTAAATTTGGTAAGAATTTGACATTCTATTCTGATCTGGGCTGTGGGACTATCGGGACTGAAGGCATGCTCCAATATATCTGCCTTTGATTCTGCATGCTCGGCACAGAGACCAGTTGGGCTGGGACCATTGGCTGGGACATCCCATTCTGTGCCATCTGAATCATATTCCTGTTTCCCAGTTTGCTGCAAGCATGGCAAGGGGCGTGTCTTATTCTGCACATTATTACTATTTTAGGTATTTCTATTGTCATGGTTAGTAATACCAATAACTTGAGAAAAAACATTTCTGGATACAACGCTAAAAGGAAGGCAGACACTAAACCACTTTCGTCCGGTCTTCGACTTTGCTATATTGTGTAAATCTGCACTAACTTGTGCCGCTCTCATTATTTTTGATCAATAGACTTGCTTAAACCTTTGTCTTTAAATTAAATGATTAACTCTTTATACTTTTGCAAAGAATCTTGGTTTATTTTGGGGCGCTTCACTCTGTGGCTCTTCAACTGGCCAGTTTACAACCAAATTTAACTCATTACAGAAATCTCTTCGGACAATAGTTTTAAAGACCAGATTCAAACCCATCCACAGCACCTTCAAACCAGTTACAATCTTCTTCACCTCCGAGCACCACTCTTCTGGTTCATTCTAAGCTTGTGGAAATTTGTTGTGAATGTAAAAAGATCAGCCCTCGACCACGGCACATACACATACGCTCCTCCACGCACTTCTAAAAGGAAATTGTTTTTCAAACAACTGTTTCCATCTCTGAACCACATTCGTCAGCAACCCCTATTTCTATATTTTTCCTTTGTGATTTTCTCCCCTTCGTTGTCCATTTCTTTTTTATTTCTTCACATCATCCCAATCTCTTATTGTATTTATTAGTTCTCTCAGATGTGTTCTCAATGGTATGATTGTCACACTTCATATTGCTGAATTCACATTATGCTCTTTTTATAAATCCTCAAGTTTCTCATAAGCGTCACATGCACATTTTGATGTTTCCAAATTCAAATATTTCAATTCTTATCATACCACATTGTCATCTCTGAGACAATCGTAACATTTATAATATCTTCTAATTAAATTTTTAATCTTAAAATATCAATCTCTTTAGTTTGCTGAACTGGGGTAACTGAGCTAAGTCCTGCTTCAACTATCCTTACATTTCTCTCTCCTGCACCTTTCTCCACCGTTTGCATTTCCATACGAGCCTCATTATGTAGTGGCGGTCTCTCTCAACCAACAAATCATTTAGAAGGTCTTCTTCTTCCTAACCCCGCTCCTTCTCTCCCATCTCTTTTTTTTGTCATCCTTGTTGTTGTACATTTCTTATCAGCATTTATTTTCCTTTTGTCTAAGTCATCAGTAATCAAAGTAAAATCACCCGCTGCTTCTGTAACCTCCCCCCTCCATGTTTTTTCTCGTAAACTCAACCTTGTATCCAGCCAATGGTTAATGGTCTTTTTAACCTGACCTTTCAACATTTTGTTATGTTGCTTCTCATTCGCTACATAATCCGAATGAGAAATAATTAGAATTTGAGGTTTTGGTTGACTGGGGTGTGAGCCCTGTTCAAGCAGCAACCACAATACTAGTCAGAGTGAGGGGCGCTTTCCCTTGCCAGTTATGTTGCAAGTGGATTCACTTTGTAGAGATTTGGAGAATGTAATGTCCTCCCCTTGTTGTCACCCTTATGTGCATCAATACAGCGTAGTGAACCCGATTACAAAACCTCACATTGAGTAAAGTCTAGGAAGGATACATCACCGTTTGTATCTATAAGGCACAGTGCACAGTAAGGACTCGAGGGAACTGCTTGGGTGACTCCTGCAGGTCTGTAGTGCGGGGTACGGAATCACTCATAATACTGGTTCTTACATGCGTTGTGCCCAGGATTAATGAGCCTTGAGCTTTAGAAGCACGCGGTCCCTTTTGTGTGTAATTGTAGGTGGCGGTACGAGTTAGTGGCCGTTATCTGGATCTACCTTGTATCTGGGCCAGGAAGCCGCATGGGGTCTGTGGAGGAAGGCGGTCTGTTGCTACATGTGCGATGCCACTGGTATCAGACATGTTTAAAATTTGACTTAACATTTCTACGAAATGCACGGGGCAATTTGTCGATAAAAGGGTATGTATCTCTGCCGATGTCATTGCAACTTGCAGATCATATGTTTCTTTGGACGAGGTCAAAGGCACAGTAGTCTGTAAAAGAATAGACTTCATTCTGCTTAAAGTATCAATTCGAATAGAAGAGATATTCACATAAGGCCATATTGCCGCCTCCATGTCTGGATTGCTGTTTGGATACAATACTTGCATACAGCAAATGACCCTGGAAGTAACAGTTACGAGATAGGATTCTCCTTGAACCATTCCACAACAGCTGTGGTCATTTATTAGAATGTAGCTGCCTTTGGATAGCTGTCTGAAAAATGGCTCTATCTATGTTGCAGGAGTGCCTTGTAGGTGACATGAAAGGTTATTTTAAGACCCTTCGCAGGCTCATGCAAGTTAATACCTTGACACAGAAGTGTACCGCTTAGTTATTTTTTACAATTATTACCACTAAAGAATACCTCCTTTTTCCCTTCACTATAACATTTGTGTGTGTAAGGTAAATCCCAGGTTGATTTGATGTATCCTTTATCCAACCTTTTATACTGGCCTGCTGGTATATATTCTTGGCAATATTTAAACTGGAAAGTTGTTATCGGAATTGTAATTGTTCCGTGTATAATCCATTCAATGACAGGTCTCTCTGACATTGTCAATGGTAATCTCTCAAGTTTTTCAGTGCTCAGAATCGAACAGTCTGCTCCTTTTTGTGCCAAACTGATTTGTTTATCAGTAAGGTTAAAGATAGAAAATAATGACGTTATGTTGATTAGATGCCATGGCACGTGGCCTGAACGTAGGTTTTGCAACGTCCAGCCTAGCTGTACAATAGAACGCAATTAGGACTGACCATGTTGTAACATTAGCAAGTCTTGCTCTATTATATCAAAGGCAGATGATACAATGCTGTCCAGTGAATATTTTCTGGAGGACAGAGTCGTTAACCCATAGTCCACTACAGAAAGTGATTTTTCCAAATTTATACAATCAATTTCTCGTATTTTTTCTGCTGTTTCAATTTGCATTACTTTCCAAGCTTCGTTGTATGCAGCGTATATACCGGCCGCTATGAAACGTTTTTGACGCTGTTTGCGAGGTCCCATTATGAAATCTCGCAAGTCAGCACCTTCTTTAAGTAAAGTCAAGTGTTGCTTAATTTCAGCCAGCGTGGATTTCTGTAGCCACTCAAGGCATAATTTCCCTACACTGTATGTTGTAACTATCCCTGGATGTTGTCTCTGGGAATATCTTGGGACTGGCCTAGTCAGTTTGAACCCCTGTCTTTTGTTCAGGAATCTATCTTGACAGTTATTTGTGTCTGTGGGCCAGATCAACCATTTTTTCCAATCAGGATTTGTTCTGTTTTGGTGAAAAATATGGGATACGTCTATTTCCACATCCATAGTACTATTGCTATCAGGTATGGGCTTCAGAATAGACGGTTTATTTAAGTCTTTTATCTTAGCTAAACCAAGACAAGTAGTTTGTTGAATGGTATCATTCAGGAATATTATTTGTTCTGGGATCATACAGGCTCTAAATTATGATTCTAGACCTTGTACCTGCCAGTCTTTTGTTCCCCAGATGGTTTTTGTTTCAATGTTGTTTTTCCAAAATTCAAAACCAAATGTTGACATTTTGTCATAACATTTTTCAGAATAAATCAATTTAGTATTTGTCAACATTGTTTTCATTGCTGTCTTATTTAACATTTTAAAATAAAACGTTTCTAGATCACTGTTGTTAAACCCTGAGAAGTATGGAAATTTTCCATTAAATGTCTTCGAACTTCCTTTTGGTGAAGTTGGACAATGTTCCCATTGATTATAAGTAAAAACATTTCTAGGTTGAGCAGATTTATGCAAATAGTGATGACCATAGTGATTGTAACAGTATAATTCTTAATAATTTTATGAACCCTGCAAATAATCATGTTCTGTGAATTTAGCTGACATTACTAAACCTGACATCATATTATTAATATTATCAAAATCCCAATCATCAGAGAAAGAACTTAGTATCACAAAGTCACTTAAGGAAACCTTAAACTGGTGTGAATACTTCAAGAGCTCAATCGGGCCATAGAGTTCATAGTCCGTTCTGTCCATGCTTTACCACCAGGTATTGGATTGGCTGTGATGTTCACTGATGATAGTTCTCTTTTCTCGATGTGAGAGGATCTGTGAGACTTTAGGACCAAGTTGATGTTCTCTCTTGCTGTGTCCATTGTACTATATTTTACATCAATGAATTTACCCAAGCATAAAACCATGATGAGCCAAAGCAGGAGGAAAAGTACACCTAACATAGTCCAAAATTCAATCCATGGTGAAATCAGATATGTTTCTTTTAGTTGGTGAAAAAGCTCGGTTATTTTTTCTTTGAAAGTTTTTGTTGCTGGCCTGTCTCCATGTTCACTTGGATCATCGGAAAAGTCATCAAAGTTGATAAAGTAGCCAGATGCAGTTCTGTCAATTGGTGGGATTGCTTCCGGATTTCCATTGATCTTTGCATTTTCTTTTGTTACATTTGTATAGTCTGAGGCTACATCGTTGTAGATTGGTGTATCATCATGAATTGTAGCAATTTGGGTTTCAAGAGGCACAAGTTTCATGGCTTTGTTGCATAGTCCTTTTTTATTTACTGCGGGTTTTTCAAATGTGATTAGTCTCTCAGTTTGAACCTCTTGGATTGTAGCAAAGTTTGGTCTTCTGCTATTTGTTGGGAGTCCACTGGGCCTGCTATTTATTATCGGGCAAATGTTTGTGGTTTCACCAGGTCGATGGAAACAATTCTGTTTTCCTTTTTACCAGCAAGTGGCGGTAGTACTACTGATCTAGTTCCGCTGACAGCTAAGACAGGTACTGCTTTTCTGTATGAAGGTCCAAATTCCTTCTTCACCGCGATTTTTTCTCTGACCAGATCCCCAATCTTTGGAATCCAGACAGGTCTTGCTGGGACAGGTGGTTCTTCAGTGGTTGTTGGCTTAACTTTATGTTACTTAGACTCTTTCTTGTTTCATTCAAGTCCTGTAAAACAGCCAAATGATCTTTGATATCAAAGGTTTTTTCTTCTACCACTGAAGTGTGACGATCCAAATCCTGGATAATCATTCTAGCACCAAACAAAAGTTCATATGGACTGATACCTCCTAGAGAATTTCTTGGCATGTTATTAAGACTACGTTGGACACTTATTAGATGTTTGACCCACCCATCACCCGAACCTAATACCCTCGCCATTATAGATTGCTTTATGTCACGGTTTTTTCTTTCCACAACCGCATTTCCCTCAGGATGGAAGGGAGAAGAGTATCGCAATGCAATGCCCATGCTGTTCACGGCCTCTTTGTAAGCTCGAGAGCTAAACGCAGGACCCTGATCAGAATGTAGCATGCCATTTGCGTATGTGCCGAGAAAGACTCGCAAATCTTTTATAACAGTTCTGAGTCAGCCGAGTGCTGGGGCCACATTTTTAAGTGAATCTAGTCTTAATAATTATGGGGACGCATATCTCCGGCTGGATTTCTGCGTATAGATCGCCTGATGCTTTCTAATAAAAGGTGTCCTGGCAATAGTCTGGTCCAGTTCACAACTGCGATCTCTGTTGCAGTCTGTACAATCCATTGCAAATTTGTAAATTTGCAAGCTCATCCCCGGCCACCAGTATTCTGATTGTAATTCTATTAGAGATTTCAAGATCTCTTGGTGCCTTAGACCCAAACCCATGTGCGCGTCTTCAATCAAGAAAACTCTCCGGTTCGTGTTAGGAATCACTCTATCCCCCACTCCAGGGATTTGAGCAAAAGGAACGGAGTTTGCATCAATTATGTATGTATTACTGAGTGGATAGTTGAGAGGTAATGCTGCATAATCGCCTTTTAATGACACTTTTACCGCCAGCATGGTTTCTCCATCTATGTGTTTTTTAGAGCGCTTTTTTGTGGCTATGGAAGCCGGTTGAACCGCTGCCGCTGAGGCTCTGTTAGCCAATGAATTCCCTACAACGTGAACGCCATCACGTTGAAGACTCAGCGTATGTATCACGTGAGTCTTTTGTAGTTCTTTCTGCAAAAGAACTACTTGTTCCCAAAGCGTTTTATGCTTTATTGTGGCACCTGTGTCATCTTTGTAACCGTTTTTGCTCAATGTCTGCATATCACTATTGTATAACTTGGCGCAGTAATGCGAATCGCACACTATCAGTGTGGGGAATTCGCGATCAGCATTTTCAAGCGCCATCTTTAAAGATCTTATTTCATCTCGCTGAGCTGAACAGTTTCTGAGTGATTCAGTTTTGGTAATCATCGGTCTGAATTTACCAGAGCGCCAGCGACCTTTAACAATCACGCACGCTGCATTGTAGGATTTTTTCTCTACACCGTGATGGTGTGCAAATCTGTCCATATAGATTACACAGGTATATTGTTCGAGAGGCAGAATTTTGATTGGCAGAGGATATTCTTGATATTCTAGATCATTTCGTTTTTTCATTTTCGGGTCAAAATAGTATTTCACATCTTCTGCAGCAAGAGAATTTTCCCATTGTATCCATTTTGGATCTAATGCCACTGTATTCAGATTGTGTGGACTTGTTAATGCCTCAAGGGCTGATTCTGCTGTAAAAACAGATATTATTTTGCCTTGGGCTAGGGTTCTTTCTTTTGCTACAGCAGTTTGAACCGCTATTAGAATTTTTTCAGTTGAACTGAATTTCATTTCAGCTTGTGTGTACAAGTGTGATTTGTAAGCTATTGGCACCGTTTCCCCCTCATTAGAGGTCAGGTATGTGACTCCGCATCTTCCTGGGATGACTCGGATTACAAGTTTGCGTACGTTTTCGCGAGTTTGCAATTTTGTTTTAGCTAACATGTCTGTTTGTAATGATCTTAAAAATTCTGTGTGTTTTTGAGTCCAATTTATTGGTTTGAAATCAGGTTTTATTAATTCACAGAGAGGTTTAACCCTCTCTGCATAATTCAGAATGTACGTTCTACCGAAATTCAGGAAACCTAGTATTGATTGTAAATTTTTCAGCGTTTTTGGTGCTTGGAGTACTGCACACTTCTCTAGGAAGTTGTCTGCCAGACTTTTGCCTTCACTTGATAATTCATATCCTAAAAATAGGACTGTTAGATGGGCAATTCTTGACTTTTTAAAGTTGAATTTGTAACCCTCTAATGCAAACCCAAGTATTATGGTGTTCACTCTTTTTTAAGTGAGTCTCCAGGTCATCGTCTGTAAGATAGATGTCATCGACATAGGATAATGCCTCATCATCATATATTTGTAGTAACTCTGTTACCCCTGCTGAGAATAATCCTGGGCTATTCTTGAATCCCTGTGGGAGTCGCCAACATTGTTTTTGCGACCCCATTATTGAGAAAGCGGTCAAATACCTGCTTTCAGGTGCAATGTTTTGACAGAAGAATCCATTAGAGATATCTAATGTCGTTTTATATTTTTTGCGCACGATGTTGTTCATTAGTACTGCACTATGTGAGTTTTGTACTGCAAAAGTTTTGCAGCAGGAGTTTAAATGTCTGTAGTCCAAAACTAGACGATATGAATCGTCTGGCTTCGAGACTGGAAACAAAGGATTGTTCATTTGTGCGGTGCATGTTTCAATCACCCCTTGATATTCAAGTTGATCTAAGATCTCCCTGACTTGCTTTTTAGCTTCTTGTTTAACTGGGTACTGCCTTTGTGCAGTGGGTTGATTTTTTAACTGCATTTTTGTGGGGAGGAGAGTCCTCATCCCATCTTACATGATTTTTGTATAAAGCAGTGTGAATGTGTATTTTTTATGAATTGGAATGTGATTCGAGAAGGCAGGCATAATCATTTCATCACCATGAGGGCACTCCCTGACAAACTCTGGTGGCCAGTCTTTTTCAGCTAACAGGATGTCATAGCCTTTAGATAGATTCTCCCAAAAGAGACCTTTTATTTTCCTAGTTTTATCTCCCTCTATACGTAATGTTATTTCATATAGTTTATGGGGCACGCTAACTCGCGTGTCTGCAGTTTCCACCTGAATGTATTCATTCGTGTCCACTGTCTCCAGAAGATTCATCAGGATCTTGCAAGCTATGGTCACTTCTGCTGCGCTGTCTGGCATTGTCTGGGCCCACTCTCCGTTTTCAGTTGTGTCCTCAGAATCCTCGGCATGTTTAATATTAATACTGGCTACCTTCTTCTTTGGATAATGTAATTTTTTACTTTGATGAGAAGGTTCCTGGTCTTTGGACTTCTTTGTGTTCTGACCGTCCTCTTCTTTCCGATTTCTGTGAGGAAGTCTGAAAAGATCGAGAGGGACGTGTATCAATATCTTGATATCTATCAGGTTTTCTCAATTTATCCCTATCTCCAAGGTTGTATCTTTTCTCAGAGGGTTCCCTTTGGGGAGACTTGCCTTCTCGGCCAGGAGATCTTTCTCTCCGTTGAGGAGACCTTCCTCTGGACTGGAATCGTTTTTCTTTGGGAGTGGATTGTTTATTACCATCCCAACTCTTTTTTGGAGTGTTTAGATTATTTTTAATAAATGTTTTTTCAGGATTTTCAGTTTGTTGGGGTTTTATTGGATTCCCACCCAAACTATCACTTCCTAGTTCTTCATAGGCTTTTTTCTATGATTCTGGCAAGTTCAAATGGTTGGTCTGTTATATCTGTCTCCTTCAATTTCTGCAGGTACGTTATATCGTCCCTTGCCAATTGAACTAATTCTCTATATGCCTTTGTTAATTCTTTTAGTTTAACTCGGAGTTCTTCGCTTGACATTGTTTCAATGTCGGGATGTGGTGTGTAGCTGGCTAGAACCGGCCACGTGGCTCCTGGTCTACCTAGTGGACCGTGCCTGGTGATGTGATTTTGATGTTTTAGGGCGCCATTAAACCAGAGCAGGTGCTCTTTGTAAGTTAGTGGGATTTCAACGTCCTCGAAAGGAGTGTATACATCCGGAGGTTCCTCTATTTTGTAATAGTGGAAATCTTTTGTCACAGCGTGTGCTGCTGGAAAATGTATCCATGAATAGAATACCTCTGTCTGCCGATACTCATGTGCCTCTATCACGAATATGACCGTACCACCTCTTGGTGATAGTCCATTTTCTATAAGTTTAAGAGTTATAGTTTTTCTTATATTGACCGGAATGATTATAGCATTCGGGTCTTCTTGCCGGAGACTTGTGTCTTCCGCTATGAGTTGAGTTGCTAAAGCTTCTCTATCTCTTTCTTCTTCACTTTCCGTCATTTTATTGACCAAAAATGTTTATGTTGCAGAGCAAGTTTCAAGGAAACAAAGATTAGGTGCACAATATTTTGGAACACTCTATCCTTCAACGTTGACTATACCAAAAACGAATGCATAGGATTCTCGTCCTACTAAGTTCAGGCGGATATTAACCTTTTTACCAACTCCAGACGTCTTTTGGAGTTTTTACGGAAAAAGGGGTCTGTGTGAAAAGCACGACTGAGTTACTCTAGTGTCTTGCGTTACATTATCGCCTTTACCAAACGTTGGGCACCATGTAGTGAAGTTCCTATATTCCCAACAGGCTCTGCGCATTGGAATAACATAAACAGCAGTGTAGACGTAGGACTGAGGTCATCTAGGTCTCTACTGACTATGTTAGACTTAATTAGTTTTGCCAGCTAGCTCAGAGGTCACTAAAAACGTTCTTGAATGTTCAGGAAAGGGTTAACCGTCCTGATTTAGACAAGAAGGGATTTGTTTCTGACAACCGCATAAACATGACAACTTTGCTCCCTCAGAATAAAGAGTATATCTCTAGAGTCGTGTGAAAACAATAGACAACTATTTCACTCAGTCAATCGTGCATGCTTAATTTCACAGAGTGCAGAGAAATAGAGAGACAGGCGTTTTCAATAAAAGGTGTTATTTTATTGAGCAGTCTTCTTTCTCATGCAAGAGAAATGAATTGCCACAATTGCAATACTTATTATAAAGTAAAGTGCGTACAGTAAAAGTAGTATTATGAAATAACACTGTAAAAGCATTGATATGGTTTCTTAGCCATATGATACTTTAAAATGGATAAAATATATACATACATAAAAACATTGACTAATGAACTCAACTGGTGCTTCTAAGATACGCCTACCCCGGTGTACCTGACCTAAGCCTAATACGCGGGAAGGAGTAAGTAAGTTGCAGTTTTAAGTTAAGTTAGGTTTTTGCCAAGAATCGGAATTAGGAATTCTCTCTAAGGTTTTAATCAGCTCCGTACCTTGGTTATAGAATGAAGGAGGTCTTGTATCTCGCTTCTCAGGACTCGATCTCCCAGCAACCCGCAAGGGTGACCTTGGAACACCGGAGCTGTATTTTCTCGGCTGGAGAAAAAGACAGCGTCTCTCTCAGTGCCTCGAAGGGAGGGGCGGTTTCCTTTGGCTCTAGCACCAGCTGGGCTCCTGGGCAAGTAAAACGTCGCTCTGTTCCCAACCACCGTGTGCTTGCTTAAGGCAACGTTGGTATATTTATACCTGAAAGGTGCCGGGTTTGACGTAAGGTTGGACATAAGACGTCACTAAGAACTAACAGTTCTTTCTGGACTCCAGGAGTTCTTGTGCAAATCAAAACAAAAGCAAGGGGAATTCCCGGGCTGCTGGAGGTTTTGGTTTGTTTAAAGAACGCGTTGTGCTTTCTAGGAGTCTATGGGAGTAGCCTTGCCGTGTTTGGACTGCATGGGCTATTACTAAATATGGATATGATTCCTATGCCTTTATAAAGATATTATTTGTTATAACCACATAAGGGCATGAATCGGGAATATGGAATTAGGGTCCTAGATAGAAATACAACAACATACTCAAATTCTTTGCAAATGCCCAAAAGAACCTGAATGGCTAACATAGTTGGAATCAAATCAGGATGACATAAACCATTTCAAGTTTCTGACACATGTCCAAAAGAACCAAAATTGAAATCTTTTTAACAAATGTCCAGAAGCACAAAAATGGCTAATATAATTAGAATCGGTTAAGTCAATGACATCTAGTTGATGGATGATGAATTATTACCGCATCTTGTGCACGTAGATCGTATCATACTGAGTATTGCCAACTTGGGTAACAAATTCAACTTTGCAAAATTCCATATCGCCTGCTTGTCGGTGCTTTTCCTGGGATACCAACTGAATAATGAAGGTAGGGGGTTGGCCCTCCACTTTCTGGAGAACTATGCACAATTGCAACCTCCATCTACTTTGAAAAAACTGCAATCCTTGCTGGGATTTTTAAACTTTGGGAGGACATACAGTCCTGATTATGCCCAGCATATAAAACTGCTTTACACGTTGATACAACCCACTTTCTCGTCTTCCAGCTGGCATCCGAAACACACTGAAATACTTCGGTCTTTGCAGTCTGATCTGCTTGCGACTAACTTCTTGTTAACATGTGAAATTCTACAAACTGGGTCATAAGAATTGTGCCAGGGACTGTAGGTTTCACTTATTTAACGTTCAGTGAGTGTGACACAGTACCAATAGTTTGCAAATCTACACATCAGCAGAAATGCGCTTTTCCAGGGTTAAAAAATCTTTGACGGCTGTGCAGATGGCGATTCTGAAAGAACGTTCTCTGGCGTAGGGAAAACACATTCTTATGGTCTCGCCAGTACCTGCTTTGGAAGCAGTGACATAGGCGAGTGTTCCAAATTCTAAAGCTTTACATCCCCTATTGTATACAATGGGCAAGTTCCTTGACATCGGCTGATGTCACGTTTATCTTTGATCCCTCTTTGCAGACACAGGAGTTTTTACAATATGAACATGCTCATCCTCCTCCATTGTCTTTGCTTCCTCTTGATCAGTACATATGTATCATCCATACTGACGGTTCTGCTCAGCCAGCCATTTGGTCTGAGCATGCTTATTCAGCCGCCTGCGCTATAGTGGCAGGCTCAATTGTTGATGGTGAGTTTAAATCTTCCATTGTGAACACACAGTCACTACCTCTAGAATTCACTGATCCTGATGTACCCACTCTTGTTGTGTGCGATTCCTTCTACTGTATGCAGGCTTCCAATGAAAATGTATTCTTTTGGTCTCAGAATGAGTATTGACACTCTAAAGGTAGCGCAATAAAGCATTAAACGCTTTGGGTTTGAGTGGCTGAACTTAAGGAACGTTTGTCACTTACACTTGGCCATCAGCGTGTGGGAGCACATGCTGTTGGTAATTCTTTGGCTGATGAGGCAACCAAATCGGCAGTTAACTCATGTTCAGTAGCAGCAGTTACGAGGTCCATGTCTATAATGGATAGTGATATTCTTGCGGCTATTGCTGCGATGAAGAACGGAACGTAGTTCCCACAAGGTTTTCCGTCACAATATTCATATCACTTATCTCCTGGTCAAGTTCCATTTGCAACTATTCCATACGTTTGGGATGGTACTATTAACTCCTCAGACAGTAATCAATTTGGCTAGTGGATGTGGCCAATAAGTACCAATGCGTGTCAGTTACGCTTTTCTAATGCTTCCACCGGGTTTACGCTCAGTATACCTGACCCTCGAGAAATTGTGGGAATGCGCGTACACAGAGGCGGCGTGTGGGCAGCAGCTAAAGAGCTGCACTGGTCATGGAGAGACGCTGCCAAGATCGCTTACAGGGGGCTCACAAGCGGCTGGGAAAATTACATTTTGTTTTATATGAAGGCCTTCATCCACCAACCTAGTTGGTGGCATGCTTCATCATTGGGCCACACCAAGGGCACCGAATGTGCCTCGGGTGTGCTGGGATGTGTTTACAGCGGAGCGGACTGTGGTAGGTGAGTGTGCAGTGATGGTGTTGGGAGTGTGGAATAAAAAACTGTCCAAATGGTCCCACGGTCCACAGGGGTTTTTTATTTGTGGGCTCTTCGCAGTATTTAAAAGAAATGCTATGGATGTGATTTGGAGGTAATCATGGGCTCTCACATTCAGTGTGGTCAACTACTTTCAGACAGGCCTTGTGGTAAAACTGGCTTTCATCAGGACCATTATTTGAGTTTGTGAATTAAAACAGGAGTCTACAGAGTGTGTACAGGCTGCTATGTGACGCACATGCTAAGGTGCGAGAAGTGTAAGAGGATGGTTTCCTCTAGAGTTTTACCTGCAAAGGTACAAAATGGACAAACATAGAAAGACACACATACATCAATAGTAAGAAATACGATAAGGCACTGTAAATTTCAACGTGACTTAGTATCGTCGTGCCTTTAGTCGGAATAATGCGGTACGTCTCAGCATGTGATACTTAGTTGCCGTTTTGGAATTATGGGGTACCGTGCTATCACTTTGAAAATGTCAATGTGGTCAATTGGTGACTTTAGTGCTCATGAAACATGGAAAACAAAAAGGCCTTCTCTTATGTTCAAATAGTCTGACTCCATGAGCCCCTGGGGTGGGTCCGGCTTACAGTCTCACTCTAGTTATGATTAAAAGGTAATGATTAAAGGGGGGTGGAGAGAGGGATTGAGGTTCCGTGACGATCGTAAGTGGTGTTTTCGACTCGTACGAATATGGTCGAGTCTGGTATCTATGAACCGCAAATGACGAGTTTAGTGGGTGTACGCATTTTCGCTGTGCTAGCCTAAACCGTTTGTTTGTTTCGTGGGCTTCTACATCCGAGCCCACGGGTTCCATCTTAGATGCGGCATCCATTTTGTCTCTTGCCCTCAAGTAGCCAGCGAACGGATGCTGTCCGCTTCGCGACCCTGGGATTCCCAAACTCTTGCGGAAGACACGTTTCCTCTTGAAAGTGTCTTTATGATGAGGGGGACGGCACTGTAAGGCAGATGGCCCCGCTCGAGGCTCATCTTACCGTGCCGGTCTATTGTCTTAGTTGTGCATTCATTAGGCACGTCCCCTTTGATGCTTGCAGCTCGTGTTTCCCGATACCACCCTTTTTACACCCTTTCCGATCTCCCCACTGTTTCTGTCTTCCTCTGCACCTGTTTCTGTCCCTTCCTTGATCTGTTTACTGCTGATTAGAATGTACTAATGGTGGGAAGATGGGTTTTTACAGTTGGAACCACCAAACGTTTCCGTACTTATGTTCCGGGCCTTGAATACATGAAAGTAACCCCTTATGGTTTTACGATGGGAACCGAGTTGTACCCTTTTGTGTACCATGATGTTCAATGCATTAGAACTGTATAAAAAGGAGCGACCCACAGATGCAAGTTGAATCAGACTCCTCGAACATACACTTGTTGTACTTCCTGTGACTTCTGTGTTCCCTGCAGTAATAAACCTCGAATCTTTGACGCCGAAGGAAGTGTCCCGTGTCTCTGTCATTTGTACGCCGGAACAGGTTACCCACGAAGGTTTTAGGTGTTATCCCTGGCACCGCTGGGTCTTAAGAAAACCCAGTCCTTCAGTTGGCGCCCGACACGTGGGCTGCATCAGTGGTACCGGTCCAAGCCCGACGATCGTGAGGAACTTCGTGTGAAATCTCCGAGGGAAGGTGCACCCTGCTTCATCGATCCTGTTGTCGAAACAAGTGGCCCGACGACTTTTCCCGCGAAGATCCCCGCCTCCTGACGGCTGCGACGGACTGCTGCCCTGACTGTAGACCTGTTTTGGCGCCTGGCGTAGACCTTGGTACAGCGAGACGATTGACGGGCCTTCCTGGTGACGCCATCGATCTTTGAGTTAAGTATTTGTGGGTCGCTCCCAGAGTCCTTAGTTGTGGGTGCTTAGTTGTTGCATGGTTCCATTGCATTTGTGGTTCTTAGTACTTGGTTCTTTGTTGTAATATTTGACGTCTGCAGTCGCCAAAAACCGAGGGTTTTTGCTCTTTGCAGGGACATTGTTAATCCTATAACCCTTGAAGTTTGTGAAACTCGGCTAGCGTGCAAGATGCCTGGCCGTAGTACTTTGTTCAGTTGTTTTAGACGTTGTGGTGCGGATTCCCGATTGGAGGACTCATGTCCGATACCTCCGGTTGGAACTCCAACTTATGAGCTATATAGCAAACACGGGTTAGGCCCGATTACTTTCAATGAGTGTTGGATCCGCTATACTAAAAAGGATGGTGTCCTTAGTTGGCCACCTCATGGTAGTTTTGAGACTCCGATTTTAGACAATCTAGAAGCCAAATTGTTTCAGAGAAAATCAAGGCCGGCCATGTTTGATTCCTTTCGGTTGTGGCATAAAGAAGCCAAACAGAGAGAAATCAAAGAGATTAAATGAAATAAGAGAGAAGGAGTTGTTACCACGGTAAGAAATGCAGAACAGTTTCAGCGAGATAAGGAGGAAAAGGAAAAGGAAGTCTTCGATAGATTGCAGCGTATGTCTGTAGACAAGTGTTACCCCGCTTTACCAACGGGTACGGATAGGAAGGAGGAATCTGCAGATGACCCTTTAATGTCCTATCTCTTGAAATCGCCACCTCCGTACGCACAGGGTACTGTAACACCTGTGGTTCCTCCTGCCCCTGTTCCTCCTGCTCCTGTTCCACAACCTGTTCCTCAACCTGCTCCTGCTCCTCTACCTGCTCCCGTCCCTACTGCTCCTCCGCTTGTACTTCCACATACTCCTGTTCCCGCTGCTCCTGCTGTTCTGGTTACTCCTGCTGTCTCTTCTGCTTCTGGTACTTCTCTGGTTACCCCGTTGTGTTACTCTTCGTCTCCATCTGTTCGACGTCGTACCCCCTCTGTTGCTGCTAACTTTTTCAATTCCCTTGGACCTATTCTTGAGTCCGCTGGTTCGGACGGTCCTCAAAGACGTAGTCAGCTTCCCGGTAGTCGGGAACGTGACGCACTGTATAATATGGCGATGGGTTGGATGAAACACCCCATTAGAAATCCTCCACATGTGGTGTTAGATACGTTTTGCCAATTCAATATGCCGACACAAAGGTTTGTTTTTGAAGAAATGTGTAAGGTTCTACGTGACCAAATATCGGCTGATGCATCTGACGAGGTTTTGACTGCCTTGACTGATCTTCAGCTTCAGTTTGCGAGCGGAATGTTGGTGGGCACTAATGTTCGACGTGCTGTCGAGCAATTATTGTCTTTTCCTCCTTCTATAATGCCTCGGGCATTGTTTGTAGAAAACATCGAAGGACCGTTTGCAGCGCCTGGTCAGTATCCCATGCGCGAAGTTCCACCAGTGTGGATGCCAGGTGATGCTACTCAAAATCCTGCAATCTTGCCGCACTTTCAGAGAGTGTGGATCCATCTTCCATGGAAACGATCGGAAGTTTTGCAGGTAAAGCAATCTTTGCCTGACCCCCGCAAAAATCCTGCAGGGTATTATAAAGAATTATCGCAGCTCGTGGATGCTACGATAATGAATCTTGCTGATATCGATATGCTGTTTGGCAATGTCGTACCGCAACCGGTATGGGCAAAGATTCGTCAGGAAGACCATGCGGGAGAACTAGGCGGTGACTGGAATGCTTTGCGGGCTGCTGACGCTTTGCAAGTTGGTGGGGCCAAGCCTGATCAATTAATTACGGCTTTGCCTCAAAGAATTATCACTCTGATGAAAACGCTTATGCCAGCCATGAAGGTAAATTGGGACAAACTGTCCGCTTGCAAGCAAAAGAAGGATGAGAGTGTCTCTGATTTCTTTACGAGATTTGAGGAGGCATTCATTGACCATAGTGGTCAAGATATGGGTACTGAAGGAGGTCAGCGATTGTTTGTGGATAAGTTTGTCTCTAATTTGCTACCTGACTTAAGCAACAAATTGCGTAATTCGGAAAGTGCGTGGGCTGTTTCCACTTCCGCTCAAATATTGGCCATGGCCCAATACTATGAGAATAGGGAGAAAGAGGAGAATGATCGTGCTGACAAAAGACGAAAGAGCTCAAAACTAAAGTGTTGTTGCAGCAGGCGTATCCTCCGCGTTCAAATCAGAATGATTCGCAACAACGGAACAGATCACAATCTCAGTCGAATAGGTCGCAGTCGCGAAATGATTCCTCTTCGCAGAGATCTTCGTTAGGGTACAATCAGTGTGCCTATTGTAGAGGAGAGGGTCATTTAAAATTCGATTGTCCTGTTTTAAATGAGCGTAATAGTGGTAATTCGTCTAGAGGAGGTCGTGGTGGTTCTCAGCAGACATCACGTGGTAGAGGTCGCGGTGCTCAAAACGATCGTTCCACTAATACTTCTGACTCTAATAATTGTTTTGATCAGCGCGGGTCGTCGCAAGGGCGATCTGCTCAGTACAATGTGGATGATTACTACGTCGATCAGAATGCTGACGACGGTAATTACTAGGACAGCCATAGACAAGGAGAGGGAGTAGTATCAGTTCCGGTTGATCAGAGAGGGCCTTACGTCGCAGTTGCCACCTCGGGCGTCGTTGAGCCTTTTCTGTTGGACACTGGTGCAGCGAAAAGTTCCATCATGCATTCGAAACTTCCTGGCGCACCTTTGTCTGGCTTAACAAATGTTTCCGTTGGATTCTCTGGTGCCCCTGTTAGCAATCCAGTTTCGTGCCCTTTGCCTCTTACGATTGGGCCTCGTGAGCTGAAAGCTCCGTTGATTTTGACCACTGGCTGTGGTGAAAATCTTTTGGGCCTGGATTTGCTAAAACGTCTGTATGCGACTTTGTATTGTTCTCCTGCGGGAGTAAAGCTTACGTTAGGTGAGAGAGTTGTCTCTCCTATGTACTTATCCATCGATAAGCTTCCACCGGAATTGAGTTCTCTTCGTGCATCTTTGTGGGCAACAGGTCCCAATGACGTGGGCCTGCTTGACATCTCCCCTTATGTTGTTCACTTAAAATCTAACGTGCGACTGCCACGTATTCCCCAGTATCGTATCTCCCTTGATGGTGAACGAGCGTTGTTAGCTATCATCTACCATTTGACTGAAAAAGATGTTATCGAGGAGACTCGGGGAAACGTGTGCAATAGCCCTGTACTGCCCATTTTGAAGCGCACGGATCCATCAAAACCACCTGTTTATCGTTTTGTTATCGATTTACGGGAGGTGAATAAAATTGTGATTCCTCAGTTCCCTGTGGTGCCTGAC
Organism: Lissotriton vulgaris; assembly: GCF_964263255.1. Taxonomy (NCBI): domain Eukaryota; kingdom Metazoa; phylum Chordata; class Amphibia; order Caudata; family Salamandridae; genus Lissotriton; species Lissotriton vulgaris. The sequence continues at coordinate 122,340 of NW_028252791.1, read as the reverse complement.
ATCACGGCGCTACTGACTCTGATTCCAGCCTCTGCATCTTGGTTCTCTGTGATCGATCTGAAGAATGCTTTCTTCAGCATTCCGATTGCTGAGGAAAGTAGAGACCTTTTCGGTTTCTCTCTTGGTGGCCGCAGCTTCCGGTTTAAACGTGCTCCTCAGGGCTACTGTGAGAGTCCATCGATATACAGTCAAGCCTTGAAGGGCCAACTTGTTGCGTTTGTGTTGCCGGCTGGTGCGGCTTTGATCCAATACGTTGACGACTTATTGGTGGCTGCAGATACTCAGTACATTTGCAAAATTGCCACGGTATCGTTGTTGCAGCATTTCTGTGACTTACATCACAAGGTGTCGCCTTCTAAACTTCAATATTGTTGTCAAGAAGTAACCTATCTAGGTCACTTATTGTCAAAGGATGGAAGAAGGTTGACCCCAGAGAGAATTGCAGCGATTGCTCGAATGACTGTGCCAACGACTCAGAGAGATGTGCGTGCCTTTTTAGGTATCACGTCATACTGCAGGCAGTGGATTCCAAATTTTTCATTGCTAGCGAAACCATTGGTAGCTCTTACGTGCAAGGATGTTCCAACTCCTTTACCATGGACGGAAGAATGTCAGAAAAGTTTTTCTGAACTGCGTGACGCGTTGTTAGGGACCCCTGACTACAGTAAGCCGTTTACACTATACGTTCACGAGAGAGAAGGTTGTGCGTTGAGTGTTTTGACGCAACGATTCGGTGGTAAGCAACGTCCATGTACATATTTTTCCTCGACCTTGGACCCAGTAGCTAGAGCATTGCCGAGTTGTTTGAGAGCAACAGCGGCAGCTGCGGTGTCCATCCGACAATCTGCAGGATTGGTCATGGATAATATGCTTACGGTGATGGTTCCGCATGCAGTTGACACTCTCTTAAATCGTACGAAAACTCAGCACTTGACGAGTGCAAGGTTGTCCGGTTATGAGTTGACGCTTTTGGCAAGTCATATTCAAATAAAACGTTGCAACGTCCTGAACCCGGCGACTTTGTTGCCAATCAGTATGGAGTCAGATGAAGTAGCACCTCATGATTGCTACTTGCGAACTGAAGAGGAAACAAAAGGTCGTGTAGACCTGAAAAATACTCCATTGGAAGATCCCGATGGGACCTTGTATGTGGATGGTTCATGTTTTAAGTTGCCGAATGGCGATGTAACGACTGCGTATGCTGTGGTGACGTTGAATACTGTTGTGGAGGCTGCGAGATTGAATCAGAATTCTGCTCAGGCGGCAGAGTTGATTGCCTTGACTAGAGCGTGTGTGTTGTCGAAAGGGAAACGGGTGAATGTGTTTACCGACAGTCAGTATGCATTTGGTGTAGCGCATAGCTTTGGACGATTGTGGAGCGAGAGAGGTTTTATGACATCGCATGGTACGAAGATCCAACACGGACAGCTCGTGAATGATCTTTTGGATGCACTTACATTGCCCAAGCAGGTGGCAATTATTAAATGTAGTGCACACCGTAAGGTGACAGATGATGTTGGTCGTGGCAATGCGTTCGCTGACGAAATTGCTAAGGAGACTGCTCGGAATCTTAGTACCAGAATGTAAGTTACGAGTTCGGTTAGGTGGCCTACAGAGACTAGTATGTGTCAGGATACCATCGAGAGCGTGAAAATGATTCAGAACGAGGCCACCGAAACTGAAAAGACGAAGTGGAAAGAGAGTACGGGAAAGTTGGATGCGAATGGTTGCTGGATTGATCTGTCGGAGAATAAGAGGTGGATGTTGCCAGATGCGTATGTACTAGCTGTTGTACCGATGGCACACGGCTTGGCACATATTAGCGCAAAAGGTATTTGTAAGTTGTTGTCCCCTGTATGGAAGAATGATGGTATCACGAAGTGTGCTGAGAGATTGGTGAAGAATTGTATGATATGTATGATGTACAATCCTGGAAAGGGAACACCTACACCTCCTGGCCATTTTGCTCCCCCTTCATGTCCCTTTGAGGTGATTCAGCTAGACTTCATCCATATGGAGCGATGCAATAACCTGAAATACGTTTTAGTTGTGGTTTGCGCGTTCTCCCGATGGATCGAAGCCTACCCTCTCAAAGATAACACTGCTTTGTCCACTGCGAAAATCCTGCTGAAGGAATACTTTCCTCGGTATGGAATGCCACGAATTGTATGTTCTGATAACGGAAGTGAGTTTGTGGGGAGTGTGATGAAGAGTGTGTGTAAGGGCCTTGGAATTACCCAGAAATTCCACAGCGCCAATCATCCCCAGTCAGCAGGTTTGGTTGAAGGGTATAATGGCACCCTCAAATTGAAGCTGGTGAAGGTCCAGGCTACGACTGGTCTCTCGTGGCCTGACGCCTTACCTCTAGCCCTTCTGTCTACTAGGGCGACTGTACACTCCCGAGTAGGGCTTAGTCCCTACGAGATTGTGTTCGGCCGCCCTGCGAATGTTTGGGGGGTTCCTAGACCGAGTGTGTTCTCTGATCTTCAATATCCAATGTTGATCGATTATCTGCATGATCTGACTGCTAAACTGAGGTTAATTCACCAACAGGTCTTTGAAGCACTGCCGACGCAGACGGAGGGTCCAGGCCACCAGCTCCAGCCTGGAGATTGGGTGGTGACGCGGAACTTCGGAAGAAAACGCAATCTTGAGCCCCGCTTTACTGGACCCTACCAAGTTCTTCTCGCCACGAGGACTGCTGTTCGTTTGGAAGGTCGTAAACACTGGGTGCACGCCACCCATACTAAAAAGGTACCCATACCTTTACCGGCAGACTCGTGGGTGAGGAAGGGCAATGCTTCGTCTGAAACGGAAACTGCACAGACTTTCGTCCCTTTTAGCGACGCTCAGCTTGTTGGAGAACCCTCAGCGCAGCAGGACGACATTGTTGAACAATTGCCACCTACAAATTCAAGATCTGAACAATTGACTGACCAGCAGAACTCTGTCCCACCATCGAATCAGTTGTTTGATGAACAGACACGTCCTGGGAGAAGCCGATACTTCCTGAGATCCAATACTAAGGACAAATAAAAAAAGGTTTTGCATTCTCCCTTGACATCCACATCACCCCATTGACACCAGTCAGTCTGAACACACTCGTATAATTTTGGTTTTGTAAATATTGTGAGTTTGTTTCCATATGTTTTTGCTTCCACAGCTAGGAGATTTTGTGTATATTTGTGAATAAATTACCTTACATCCGGGTGAACCGTAGGGCCGCGCGTGTACTTCCTTCTGGTTAGTAGGTCTTGACACTAGGTCGAAGGCCGTCGGTTCCTGGGAACTCCTGGGGATTGACTACTGCTACACAGAATGAAGTGCATCAAGAAAGGTTGCGGACGGTTTTAGAGGATGCCGTTCTCTAAGCTGGTGGATTTGGAAAAAGCTCAGGCCCAAAGATTCAAGTTGCAGCAAATTACTCGCACGAAATGCTTCATGATTCAAGTGTTCCTTTTGTTCCTAACTGTTTCTTTGCTATTGGTGGGTGGGGTGTATTACCTGATATTGACGTTCTTGCCTCCTGCCTCACCTACCCCTTCTCCTGAACCTAAAACTACCTCCACTGTTTCTCCTCATTCCTTCCACATCTTACCCCAACACGAGCAGGCCAGACGTGCGGAATTTATGAATAATTCTTTTATTCAGCTCCTCCATCAACATCAGTTGGTGGTTAACACTACCAATTGTTGGGTGTGTGGGTTAATGCCACATACCACTGATAAGGGAATTCCGTACTTGGTCCTTCCTTATAGTTCCCAGGGTTCAGCTCGAGCATTCCAAACAATGTTTCGAAGTGCACTAGATTCCTACCCCAATCGAGAGCCACGATCACCGCACTTTGGTCCTGGTCCGTACCACAAGCCTTTGGCTATAGCGATCGCTGATTTAGATAGGGATATCTATGAGCCGTCGCTCATCCCAGAGGAGGAGGTGCGAGCCTATAGGGATCTGAGTGAGGCTGAGTATAGTGCGCTCGTGGGTAAAAGACAGCTTAGAAGCTCGTCTCCAATATGGATCGTACCCCACCTTGGTAATTTCTGTCTAAAAGGTCGTGGCCGAAGACCGAGAGCTCATCTTGGAGAGAGTGCTTGCTCCGAGACATATGTCTTACCGATGCTCTCTTCCCCTGTGTTTCTGACTGCCAAGGGTACGTACTTTGTTTGTCATGATCGTGCGTATACGTGGTTGCCCTCCGACTTTACGGGCACATGCTATATCACAAATTTGTTGCCTCCGACTTTTACAGTCGCCTCCGATTACCACAAGATTCGAATTGTGAGGGGCGTGATTAGCAAAGAGGACACTGCCGGTCAAGAGGCAGGAGACTTTTTCAAGGGTTTCTTTCCGTTTTGGGGACCTATGGTTAATAGTAGGAACCTGAGACAGTTGACCCGAGTGGTGGAATCGACAGCTAATATCACTGCCTGTGCACTTGGTAAAATCACAGCAGAACTTCAGGCGGATAGGCTCATGACGTTACAAAACCGTATGGTTTTAGACATTGTTTTAGCAGATCGAGGTGGAGTATGTAAGGTGATCCATTCGAGCTGCTGTATTTTCATTCCAGATAACGCTCCGACTGTCTATCAAGCCATCTCAAAGTTGCATAAGATCTCTGAGTCCATACACGTGGACGTAGGGGATTGGACGCTACTTGGGTGGTTTTGGGGCCTGATGTCGACTTGGGGTTGGAAAATTCTGATGATCGTCTGGGTTGTTGTAGCATTTCTGTTCACGTGTTGCCTTTGTGTGCAGTGTGGTCCTGCCTTATGTGGCCTCTGTGCTACGACGTGTATAAGACAGCTGCCTGTTACCAAAGGTACTATGATGGATAGAATCATGTTGCAGCAACATCTAGATGGTCTGATGAATATCGAATATGATTCCGACTAGTGCTTGCCTACATGAGGGCAAAAGGAGCGTCTGAGGTTCCGTGACGATCGTAAGTGGTGTTTTCGACTCGTACGAATATGGTCGCGTCTGGTATCTATGAACCGCAAATGACGAGTTTAGTGGGTGTACGCATTTTTGCTGTGCTGGCCTAAACAGTTCGTTTGTTTCGTGGGTTTCTACATCCGAGCCCACGGGTTCCATCTTAGATGCGGCATCCATTTTGTCTCTTGCCCTCAAGTAGCCAGCGAACGGATGCTGTCCGCTTCGCGACCCTGGGATTCCCAAACTCTTGCGGAAGACACGTTTCCTCTTGAAAGTGTCTTTATGATGAGGGGGACGGCACTGTAAGGCAGATGGTCCCGCTCGAGGCTCATCTTGCCGTGCCGGTCTATTGTCTTAGTTGTGCATTCATTAGGCACGTCCCCTTTGATGCTTGCAGCTCGTGTTTCCCGATACCACTCCTTTTACACCCTTTCCGATCTCCCCACTGTTTCTGTCTTCCTCTGCACCTGTTTCTGTCCCTTCCTCGATCTGTTTACTGCTGATTGGAATGTACTAATGGTGGGAAGATGGGTTTTTACAGTTGGGAACCACCAAACGTTTCCGTACTTATGTTCCGGGCCTTGAATACATGAAAGTAACCCCTTATGGTTTTACGATGGGAACCGAGTTGTAACCTTTTGTGTACCATGATGTTCAATGCATTAGAACTGTATAAAAAGGAGCGACCCACAGATGCAAGTTGAATCAGACTCCTCGAACATACACTTGTTGTACTTCCTGTGACTTCTGTGTTCCCTGCAGTTGAGGTAATAGAAATGTTCAGGTAGCTAATGTGTCCCCCACTCGCACCCTATCCATGCACCCATGTTCCATGTATGTCGTGTAACTTCTGTTCTGTACATGCTAGAAAGACGCAAATACATTTGCGTACAACCTTAACATGTTAGCTATCCAGTCATGCAAAGAAATTCCGTTAATTAGGCTTCTAGGCATACAGTGCCAACGTCTTTACATGGTGCACTTCTGAAATTCGCACACGTTTTCTCCATGTTTCCTGGCCCAGTCGAGCTAGGCCCTTAAACGAGGCCTCTTTGCCTCATCTCTCCTGTCTCCGAAAGCTGTACGCATCCCTGACCCCTGCCTTATTTCCTGCCAGCGCAGCGGTGCCCGGCTTGGCCTGGACTGCCTGCCAAATTCATGTTTTGCCTACAGTTATCTGCTCAGCCTCCTCGAAAACACATTCCAGTCTAGTGAAATAGGTAAATATATTCCCGGCTGCAGAGCAAAGGGCCTGGCTTTCCTGTCCTCCTTGCAAGTGATTTACTGAATCCGTTACCATGGTAGGCCCATGGCTCCGCACGTTGCACCAAGACACGTATGCACGCACTAGCATTCAGTATTGAATGGCCCCTGCCCGAGAGACCTTTTACTTCAGACACTACATCCTCCAAACAGAAGATACTAGATATGCTATAGGTACAGGTTACCCTGACATTCCAGACACCAGTCTCCTCCACTAGTGCTAAAGTCAAAGCCCCCAGTTCTCCCCGGTTACACGTCATGCTAGTTGCGCTCGCATGCAGGTCAAGGGTTTCTGCTGATCCTGCAACTTTCTCTTTGCATCCACCCACATGTGACGTATCTTACGACGTTTCTCTGACATGTACTGTGCACGCCCATGTGTACGCCCATTTACACGCCTCCTATTACGCACATGTGTTCTTATCTCTCTCTTTTCACCTGTTACGCCTACTGTATTGGTTTCAACTGTATCGTTTTACTATATATAATGTGCAATGCTAATAAAACGTTGAATGTCCCTTCCTGAACCTTAGAGGTGATGGAACATGATATCCCATCCTCGAGGATCATTGTCCATTAAAGCCCGTATGACTCAGATACCACGGACTCTGCCTCTCATTTGAATGAGCTGTCTTGTATTGATAATTATACGGAAAAATGCATCGGTAAAATTTATTTACCACATAATTTGGCGCCCGAACAGGGACCCCCTTCCCCACTCGCCGGTGAAGTCACGCAGCCTTTGACCCCTTCTACAGCCCCGACGGAAACCGTGCACGTTTGCGGGTTTTTCCTGCTATCTTCCCTCGGGCCCACGAGGGAGACGGAGACTGCGGTCCGGCGTCCAGACGAGGCGGTGAGGAATGCGGAGGATCCCGACCAGAGCCCTAGTCGAGAGAGCAAGGTCCGAGGTGTCCGGAGGCCCACCTGTTCCGAGGCGCATGCGTGGTAGCGTGATGCGTGGCAGTCAGATGTCGTAGCAGTCCAGTCCAGTCCAGTTTCCGAGGCCTTCAGTTTCTTGCTTCCCGGTGAGTACCGTTGTTGGGAACGCATCTAGACGGGTTCATCAATTTGTGCCCGGTAAAGACAGGTTTGAGTACACAGATCTGGTCCTGACGTGTTCACTCAGGTGAATACGGTCCGACGTGTCTCTTTATGGGACCGGTATTGTCTGTACTGTTTTAGCAGTGCATCTAGTCATTCAGTATTATCTCAAGATTTTTCAGAATATGTGTTTTCTGTGTTCCAGGTAATTTCAGTCCGACATGTTTTAATGTATTTTAATGTCGTGGGATGAATGATTGTTTACTGTTTATTACTGTGTTTATTGTGTTCACGTCCGAATCACTCCAGTCATGCCGCTGTTTTCGAAATTACGTCAGATAGGTACTAGGAAAGGGATACTTGAAGAAGCAGTTCCCGTCCCGCCTAGGGACACTCCAGGATATTTTATGTACCACAAACACGGCTTAGATGCTGTGTTGTATTTAGACTTATGGGTGGATTACACCAAGAATCTGGAAGAGAAGTTTAGATGGCCTGTCTCAGGGACATGGGATGCCGAATGCATCATGAGAGTAGAAGAAGCGTTGTGGAAAAAGAAAGCCAGACAATCTCAGAAAGATGCCATAGAATTGTGGCGTAAAGAATCGCATAGAAGAACAGAAAAAGCAATCAGAAAAACAGAGAAAAGTAGAGAAGAATCCGAAAAAGCCAGAGAAAAAGAGTTACTAGAAGAAGGAGAACAGGTCAGATTAGAACAATTAGACCGCCAAAGAAATGCACTCATTAAAGGCATGTATCCAGTTCTTGCCGAGGGCCTGCCCAAAGCGACCCCGGAAGTACCCCGTAACTTGCCACCACCATTGGTTCCGACTAAACTCCGTCACAAACAGACCGCAGCTGACATTTTCCTTTCTTCCTATTTAGACGATGTAGCTCCAGCATATACCAATGTACCCGTACCACCCGCTAATAATGTACAGCAGCATGTTCCGGCGGATCAAGCCACGACCCCTCCATGCCAAGATTCGCTTCCTGCACCTATTGTCACTTCTCCTTCTGCTGTCACTTCCCCTTCTGCTGCTGCTGCTACTGGTCCCCCTATTATTGGTCCTCACAATCCTTTTGCGACAGATATAACTCAGAGTCCATCTCCATTACATATATCTCTTCTACCCGCCATGACGTCAGGTCATGCCCTCGCTTCTGCCTCAGGAGGTGCCGTAGGAGGTCACCTTCGCACCCCGCCACAGTTACAACGAATGACAATCAGAGAATTAGCAACACAGCGTACTCCGAAAGCGATGACACATGAAAAACTTAGACAGTATATTACGGATTGTAGATATGATTCAGTACCTGGCAAGAAAGGAGACATGATGTTAGCCTCGTTACGTCTATGACGTGTTACAGATTATTTGATGTTATTACCAGAAATGCCAGATCATCTAGACAAAATATATCATTTTATTAGAACGGGGGAGAGACCAGAATGTATTCGTGAAGCCATGGCATATCAGAAAGTTGAGACACAAGGTTTACTATTACGATTCTTAATTAATTGTTTGATAAGGGAACAAGATCGGCCAGGTGTGGTTCAAGAAGAGATGGATGTACTGACAAAATGGAGTCAGAATATTGCAGATTGTAAACACGATAAACAGAATTGTATAGATGCCATGTCCAGAAAGATCCGTAAAGAAATAGTAGCAATACATAACAGACAGAAGGCTGAAAAGGAAGCCGAGTCAGACAAGAATGACTCCTCGGAGGAGGAGGAAGAAACAGAGACTCCAGTAGAGACTGAGGATAAAATAGCGTACGTAGGTAGAGTGAAACTCCCTAAACAGTATTCTTTTGACAGACCTTTTGACAGACCCATTCGTCTAGAAAACAAGAAACGTTTCCTATCCCCGATACCAGAGCAATGTTCTCTTGAACATGTATTCCAAGTTACTGATAAAATACTGAAAGAAAGGATAGGTTATCATGAACTTAATACCTTACGTGATCAGGAGCTAGCCCGGTCAGCAGTCCAATGGGCTGGAAATGACAGTATATATAAAGATGATTTAGTAGTGCAAACATTTTTGAGCCTTACTCCAGAAGAACAGCGACTAGCTGGTATATACATGATCCAACATCTCATTACATTATATGAAAATCAGCAATCTGATCCAGGTCCATTGTATAATTTATTGCAAGACTTACTCCTGAGAAGATGGAGAGGCCTAGGTACCGATTTAATTGATATAATTCTAGAACAACGTCATAAATACAGAACTTTCCTGACTCCACATCTTGTTTCCGTTCCACCCCCAGTAAGACAGCCATATCACCTAGATAGACAGAATCCCTTACGAGAAGTACATCCCATTCTGAATACAGGAGGTACGCTTGAACGCGTATTCGTATACACTCCTTTGACCAAAATGGAATTATTGGAAATGAAGAAAATTGTAATTTGTCACGATAAAGATCCTGCAGGATTCCACCGTGAATTAAAAGACATGTTACTTATGGGAGATTACACGTATTCCGACATTCTTAAAATGCTAAAAGTATTGTTGCCAGCAGGGATTTATGAAAAACTGAAAGAAAAAGAATGGGAGGTGGGAGATAAAAAGATTATTTGGACTGAATTAGAAGACGAGGAAAATAGACGTACCCCAGGTTTGGGTCTTGGGGAAAAAACTAAAGCATTACCAGGATTATTAGTACAGGTTTTGCCTAGATTATTGACAGTTAAAAAGGAAGACTGGGATGCAATCTCAGCCTGCAAACAGAAACAAGACGAAGACACTAGTGATTTCTATTCCAGATTCGAGAAATGTTTCATTATTAATAGTGGCCTGAAAACAAGTAGCGAGTCATATCCACATCTTTTTGTAACCAAACTAGTAGAGAATTCCTTACCCCAGGTTAAGAACAGAGTATTGAAAGTCGAAAGTACATGGCAAGCTAATACGCCTTCCCAAATGTTACAAATGTTACAGTACCACCAGAACAGAATTAGAGAGGAACACGATCATGAGCAGAGACGTATGAAAGACACGAAAAGGAAAGTACTAGTTGCCCAGTCTGTTCCAGCAGATGGTCAGAAGAGGGGTAACACGCAGAACACACAGACTAGTCATTCTGCAGCTCCTGTTAAAGGGAATTGCAATTACTGCAAACAGCCAGGTCACTTTATAAATGAATGTGCCGTTCTCAGACATAATATTGCTACAGGCAAAACGAAAGAAAGACCACGTCCGCCTAGACCAGAACACGTTCAACAGAATATTCCACAGAATCCGCAACCTCCACAGAATGCACAGCAACAGACAGTAGCTGTACCCCAACCCCAACACATTGCCGCAACACAACACGTCACACAACAAATGTACCAGTATGCACAGTCAGATTATCCCGATTATCAGCAGTACACATGAAACAGCCTAGAGAGGGAGGTTGGCTTGCCCCTTATCGAGGTTCCTGTAGATCAAGATGGTCCCTATGTACATAGTCAGGTATTAGGGAAAGACAGAAAATTTTTGATTGACACAGGGGCGAGCAGAACTACCATTAGTCATGACGAGGTTCCAGGGGCACCCCTCTCAGGCTCACAGAATGTTTCCCTTGGATTTTCAGGAAAGCCTATTGTTAACGAAGTATCAAAGCCAGTTCCCCTTGCAGTTGGTCCATTGTCCCGTACTACAGATTTGTTACTTACGAAAGCGTGTCCTGAAAACTTGCTTGGTATTAAAACGCTGAAAGCTCTAGGAGCTGTTATATGTTGTTCTCCTGAAGGAGTGAGATTATTCCTTCGTGATTTTAAGGGTCATTATGTGTTGAGAGATTTTGATGTAAGATTGAAAAATGTTCCTCAGCATTTATGGGCGCAAGGTCCAACTGATGTAGGCTGTATGCACATTACTCCTTATCGTGTCACACTCAAGCAAGGTGTTGTACTGCCCCGAGGCTGTAGCAGCCTTACTGAAAATTATTGACGAACTCATTGCCCAAGGAGTAGTTGTAGAAACTGACTCCAATGTATGTAATTCTCCTATCATTCCGATTCTTAAACGAACTGATCCAAATGCACCTCCAGTCTATCGACTGGTGATCGATCTTCGAGAACTCAATAAATGTATAGTACCACAGTACCAGTGGTCCCAGATATTTCGTCACTATTGACTGCCATTGATTCCGAAGCCGCGTTCTTTACTGTAATTGATCTTAAGAACGCCTTCTTTAGCGTCCCCATTCATCCCGATATCAATACCTTTTCGGATTCTGTTTAAATGGCCGAAGTTTCAAATTTGCACATGCACCTCAAGGGTTCACGGAAAGCCCTAGTATTTACAGTCAAGCATTGAAAAGACAACTAGACAGTATTCACATGCCTACTGACACTGCTCTACTACAGTATGTTGATGATCTACTGATCACAGCAAGGACCGAACGTGAATGCGAGCGCGCGTCACTGACAGTCTTGTATTTTCTGGCCGAAAAGGGGCACAAGGTGTCCCCTTCGAAGCTCCAATTCTGTGCCCAGCAAGTGGTATACCTTGGACACTTGCTGTCCAAGAGGGGTAGACAGTTGACACCAGATCGTATCCAGTTAATTGCACATCTGCCACAACCCAAGACACAAAAGGAAGTACGGGCCTTTATTGTCCTCACTTCGTACTGCAGACAATGGATTCCCCAATATGCTTTTCTAGCCAAGCCACTCATACAGTTAACAACACAGGAGGCAGCGACTTCGACTGTCCTCCCTTGGACTCAGGAACATACACAAGCTTTTAATGAATTGAAGAAAGCTTTATGTCAAGCGCCAGTTTTAGCAACACCATGTTACAGTAAACCTTTTACACTTTTCGTCACAGAACGTGATGGCACAGCATTATCTGTTCTCACACAAGATCAAGCAGGACACCATAAGCCTTGTGCTTATTTTTCTAGTACATTGGATCCAGTAGCCCAGGCTCTGCCCGCGTGCTTGAAATCAGTTGCAGCAACAGCTCTAGCTATCAGACAAAGCGATGCAATAGTGTTAGGACATCCCTTGACAGTACAGGTTCCACATTCCGTGGAAGTTCTTCTGAACCGTACCCAGACTCAGCACTTGACCATAGCACGACTGACAGGTTATGAATTGACACTGTTCCAGCCACACATAGAAACCAGACGCTGCAACATACTTAATTCTGCCACATTGTTACCCTCGAGTACAACAGATCCAGCACCACATGACTGTGTAGACGTCATTAATACAGTAACGAAGCCCCGACAAGACTTGACAGATATTGCCTTGACCGATCCAGACCTGACACTTTACGTGGATGGTTCATGTATGAGAACAAGTACAGGAGAGTTAGTGGCCGCCTATGCAGTGACCACTGAAACTGAAGTCATAGAAACACACCGTATTGACACACTATCTGCTCAAGCTGCAGAACTCATTGCTCTGACTCAAGCCTGTATACTAGCCAAGAACAAGAAAGTAAACATATACACAGACTCACAGTATGCATTCGGAGTCATTCACGACTTCGGAGTCCTTTGGGAAGAGAGAGGTTTTTTAACTTTTCACGGTACCAAGATCCAGCATGGTCCCCTTATTCAAGCCCTGTTAGAAGCAATACACTTGCCTACAGCCATAGCCATTATGAAATGCAAAGCACATACCAAAGTCACCGACACTATTTCCCAGGGTAACGACCTGGCAGATCGAACAGCCAAACTCACAGCTCAGACAGACATTCCGACTGACATGACAAAGACTGATCTACCTACACTGACACATTGCCTGACAGTTAAGGATCCCACTCTAGATGTACTTGACATACAGACACATGCCACACCAGATGAAATCAAGAAATGGACTGAACAAGGAGGGATCCAAACAGATCAGGGATGGATGACAAAGGGAAGGGCCACATGGTTCCTCCCCGACTCTATGGTTCAAATCATAATTAACACAGCACATAGTCCAGCACACTTAGGAGAGAAAGCAATGTTAGACAGTTTACAGAATCTCTGGTTCAACAAACATTTACGAGCAGCAGCAAAACAGAAAGTGCGTACTTGCATGATCTGTTGTCAGTTTAATCCAGGAAAAGGTGTCCCCGTGGAACAGGGTGGATTTCATCCTCCTGACCATCCTTTTGAAGTCCTCCAGATGGATTATATCCAGATGGACCGATGTCGAGGATTCAAGTATGTCCTCGTAGTTGTATGTGCTCTTTCCCGATGGACAGAAGCATATCCAGTCCCCGATTACACTGCTGTAACCACTGCCAAACAGCTGGTACGTGAGTTTTTCCCACGGTACGGTTTGCCCCGTGTCGTGTACTCTGATAATGGACAGCCATTCTCATCCGAGCTTATGAAGCAGGTATCACTCCTGTTAGGTTACCAGTGGAAGTTCCACTGCGTCCGACATCCTGAAGCCGCAGGTCTCGTAGAGAGACATAATCAGACTCTGAAAACACGCCTAGCCAAAATATGTGCCGAGAAAGGTGTAGATTGGATAGTTGCCTTGCCAGTTGCACTCTTTTACATGCGAATGGTAGCTCATTCTAGGACAGGGCTATCCCCGTATGAGGTGGTCTTCGGTAGGCCTCCGAATATGTGGGGGACGCCTATGCCCCGTAAGATTACTGATGTTGACAGTTCTATGCTGACAGATTACCTGGCCTCCTTGATGTCTGCACTACAATCTTGTCGTTCACAGGTCGCGGCTGCCTTTCCGGACAACACCCAAGTAAAATCGCACAACGTCGTTCCAGGTGATCTCGTCTGTGTGAGGAACTTCGACAGGAAGAGTCTGCTGGAACCCAGATGGAAACAGCCTAAATTGGTTTCATTGTCAACAAGGACTGCGGTCAAGCTGGAAGGAAGGAAGGAAGGAAGGGATGGCTGCATTCGAGCCATGTGAAAAAAGTTCACGGACTGTGTCCAGAAACTCCGTTTAAGGACTGCCCACTTTCTGACTCTAAACTCCCCCTGCTAGAGAAAACTCCCCAAGAGGAGTATCGCTTAAAGTTAAGGTCTAGTAAGTCAGACAGCGTTTAATTGTTTAAGTCCCCCTCGGGTGAAGCGGTTAGACAGGTTTCTGACAATGTATAAGATAGACCCAAGTAGTCAGAGAGATAGGCGTAACGAGAAAAGAAAAAAGCACTGTAAAGTTTTGCACAGCGGATGCATAATCGCGTTGTTTTCCATGTTTCTTCTGAGTCTTACGATAATCTGCATAAGTTTACTGTTACATGTTTTTTTCCCTCTTGATTCACATGTACATGCTTCCTCTAATGACACTGTGGAGCACACTTTTAGTGATCTGCCCCCTCATGAATTATCCTATCGTTTAGCCATGCGCAACAATACATTCATCCGTATGTTACACCATTCTCACCAGACCAGCAATGCCACTAATTGCTGGGTATGTGGCCGACTCCCTCCCTACCAGAAGTACAAGGGAGCTCTGCCCCTCTTTCCTTATCCGTTCACACATAATGGTTCGTGTGGTGCATGGTTTACTCTAATGTCCTCCCTAGATAGTAAGTCCACGGTTTCCCAAGGCAATTGGATATGGGGGAACCTGAATACAGTCATGAATAAAATATGTTTCCCAGACAAAGAAGGTCTTCCCCAGAGGGCAGGGACCGATCTAGAAAATGAAGTGTATGGATTAGGTAATTTTACACTTAACCTCATGATTCTGAATGTGCAGTCTGAGACTAATTCGGACTTGCCGTTTATTACAGTTTTGCCAGTGAAAGGCGAATTATGCGTCAGAAAGAATGGTTCAGTACATCTAGGACACAGTGATTGTAATACTGTTGTCGAATTCAGTGATAAAGGAAAGTCTACTTTCAAAGCTTCTCGCCATTCTTATTTCATATGTGGTCAGACAGCCTATGTACGTCTGCCATTGGATTGGGATGGGACGTGCTATATTGCGTTCCTATTGCCACCTGTTTTTCTAGCCCCGCCTGATTATCACAGAAATCCAAACCTTGTGCATGTAAGACAAAGAAGGGAGATCAAGACCCCGATTGTCGACCAGACAGAAACCACATGGGAGCAATATACAGATTTCAATAAAGGATTCTTTTTCTTTGTAGGTCCTGTCCAGAATAGTAAATTGATACGCAAATTGACTAGAACTTTAGAGGCAGTAGTGAACGAGACTACTTCTGCTTTAGGTAACCTGACCGAGGAACAGTCTGCTATGAGACTTGTTGTTCTCCAAAATCGCCTTGTCCTTGACGTCATCCTGGCAGATAGGGGCGGGGCTTGTAGAGTCATCGGATCCAGTTGTTGCGTGTTTATTCCTGATAACGCGCCATCCGTGTATAAGGCCATAACTCGGCTTCATGAAATAGCCCATCTGATACACCAGAATCCAGGCTCCTGGACTTGGTCCGGTTGGTTCTGGAGTGTAATATCCGCCTGGGATGGAAATTGTTATCATTCCTAGGAATAATATTGGTCATAGTATTCAGTTGTTGTCTCTGTCAGCAATGTGGGCCAGCGATTTGCGGCTTGTGCGCCACAGCTTGTATTCCCCGTTCAAGTACACGTTCCCGCTCCCGAATAAAGAAAGAAGAACAAATGATGCTTTATGAACAGATAGATGGTCTCATGAATATAGATATATCCTAAAGGGTGTAGTATTGTCCAAGGAGGGAATGAGGTAATAGAAATTTTCAGGTAGCTAATGTGTCCCCCACTCGCACCCTATCCATGCACCCATGTTCCATGTATGTCGTGTAACTTCTGTTCTGTACATGCTAGAAAGACGCAAATACATTTGCGTCCAACCTTAACATGTTAGCTATCCAGTCATGCAAAGAAATTCCGTTAATTAGGCTTCTAGGCATACGGTGCCAACGTCTTTACATGGTGCACTTCTGAAATTCGTACACGTTTTCTCCATGTTTCCTTGCCCAGTCGAGCTAGGCCCTTAAACGAGGCCTCTTTGCCTCATCTCTCCTGTCTCCGAAAGCTGTACGCATCCCTGACCCCTGCCTTACTTCCTGCCAGCGCAGCGGTGCCCGGCTCGGCCTGGACTGCCTGCCAAATTCATGTTTTGCCTACAGTTATCTGCTCAGCCTCCTCGAAAACACATTCCAGTCTAGTAAAATAGGTAAATATATTCCCGGCTGCAGAGCAAAGGGCCCGGCTTTCCTGTCCTCCTTGCAAGTGATTTACTGAATCCGTTACCATGATAGGCCCATGGCTCCGCACGTTGCACCAAGACACGTATGCACGCACAAGCATTCAGTATTGAATTGCCTCTGCCCGAGAGACCTTTTACTTCAGACACTACATCCTCCAAACAGAAGATACTAGATATGCTATAGGTACAGGTTACCCTGACATTCCAGACACCAGTCTCCTCCACTAGTGCTAAAGTCAAAGCCCCCAGTTCTCCCCGGTTACACGTCATGCTAGTTGCGCGCGCATGCAGGTCAAGGGTTTCTGCTGATCCTGCAACTTTCTCTTTGCATCCACCCACATGTGACGTATCTTATGATGTTTCTCTGACATGTACTATGCACACCCATGTGTACGCCAATTTACACGCCTCCTATTACGCACATGTGTTCTTATCCCTCTCTTTTCACCTGTTACGCCTACTGTATTGGTTTCAACTGTATCGTTTTACTATATATAATGTGCAATGCTAATAAAACGTTGAATGTCCCTTCCTGAACCTTAGAGGTGATGGAACATGATATCCCATCCTCGAGGATCATTGTCCATTAAAGCCCGTATGACTCAGATACCACGGACTCTGCCTCTCATTTGAATGAGCTGTCTTGTATTGATAATTATACGGAAAAATGCATTGGTAAAATTTATTTACCACACAGTAATAAACCTCGAATCTTTGACACCGAAGGAAGTGTCCCGTGTCTCTCTCATTTGTACGCCGGAACAGGTTACCCACAAAGGTTTTAGGTGTTATCCCTGGCACCGCTGGGTCTTAAGAAAACCCAGTCCTTCAGGATGTGACCGTGTGGTAGTCACCAGTGCAAGTCCCGCAGGTTTGGGATTGGCAGCGGTGTCCCCCGTTTCCCTACTTACTTTGTCACAGCTCAGGACCTGCAGCTCCACCAACTTGGCCACTACAGGAACTATATAGGTGTTTGTAATGGTTTTGTCCAGGTTTAAATGTCTTCGTGGCGCCGCAGCTGAAGTCGATTTCTGGGATTAATGCGGTTTATGTTGTGCTATCATTTGGCTGATGGTGGTTTTAAGTGGCATGCAGTGGCAAGGTTCCAAGCAGGCGGATTTGCTGCATGGAAAACAACTTTTCAAAATAGAACAAAAAGGATGGCCTCTTGCGCTGCCGCCTTTTAAGCCCCTGTGTTTGGGCTAATGCCTCCTGAGAAGAAAAAGTGAAAGCGTGCCGAGCCCGCAAAGCAAACATGAGGACACAAAGAGGAGTCCAGGCGCGTGCACATGCCCTGTCCGGGCGCTTGCAGGCACGGCAAAGAGGAGACGGCAAAGAGGAGTCCAGGCGCATGCACATGCCCTGTCCAGTCACGTGCAGGCAGGGCAAAGAAGAGACAGCAAAGAGGAGTCCAGGCGCGTGCACATGCCATGTCTGGGCAGGCACGCCGAAAAAGACGCGTCGGAAGCGCTGCTCCAGGGCTTCGGCAGCAGACCTGTTGCACTGCCGGAGGACTTGGCTGCACATGTGGGACACAGCGGTGAATGGGTAGGCTGGGGCGTGAGGGCGGACTGTGTTAGGAGACTGCCTGAAGGTCCTGTGTTGCATTGATGCCGTGCGTGAGCAGAATCTCCTGTCAGGGTGGGCAGGGCCTAAAGGAGACAGGGTGGACACAAACCCAGCTTCCAAAGAACACAGACAGAAAAACAACAACTATAGCTCTCGCCAAGGCGAGCAGCGCATGCACGACCTAAAGAGTAAGGTCATGCATCGAGGATTGACTTTTTCCTAATAGATAAAATCTTAAATAATAATGTTAAGGTTGAACATATACCCTTACATTTATCTGACCACTCCCTAGTCTACATGGCAATAAAAACAGGGAAATCCCAGGTAACATCCAGATGGACTGTAGATGCACCCTTTTTCTAAATCAGTAGATCATAGGGAAGCTGAAATCAATAACCAAAGAATACTTTAAAATCAATATTAACAGCCAAACCCCTAAACAAAAGTCTGGGATGCCTATAAAGCAGTCATTAGGGAGGCTTTAATTGGTTTGGCTGCTTTAAGGAATAAGATGGTTAGACACAAAATTTGCCAACTAAAAGCCAGAATTCTAGACCAACAAAGAAAACTTGAGGTAGCGCTGTCTATACAAGATCAGGAAAAAATAGAAGATTTACATGAGAAAAAGAAAATGATTTGACTAATATACTAGATGAAACAATCAGCAAACAATGGTAAGCTATTGACCTACGAATATGCGGAAGGCAGTGGGAAACTCCTAGCATGTAAAATACAAAGAGATAATCTGGGTAAACAGGAAGTAGATGACTCAGGGATTGAGAAGGTGTGCACTGATTTTTTTCTATCTCTATATAATGAGGTTCTGGAGGAGTCTAACAAACAAGTTGACTCCTACCTGAGCAAGTCGGGTGTCCATACTTTAGAAGCAGAAGATAGGGAAACACTCAACTCAAAAATAACCACAGAAGAAGTGATTGAGGTGTTGAAAAAACTAAAAAGAGGGAAGGCAGCGGGCCCAGATCCACTACCAAACGAGTTACATATGGTCTAAACCCCTTCCCTGCTTATGATGGAACCACACCATCATGAGTCACGGGCGGCGTGTGCTCATGACGGAGTGGTTCTTTCATGCTGCGGCCGTTTCGCCAACATGTCACTGAATCCCCGCCTGTGCGGGTGAATTAGTGTGTGGGCGGAGTCGTGATGGAACCACGCCGTCATGAGCACAGCTCGCCCGTGACTCATGACGGCCTGGTTCCGTCACGAGCATGGCATCGTGCTCTCACCCTCCAACCCTCCAGCACCGCCGTGGAATTAGCGCTGCGCGCCAAGGGGTTAAAAGAAATACTGGGCCCCATATTGGTTATTCTGATAAACAAGATCTTTCTCAAAGGGTTTACTCTTTCAAATTCCTTGAATGATGCCACTATTACTCTAATCCCAAAGCCAGGAAAAGACCCTTTGAAGACCCTTTGAAGTGTGAATCAAACAGACCTATATCCCTCATAAACAAGGATTATAAAATTTGCACGCAGATCTTGGCAACAATATTAGGTCTTACTACAAGCAATTTGAGCCATGAAGACCAGAAAGGATTCATTAAGGGGAGACAGCTGCATGGCAATACACACAAATTGATTGACACTATTGACATTGCCACTCAAGAGAATATTCCTCTCACAATTCTTACTTTTGACGCCGCGAAGGCCTTTGCCCGAGTAAACTGGATGTTTCTTTGCAAAGTAATAACACAATTTGGCTTAGGAGAGAATTTTTTTAAAGCAGTAATAAACATATACACATCCCCAGTGGCAAAAATTCTGATAAATGGCAGCCTTACTAAAGAAATAAAAATCAGAAGAGGCACTAACCAAGGTTGTCCACTTTCGCCTTTTTTAATCAACCTATATATTGAGCCCTTGGCTAACGCCATAAGATCTTCACAAGGAATAACCCTGGTCAACTTTCAAGGATGGGAAAAGAAAGTGGCATTATATGAAGATGACTTAATGGTGTTTACTTGTAACCTGAAGGTATCCTTACCTAATATTACAAAACTGCAAAATGAATTTGGAGAGGTTTCGGGGTACCAAGTCAACCACCAAAAAATGGAAATCATGAACTGGAATACCCCTATACCATCTCCCTTAGTAAAGAATAGAATTAAGTATCTGGGAATAGAGATACTAAAAAACATTGACAAAATTGCGCAAGTAAACTTCGAGATTAAAGTGAAAGAGACAAGTAAGCTGCTAAGAACCTGGAGTGGTTTACCATTGTCTTTCATGGGGAGATCCAACACAATTAAGATGGCTATCCTACCCAAATTCTCTTTTATTTTTAATACTATTCCTCTAGAATTTAAACTGCAGTGGATCAAAAAGATACAAGGTGAACTAAACGTTTCATATGAACCTAGAAAAGAGTAAGAATCGCCTGGAAAAACTACGTAGGAGAGAAGATCAAGGAGGTATCGCTAGCCTGACCTTCTATATTACTACAGGGTTTTCCAGTTCAAGAATATCAGGGTACTACTCAAGGAACATTCTCTCTATGCCCCGTATTACAAAGTGATGGTGGAAGGGGACTTCTGTCTATACAAATTTGGCCACCCAAAGTACTTAAAAAATAATCAAGCTGGAAGTTTTAGGTGCAGCCTTTAACTCTGGTACCAGGTTAAGCAAGTACCAGAAATTCCATACTATAGTACCTTTGCACCTATCTGGGAATCCCCAGGTAGCCCAGAATGTTTGAAAGACGTTCTGGCAGTCCCCATAAAGAACGCAGGTATAGCAAAGTGGGGACAGCTGATACAAGCAAGAGCTTTGACAAGCTGGGAGTCTCTACTAGCGAGTACGGGTGGGAACTTCAAAGATTCAAGTATTACCAACTGACAAGCTGGGCAAAAGGCATGGAGAAATATCAGGATGAGAATATGGAGCTAGAGGAAGAACTACAAAGTGATCCAGTACGAAAGGAAGTATCAAAATGGTATCGACTTATGATCCAAGCAGGAGATCTTACTCTACCACTAGAGTTATGGAAGAAAGACCTGCCATCACAGGACTTACAACATCTATGCAAGTATCCTTTTCTACATTATGGCGTGTAATAAAATCTGCACCTCTTAGGAAAAAACATATTTTTACACTACAGAGGGCATACTGGTCGCCAGAAAGGCTGACAAAGATGAACAAGTAAGTGGTGAAAAGATGTCCAAAGTGTGGAGAAATAAATGCAAACGACATCCATATGTTTCGGCAGTGCCCTCCACTCCATCTATTCTGGTCCAACGTGGGTAATGTTATAAGTGAAGTCTTGGGACAAGACATTGAGGTAAGCACAGATATAACTATTTTTGGAACTATGAGTGAAAGCGGGCTGTACCTTGTTTAAACGAAAAGCAAAATAAACTATTGTTTGTACTAATTCTTCTCGCCAGACGGGAGATATGTATAAAGTAGATACTTGCAACCCCCACCCCCCTCGACATTACAGGACTGGCTGACCTCAGTGTGTAAGATTAAGAAATAGTACTTTAGCAGAGAAGGAAGTAACCGAACGAAATTCTGGGAGATATGGGAACAAACTCCAAGACGGAGAGTAGAGGTAGGGTAGGAAGGGATGTCCAAGGATTACACATAATGCAATAAACAAATTTTGGGATTGATACCATGGTGGACTTTACCGGTAAATTTGTAGATCGTAAGACACAAACTTACCTCAAGATGAGAAGCTCTTCCATCTACCAGATGAGGCGAGAAAATTCCCTAGCTGGTAAAGTTCCGAAAAGAGGGATAGCTGTCTTCCTCTATCTCACCTTTTGCACAGAGGACAAAAAAAAAAAAAAAAAAAAATGTGATCAGGATAATTTATGCAAATTTCTTGATGTGTTTGATTATAGCATTAACACTTTGTCTTCTTGGATTTATACACTGGATAAAATTGTTTCATCTGTGATTGACATAGTTCAAAATGATGTATCTGTGCTATACCATGGTCAAAATCAATTACAGTCTGTAATGCAGTTTGGTTGGACATTGCAAATGTTGAAGAATGGAAAAGTTCCATGGGAATATTTGAATGATTCTGCCTTATTTTTTACCATTTAATCTGACAGATAAACAGAAACTTGTGTCTATGAAAGACGCAACATACACTATGCTACACATTGAACAGTTGGATCAGTTACCTTTCACTATAGCTGAGACCGAATCTTCGGTCTGGTTAATACAAGGGGTTATATCATTACCTTACAGTGGAGGACTGTGATTCTACCGTAGGAAATTCATAAGTATGTAAACAAGTTAAATTGCATGGCGCTTGCAACGTGTCAGCTCCTAATTTGGCATGTTTTTTAGAAGGGACTCCAGTCCCTACGATAATTCCCACGCTAACTTTACTTTCTAATGGTAGTTATCTTATCCTGAATAACCATAATTGTTGCGGCTTACGGGCAGCCATCCTATATATAGTAACCATTTCCCAATGTGTTACATGTTGCAGCAATGTTCTCTTTCCACCTACACAGGGAAGTTTTTGATACCTCGCTGTGGCCCTCAATTCCAACTTTGAAGACAGACTTCAACAAGTTAAGCAGACTCAAAGCACTATTGTTTCAACAAGAAGTCGCTAGAGACCTTCAAATTGCAGGTGGCTAGAAACTAGAACTTCAAGTGAGATTAAGTCACTGCTGAATACAAATCTCCTGCTCCATTTTGGGGAGTTAATACACCAAATATTTAATGCGTCTGACACCGAAGGACTGGCTCATTTTTTCAAACTTGTGGGAACCGGCCTGGTGTCATCATTTTAGACTATATTTGGTGTTATACCTGCTTTTATTCATTCTATTTTTTCCAGTAACTTTGGTGGGTTTCCCCATGCGCTCTTGCTCGTTGGTGGTGCATTGCTTCTTTTCTGCCTGCTACTTAACCCCTTGGATGCTCATGACGGAATGGTTCCGTCATGAGCATCGGTGTCCCTGTGCTCATGACGGAACCATTTCGTCATGAGGCTAGGGGCACAAAATCCCTCTGCTGCAGACAGCAGAGGGATTTCTATTATTCCCCTGTGAGCTTGGGAGCTGGGGTAGAGCTTCCCCAGCTCCTGAGGCCCCCTCCCTGGTTTCTGTGCTATGACGATCAGCATGCATGTTGTGCTGTCGTTATTGCACAGAAACTGAAACTGAAATGAGCCTTTAGGCTCATTTCAGTTTCACTTTCTATTGGCTCAGGGGGCTATCTCAGCCCCCTGGGCACGTAGAAAGACGGGAAATGTATCATTGGAAAGGGATCCACCCACTAGACACCAGGGAGGGGCCCCTTGGGCAAGGGCTTTTGCTCCCCCCAAATTTTTCTGGTGTCATTTAGTCTTTTTACCCCCCCTGGGGGGGGCAAAAAGCCCACAAGACGCCAGGGATTTTTTTAGGGCAAATTTGAATTAGGGTGAGGGCTTCCAAAACGGGCATGCCCATGCCCCCACTCCCTCCCCCGCAAAAAATACAGTCTTCCTGACCCCCCAGGGGGGCAGATGGTGCAGTAGCCCCCAATCTGCCCCCCCCAGGGGGCAAAAAGCCCAGTAGACGCCAGGGATTTTTTGGGCAAATTTTAATTAGGGTGGGGGCATTGGCAAACCCAGTAGGATGGCTCTGAAGCGCATGGGTGCGACCAGCACACGGGCTGACCCAGGCTCAGCAACCTTAGGCTCACTATACAGGAAACCTTTCTCCCAGTAGATCCAATGTGATCCAGACTAATAACCTGCTGCCTGGTATGCAGCCTGTTGCCGCAAACCCGCAAGAGAAGGGCACTTTTTCTGCTCCTCACAGAACTCTTCCCTGGAGGGTCCCCCTTCCTGCTGCCAATGGGTCAGCTCAAGCAGGTCCCCTGACACCAGCCGACAACTGACAGCTGTCACACTGGCTCCGGTGTCTCTAAGAGCCTCCACTCTATGGCCATTGATGGTCACCCACTGCCTGAACATTTTAGTGTTATAAGGCAACTGGGTCCTGGGGACCACCTCACAGTCTCCTAAAGAGACTGGGGACATCTCTGCGGCACCCCACCCACCTTGGGCTCCCATCTCCTCACCCAGGGCTACACTAGCCATCTGCAGGGGCGGTGCGCCAGTGGGCGCTGTCTTACATCTCTGTGGGCACTGGGGATCATAGAAACGGTGGCCCTCTTCAACACATAAAAAACATTTCAGGGGTCCCCTATGAACATGTTTACCTGTCATGGCCCCTGACTTCTTCTCAGGGGAAGCTGAGCACCCATCCCTTGGTTCTCTTGGGTATTACTTTGGGGCCCTTTCTGGAACTTCCTCTGTTTACCCTTGTCCCCCACACTCTTCTGACACCATCTGCCACTGCACACTACACGAACGCCTCCACGCCGCAGGGATCCGAAACAAGGCTCTGGATTGGACCACCTCCTTCCTCTCCGGCAGAACCCAGAGCGTCCGCCTCACCCCATTCTGTTCCAAAGCTTCCGAGATCATCTGCGGTGTACCCCAGGGATCCTCCTTCAGCCCGACGCTGTTCAACATTTACGTAGCCTGACCACAACATAATCTCCTACACCGATGACACTCAGCTGATCCTCTCCCTCACCAAGGACCCCGCCACCGCCAAAGACAACCTCCAAGAAGGAATGATGGCCATCGCCGAGTGGACAAGACGGAGGTGCTCTTCCTCGTCTCCAACCCTTCAGCGCGGGACGACTCCTGGTGGCCGACGGCATTGGGGGCTGCCCCGACACCCACCGACCACGCACGCAACCTGGGGATCACCCTCGACTCAAGCTCTCAATGACTAAGCAAGTCAACGCCATCTCCTCCTCCTGCTTCAACACCCTCAGCATGCTCCGCAAGATCTACTGACGGATCCCGACGGATGCAAGAAAGACACCCAGGCCCTCGTCAGCAGCAGACTCGACTACAGAAACGTCCTCTACGTGGGAGCTCAGACCAAGCTCATCAAACGACTACAACGCATCCAAAATGCCTCGGCAGGACTGATCCTCGACGTACCATGCCACGGCCACATCACCCCCCCACCTGAGAAACCTGCACTGGCTCCCCGTCAACAAGAGGATATCCTTCAAGCTCCTTACCCACGCACATAAGGCACTCCACAAGACCGGCCCAGCCTACCTCAACAGACGGCTCTCCTTCTACATCCCCAACCGCCAGCTACGCTCCGCCGACCTCTCACTCGCCAATGTCCTGCGCATCCGAATAACAACCACCGGTGGGAGATCCTTCTCCCACCTCGCTGCCAAGACATGGAACACCCTCCCTCTGAGCCTACGACAGACCCAAGACCTGCTGACCTTCAGGAGGATACTCAAGACCTGGCTGTTCGATCAGTAGCAGCCCCCCAGCGCCTTGAGACCCTCGCGGGTATGTTGTGCGCTTTACAAATGATTGATTGATTTATTAATTGATTCTGCTGACCTTTGGCAAAGTCTCCCACATGACCCGGGTACTCAACCAGCAGCCCGCTTCATTAGCAAGCTTCCGAGGGTTAGTCAGCTTGCTATCAATAAGGTGCTGGCGTAGCTCTGGAAAACAATTATTGGACACGTGCTCCCATGCAATCAAATTATAGAGTGCTTCAAAATCATTCACTTTGCTACCCTTCACCAAACAATCCAATGCTCTGCCAAAGAAAGAAACATATTCTACCCAAGTGCTATACTCCAGTTTCTTACAATTCCTAAAGCTTTGTCTATAAAGCTCTGGGGTCAAACCATACCTGGATATTAAGGCTTCTTTTATATTCACATAGGAAGTCTGATCTTCAGAAGGCAAATCCAATAAGGTATCCCGCCCATCACTGAGAAACCGCACCCACAACGCTCCCCAATCCTTCTCAGGATGTCATAGCTACCTCATAGGCCTTAAACCATTGCCCAATATCTTCATTCTTATGAAACTCCTTAATGACGTCCTTAGGAATAAACACTCAATTCTACAGGCATGGACGGTGCGCTGCCACCAAAGGGAGACATTTCTAAAGTCTTAGCTTTCAATTCCAATTCCCTCAACATTCTCGCATGCTCCAAATGAATTCTTTGTTCCTCCGCCAAGGCCAATTTCTTATTCTCCAACTCCATCTGCCCGTCTATTTTGAGCTTGGCCACCTCCATCTTATGCACTCTATCTCTCTCCTTGTCCTCCAACTCTCTTGGGGACAGGTCCTTTGAAGAAACACTGCTGCCTGCTCTGGAAGGCACTTTCCTCCCATCCAGGCCCACTGGGCCCTCTAGCTGCCCATCTAAATACTCTACCTCCTCCCTAGGCTCTTCAGGACGCTCAATGGCATTTCTACATTTTACCCAGGCCTTCAGCGCCTTCTGGTATACCTCTTTCTTGGTGAGGCTTTCATAGAGACTTTAAATTTCCAGCAAGCAGCTTTGAGGTAAGACACGTCTTCAAAATCAATGTCAACAGATGCAATGGATGCTGCTTTGCTCATGGTGAAAAACAGTTGGTAGTTCTCAAAAAGAAGTTCCAAGGAAAATTCTACCAAAAAGTATGGGGTTGTGTTATGGTCTGCACTCACTAGTAGTGTACATCAATCACTGTGTATGAGTCACAAATGCAAGTCCAAATCCTCAGCGCTGACCACCAATGTTAGAAATGGGGATCTCTAGTTGGAAGAGGTAGGTACCTTTGACCAAATAGGGACCCTTGTTTCTGTCAGGGTAAGGGGCTACACTTCTAAGATTACCTCTGCTCACCCCCTTAGTAGCTTGGCACGAGCAGACAGGTTTATCTCAGAGGCAGTGTGTAAAGCATGTGTAAACACATTCAGGATATACAGTGAAAACACAACAAATGGACACCACACCAGTAAGGAAAAATAAGTAACCTTTAATAGACTTAATAGATTTAAAGACCAAACAACAAAAATCCACAATACTGTAATCAAAAATAGACTTTAAAATGGTAGAAATAGCTTAATTCAATGTAGATGGTAACTGCGACACTTTGCTCTCAAAGTACCTTAGATGCGTCACGCAAAACAAGCAAAAGGATCGCAGGGAAGATGATGCACCATTCCTTACACTCAGGAGGGAGGATGCGTTGGTTACTTACTACTGAGCAGGGGAGTTCGCTTCCTTACTATGTGGGGAGTTGATGCGTCGTTTCTTACTGCAGCCCGGTGACGACGCGACACGACAATCCGGTGCAATAAAATTGCGTCCTTCATGTGATGCGACAACGTTGGATGCGATGCGTGCACGCCCGACGGCGAACTCAGTAACTTCTGACCAGCGACAGGCCCTGCAACACGCTTCTCCGGTGATTCGACGGTGACAAAACGCTTCTCCGGTGATGCGACAACCTTCGTCTGTGATGTGACGGCGAACAGCTGCGGTGGCGGCATGCTTCTTCGGCGACTGCTGTGGGGGCGACACGATTCTCCTTGTTGCGTCGCGCTTCCAGCTCCAAGCGACACGCAGTCTTCTCAGAGGGCCCAAACAACAGTAGGTACCTCTCGGCAAGTAGAATTCCCAGCAAGAAAATTCAAGGGGAGCTGGTGGTGAAGTCTTTGTGTCCCTGAGACTTCAGAACAGGAGGCAAGCTCAGCTTCAAGCATCAAGCCCTTGGAGATCTTCTTCAAGATAGTAAAAGTACACACAAAGTTCCTTTTCTCCTCTACTTGGCAATAAAGCAACCACTGCAGGCCAACCCCAACAACACTTCTCCTTCAGCTTCCTTGGTTCTTCTCCTTGGCAAAGGTTTGTCTTGATTCCCAGAAGTGATCCAAAGTTCTGGGGTCTGGGCCCTAATATTTATACTGCAAAATCCTGTGTCCTCTGAAGGCAGAGGGTGCCTGTGTCCAGCCCAAACCAGTTCTGGGTGCACTCGGCCAGTGCACAACTTCTTCCTTTGTCAGTGCGGGCCAGGGTCATCAGACGCCACACAGGAGGTGGAGCCAGCATTGTGGAAGGCAGGCACAGCCCTATTCAGGCCCAGGTGCTACTCTTCCCACCACTCCAAATGCAGATAGGTCTATTCAGCCTAGTGCTGACTCACCCTGCCTCCTGGAGCCACCCCAGTCCCTGTCACTCACAAACCAGACATAGAATATGTAGGAGAGAAGGGTCTGCTTCCTATGGTTACCCCCACTTTTTGCTGTGCTTCACTGGTTTTTCGACTCTAGGCTGCCTGTGGCCCTGCTAATCAGGACCACAGCCTAGCTGCACTCTCTCTATCCCGGAACTTCGACATTCCATTCTAACTGGAAGACTGAGGACATCTCCCTTGTGGTCAAGGAGTGACCACCCTGTTCAAACAGGCACCACAAGCAACTTTGCAGGTCTGCAGTTTCGAGGCTCCCGACGGATCCTAAAGAGACTGTGACACAGGACACAGACTTCCAGACTTCTCTGACCCCGACCTTCGATCCCAGCAAAGCTGAGACCCGTGATGGACACGAGAGACGTGGGACCGGAACTCCTGGACATCCTGCATTTTGCTCACTGCATCGACTCCTGAGGTAACTCGTGGTTGTGCATTGGGGTACTTGAAGCCCCAGCCCCGAGCGCCATTTGCACCGAAGCTCAAACCCGCACACTCCACGAGTGTCCCGTGGGCCCCGCTTTGCATTTCTGCTCGATGCGTCCTTCCGGTTCCTAGTCCGTTGGCTCTTGAGTCCCTGGAAGACTTCCTTTAACAACTAACTTGCTTTCCTGGTTGCTCCAGGCTTGCTCCTGCTTCCCTACTAAGGAGAAGCGCCCCAGACCTTGCTGGTCTGCAACAGAGCTCATCTCACCTTCCTGCGTGGGTTGCGGTTACCAAGGCTTGTTGGGTCCAATCCGGATACCGACACCGCAGTCAACTAGATCCTTCGTGGGACAGCTCGAATC
Source organism: Lissotriton vulgaris (assembly GCF_964263255.1). Taxonomy (NCBI): domain Eukaryota; kingdom Metazoa; phylum Chordata; class Amphibia; order Caudata; family Salamandridae; genus Lissotriton; species Lissotriton vulgaris. The sequence goes on along the minus strand of NW_028252791.1, from coordinate 93,546 downwards.
CAGCACCTGGTCATCGTCGATGCCTCCTGGAACATGTGGCTGAAGAAACAAGCTCACCTTCTTCACTTCGAAAGCACCCGACATCACCTGGTTCCTTCCTGGTACCTTCCTGGTCACTGGCTAGTGACCCAGACTCTGTCCCCTCTGCTTTCAGGTTCTACAGATCTTCGATCCACCCTTGGATCCACCCGGACACTTTTCCTTTGGTCGCCTGCAGCACTTCTTTACAGGTCTCCATAGAAAACGACGACGAAACCTGACACGAAAAGGTACCAATGCACCCGACTTCCCTGTGTGAGGTAACATGAGTACTCCGGTGCTCCCGTGGGTCTTGACTCTCGAAGAGTCCTAGTTTAAAAGGGTTCCATCCAAGTGCATCCGGAAGTGTCCTTACATTTTATATTTGAAACTTCTTTGTTTCCCATAGAAAGTCAATGGTAACCCGCTGCTGTGTTTAGACACTGCACGCGTCTCCCGTGGGCCTCCTACTTCCTAACCTTTGGTTGTTTAGAGTAGCCCCAGCGATTCCACAGGCCCCAGGCCTGCTTTCTAATCCTCACGTGATTCTTATACCACTATTTTAGTATATGGTTAGTGAGGTCCCTAGGGCATAACTGTATTTGTGCAACTTATCGTATGCTGATTGAGATTCTTGTAATGTACTTTGACCTCTGACCTCATAAAGAGTGCAGAGGGGTTGTGTTTAGAATAAATACATATATATTTGATATATACCTTGTGTGGTGTGCTTTCACTTGGTACTCAAGAGATTATAAATGGTAAAACAACTCGTTTAACTCGCCTACAGAAGTCTTAGGCTGATGACTACTGGTCCATGCTACCACTAGGATAGCTTTCTATAAGGTTGACTTTACAACCATTATCAATAAGTGTTGACTAGACTGATGCAAGGTGCCCGCTAGAACTAGTGGACATCATATGCCAGGCTAACTTCTCACAGAATACACAAACTAGCAGAGGCAGGCTGGATGGTTAGGCAAGAAAATACCTACTTTCTAAAAGTGGTACTTTCAAACAAAGAATGTTAAAACCACTTTCACTAAAAGATGTATTTTATCATTCTGAGTTCAGGCATACTAAACACGAATTTCTAGTTCCCTGGGTCAGTTAGGATTATAAAATGTTATAACAAAACTACCCATTCTGGCCTATGGGAGCAGGTAGCCTTGCAACATGAAAAACGAAATTGGCTGTAATTCACTATCAGGACATGCCACACCTATTAGGGCATGTCCTTCCTTTTACATACAATCCACCCTGCCCATGGGGGTACCTTGGACCTACCTTAGGGGTGACTAATATGAGGAAAGGGAAGGTTTAGAGACTGGCAAGTGGGTTCACTTGCCATGTCAACATGGCAGCCCCAGACTGCACACAGGCTCTGCAATGGCAGACCTGAGTCACATTTTACAAGCTGCTTCTGTGGGTGGCACAACCAGTGCTGCAAGCCCACCAGCAGCATTTGATTTACAGGCCCTGGGCACACATGGTGCACTGTACTAGGGTCTGACAAGTAAATCAAAAAAGCCAATCATAACGTCACTAATCCATTGCAACAATTTACAAGAGGGAGCACTTGCACTTTGGCAATGAATAGCAGTGGCAACGTGCCCAAAGCATCTAGACCAGCAAAAACATAGCAAAAATACAGGAGGCAACAGTGAAAAATGGAAGGGAGACCCACGCCAATGGCGCCAGGTCTAACAGAGCACTTGTGTATGAGGTTGAATGAACTACACCTGTACTATATTCATGCCTCTAGGGAGGAGAGGGATAGCCATGAGGGACAGCAGCACCTGCCAACTTAGAGGCTAGAGATATTGACTTGTTTTTGATTATGTAGTATGTAGTATTGGGTGCAATTGAGAGAGTAAAGTACTTTTTTTTGGCAAGATAAGCAGTGTGCGGTCATTCATTTTTATTAAGACTCTTGATTTATTGCTTAGCGCTGAGTTCAAGCAGCCAACATTACCAAGCTGGGAAATCTGTAACTGCTCGCCCTCGCTACCTTGAGACTCAAGTACAAAAAGGATTTACTCAGCCCAGTTTGCACAGTCATTCTGGGATAGGTCTCGGGACATCAAAGGAAAATAACCTCAACTCAGTAGCCCCTGCCTACACCGTGCCACCTGAACTGGACTGAACATAGAGGCTGGAAGAAAACCCCTTACTTGGGTTTGTCAAGCTGTGGCAAGAGACACAGCAGTGTCTTGTCATTTACTTATTCGTATACAGTAAATCACATACAGTCAGCTTTCTTATTATCTTTTTCTTTTCTCTACTCTTCTATTTGCCAGTGATCAATACTCTGGACCTGATTTTAGGTCCAACGGGCCGCCTGTCTTGTGTAGAGATTTCCGCTGGCCCTGGGGGCACTCCGTCCATTCAGAGGAGCCACTGTGGTTTCTCTGAAGGCATGGAAAGATTGGTGAGCGGCTGCCATGTTTCAGGTGGCCACTCACCAACGCTGGTATTTTTTTTATTGTGGAAAAGAAACAGGAGTAAAAACCCATCAACCTTGTTGGGTTTGGGGTGAACAATTGTGTACAATGGACAATATCCCAACTGGTATTATTTGCAGACAAATATAAAGGATATCTATACAGTATTATTCATGAAGGAACAAGGAGACTCAGTTTGATTTTCATATGTGCTCAAGGCATCATTTTTATCAGCATTTCACGGAATGTAGGGCAAAGATAATTACAGTTAGTATCAGCACTGCAATTTATAAATAAGAAGTGACAGCCCAAAGTTGTACAAGGTGCACGAGTGCAAAAAGTGAGTGGCACTACGGCGACACAAGTGACAGTGAGAGCAGCGTGGACGGCGCAAAGTGTATTGGTGAATAATTATATACAGTGAGTAAAAGCAGAGTGGTTGACAATTCAATTTATGTTTTCCATTTTTTCGAAAACCACTGAGAGAAGGGCGCCTAATATCTTGCTGGGAAGTCTTGAAATGCTGATAAAATGATGCCTTGAGCACATATGAAAATCAAACTGAGTCTCCTTGTTCCTTCCTTGTCCATTGTACACAGGTATTTCTTTTTAAACACGCTCCCAAAGTGGGTGTTTGTTTTTAAAAACAAATAACTACTCACCCTCCCACCCCTGACATATTCTGCCAGGGAGTGGTGTTCATTTTAGAGTTTTTCTGTTCATGACCGCCTCGTTTTCCCTGGTGGTCCTGAATAAGAGAAAAATACAGGCAGCCTGATCTAGAAAGGAAGGGCCGCATGATGTATTTACAGTGACGGCACTCAAGTCAGGCTGGACGTAAAACAATCCACCTGACTTGCACTAGGTCAGGCAGACCATCCATTTGTTGGACAGGATACTCCACCACGCTTGTGAAGGAGTACCCTGCTCAGCAAACTTTAAATCAAGACCTTCATCTTGTCCGTGCTATGTATGCATCTTTAGGTCTGCTTAATTATGCCCATCAGTCTTTGTATTATCTACCTGTTATTGAGGATTGTGTGTTTAGTACAGGTTAAAACTTGGTGGGTGTGTGTGTGTAGGTGTATTTATACCCTGCGGTTTAATCTACACTTTGTTTATGCTGTGTTTACGCCATTATTATTATAAAAAGTGTTAAGTGTAACCAGATGTCACCTGTTTGTGACTTCTGAGGAACCCACAGGTTCCTAACAGAGCTACAAAGGCTTATGGGCCCTACAGGTAAACCTTTCCTAACCCTGTCCTACAAATGCTATGTACTTACTGCAGCAGGACTGGGTGCTCTAGGGCAGAAATTAAGTTGCTTGGCATTTATCTACCCTTAGCGAAGCCACATAATATAGGCAGTAGATTAGGATGATTCTCTTCGATCTGATTCTCTTCGATCAGAAGTAGCTCTAACTATTGAAAAGGTGGAGACCCTGGTATAACACACATGCAGACATGCAGTTAGGCTCTACTAGGACAAGTAGTAAACTATTAATTATGTATATGAAGGATTAGAGTGCATTGCAAGTTAATTCTTATTTCACTATTTCATAGCTGTCAAGGTTTCAGATTGCAATGTGTGACATTTTCATAAGTTCATTGTAATTATGAGTGACATTTGAACATCTATGAGTGACACTTTACCATGAGCAAAATCATGCGATAAAGATGAGGGAAACGTCTAAAAATCAGAAATGACACTCACTTGAGTAATAGGAACCTCTAAAAAGATCTTAAAACTACTACAAAGCACCAGAAATGGAAGGGCACTAACCAGAGTCAGACTGCGTGACTGCAGCTCTCAGTAACATAAGGCAAGCAGGCACTGCAGCTGCTCAGAAGATCTAACTGATTTGATTATTCATGACAGCACGCTAGCCTAAAAAACAAAGTTCATAGCATAGCAAGTGCAATTTGGAGATTATACCATAAATGAGGCCTCTCCGAGACTTGCCAAACTGAATGACAAACTAACTTTGTTTTTCATTTCTGTTCGAGGACTGCCTAAAGAACATGCTGAACATTTAACACAGCAGAAACCATCCCAATGCATACATTTGACACAGCAGACACCATCCCACATGCATACATTTACACAGCAGACACCATCCCACATGCATACATTTGCTACAGTGGCACTTTCAGGGCTGGGACCCAAGGGGTCCATTCCACGTTGTTGGTAGGGAGGGTGTTGTTATACCCTTGCCAAATCCTAAACAGTCCCTGGTTATTTGTGCTCATTGTTACAGTCGCCTCTCTTCCACTCTGTGGGTGGGGGGTCGCCTCTCTTCCACTCTGTGGTCGGGGAGGTGCTGTTATAGTCCCTGGTTATTTGTGCTCATTCTTATGGTGGCCTCTCTTACACTCTGTGGGCGGGGAGGGTGTTGTTATAGTCCCTGGTTATTTGTGCACATTTCTGTGGCAGCCTCTCTTCCACTCTGTGGGTGGGGGGTCGCCTCTCTTCCACTCTGTGGTCGGGGAGGTGCTGTTATAGTCCCTGGTTATTTGTGCTCATTCTTATGGTGGCCTCTCTAACACTCTGTGGGTGGGGAGGGTGTTGTTATAGTCCCTGGTTATTTGTGCTCATTCTTATGGTGGCCTCTCTTACTATTACTATTTGAAATAGTGCCATGCATGCTCATAGTGCTGCAGAGGCCAGGACTTCACAGCGCTTCAATCCATGCTCCTGGTCTCCAATGCATCCTCGAGGTCACACACAGACCCTGCAGGGATCCCCTTCAGCTTCCACCGCCCTCAGTGCAGCTCCACCTGCTGGTGCAGCTGCATTGATGCTCTTCATTCAACGTCTGGACATTGGATGTGACATGCAGCGCGCGGGGTGAGAGGCCTCCCTCACCTCTGCTTGAGCACCGGCCCGTGGGGGCTGCAGGGCCTGGGGGAGAGGCGGGCAGCCTGCCTGAGTCCGGCACCGGGGGCCCGAATGCCTGTGAGGAGTGTGTGGGGCCCGGTGTGTTATTTCCCACGAGCCACCATCGCACGCGCGAAGTAAACATCCATCACACCAGGACCGCGCGCCACAGCTGCGCATGTGCGAAGCGAAGACACTACTTCCTGGCGCCGAATTAGGCCCTTGCACGGGGAACGGACTGTGAACAGCCCTGGACAGAGGATACTCAGTCTCACTGCGCCTGCGCAGAGCAAAGACACTACCCCCCACATAGAGGAGGCAGTTGTCTCTCATTCATTTTGTCCCGCGCGGACCTGTGCTGGCGCTGAGCTGTCGCCCTTTACTGTGCTGTGAACGAACGAAAGACAGGTATCTGTTCTCGACGCATGCGCAGTTAATCCAAGGTCTCTTTAATCTGCACTGTGAGAAGCAGTGTCTATCCCCAGCGCATGCGCAGTTGTCTATGATCAGGCCCCCTTTTAACCTCGCGCTCATGGTTCAGTCCTGGCCTCAGTCTCAGCAGGGAGCACAACAGGCCCCACATTGATCCCCAGGTGAGGTCAAGACCCACAGCAGGGAGCACAACAGGCCCCACATTGAACCCCAGGTGAGGTCAAGACCCACAGCAGGCCCCACATTGAACCCCAGGAGAGGCCCGACCCCAGCAGGGCCCACAGCACCCACATGAAACCCCAGGTGAGGTCCAGAGATACACAGATTGTCTGCTGCTGGAGGGTCTCGAGCCTGCTGTCACGGGAATCATCTGTTGTTGTTGTTGTTGCATCGATCGATGATTATTTTGTATCAACAATGCTCATTGGCCCTCACTGCTGGAGTTGGGTCACTCTTTTGAAGGCCTCAGCAAACATTTACATGTTTTTTCGCCTGAAAAGCCTGTGATGAGAAGCATAGCTGCCAAGGTTTCAGATTGCTATGTGTGACATTTTCATAATTTCAGGATAATTATGAGTGACATTTCAACAACTATGAGTGACTCTTTCTTGCGAGCAAAAAAATCAAGCAATGAGGACGAGGGAAACGTATAAATATCAGAAATTAGACCTATTTGAGCAATGAGAAAGAAAGGCCTGCGTGGGTAACTCTAAATTATAATGACATTATAAAAATGTCACACATAAGCTTGGCTGCTATGAAAGAGGGCGGGCATCACTTCACATGACATAGCATTGAAGACCGTGACCATTCTCCTGTTCTTGACACCGAGTCTTCTTTACTTACATATTTCATAAAAGTGATAGGAAGTATGTGTTTTATTGTATTGCCATTTGTATTGCATTGCTTCTCTTGTACAATGCTGATCATATAATAAACTTGTGAATTTTGGATGACACATAAGGCGAATAAGGATAAAAAGGCTGAAAAAATGCCCAAATAAAAGATAAGGAGCATGGTGAAACAAGGAGTATAAAACAAAACACTTTTATCGGGTGGTGTTTGTTGTACATGACAGGTCACTTGGAGTGGGGTGAACAACAGAGGGGGCAGGGGCAACCTTATTCATAGGCGAATGCTGTAAGCAGGATTAATGTAAGGCTTGTGAAGTAACTACTAATACCAGCCTCAGACATCACCACTAGAAAATAATAAAATACGGACATCTAGAAAGCAGGACTCACATGGCTCCGCTAAGAATTACCAGCAAACAAGAGCAAGGACTTGTGTTTAGACAGCAGATTCACAGGACTATACAACAGGATGTGAGAGGCCTTAACACAGAGCTCAGCTGCGTCGGGCCTGTACCATAAATTAGTTAGTCAGCTGACTTTAGGACTCTGGCCGACGCAGTCAGTAGTGGCATGGAAGCCTGATTTCTGGGCAAGCCTCATGAGAGGCTGCGACACACACACAGCGATCACAGCACGGCAGGCAGTATTACTTTAAAATGTTGTCACACCAGTAAAGTGAGCAGCCACAGTGTAATGGTCCGGCTCACCGAAGCTACACAGTTAACTTATTTGCGACCGCCAGTAGGAGATAGATATACACACAATCATACATACACACCTGTGGGTAAACTCTTAAAGCTAAATTCGTAATCATATATATTAGAGCAAGTGTTCGTCACAGATGAAAAACGTCTTAAACACTACTTTACAGTTAAGGTATTTGGGTGCAGTGTGTTTATTTTCTAAGCAGCCACGTTGAACAGCTGTGGTGGTTGACCAAAGCCAGAGCTTGGGTCAACAACTAACGCTGTGAATGTGGCAGCAAATGAGCCACATCTGCTCCCTCTCCCATCTAGAGCCGGGTGATGATCATTAGTTCCGAGAAGAGGAAGAATGCAACGAAAAAAACGGGGATCTTTGAGGCTAACTGATAGACGTGTAAGTGCGATTAAATATGGTCAAAGCCTATTAGGTAAACGCAGCGAATCTGCTTTTATTAACTGCTCTCTGTGAGACACTACCAACAACGTGCAACCGATCACAACGCCGTAACGTACAAATATAAAAAGCAGCAATACTTTCTACACCTGCAAAAAAACACACAATAACTGCCATGCTTGCTCCTAATGCAGTTTGAAAAAAACCTACGAGACAATGCACTGCGTTCTCTTACAAGCTGTCAGAACAAGTCAACCTTATTTTGAACGTAATACAGCCACCGGCCCAAAAAAACGGTACATTCCTCCTCAGGCTCTACGATCACCTACCATTGCAAACAAATATGCGCAGACCCTGCAGGATTCACTCGCCTCAAATTCGAGTCCATTCCTTCTCAGGCTCTACGGTCACCTACCATTGCAAACAAATATGCGCAGACGCTGCAGGATTCATTCGACTCAGATTCGAGTCCATTCCTCCTCAGGCTCTACGGTCACCTACCATTGCAAACAAATATGTGCAGACCCTGCAGGATTCATTCGCCTCAGATTCAAGTCCATTCCTCCTCAGGCTCTAGGTCACCTACCATTGCAAACAAATATGTGCAGACCCTGCAGGATTCACTCGCCTCAGATTCAAGTCCATTCCTCCTCAGGCTCTAGGTCACCTACCATTGCAAACAAATATGCGCAGACACTGCAGGATTCACTCGACTCAGATTCGAGTTCATTCCTCCTCAGGCTCTACGGTCACCTACCATTGCAAACAAATATGCGCAGACGCTGCAGGATTCACTCGCCTCAGATTCGAGTCCATTCCTCCTCAGGCTCTATGGTCACCTACCATTGCAAACAAATATGCGCAGACGCTGCAGGATTCACTCGCCTCAGATTCGAGTCCATTCCTCCTCAGGCTCTACGGTCCCCTACCATGGCAAAGAAATATGCGCAGATGCTGCAGGATTCACTCGCCTCAGATTCGAGCCCATTCCTCCTCAGGCTCTACGGTCACCTACCATTGCAAACAAATATGCGCAGACCCTGCAGGATTCACTTGCCTCAGATTCGAGTTCATTCCTCCTCAGGCTCTACGGTCACCTACCATTGCAAACAAATATGTGCAGACCCTGCAGGATTCACTCGCCTCAGATTCAAGTCCATTCCTCCTCAGGCTCTAGGTCACCTACCATTGCAAACAAATATGCGCAGACACTGCAGGATTCACTCGACTCAGATTCGAGTTCATTCCTCCTCAGGCTCTACGGTCACCTACCATTGCAAACAAATATGTGCAGACGCTGCAGGATTCACTCGCCTCAGATTCGAGTCCATTCCTCCTCAGGCTCTACGGTCACCTACCATTGCAAACAAATATGCGCAGACGCTGCAGGATTCACTCGCCTCAGATTCGAGTCCATTCCTCCTCAGGCTCTACGGTCCCCTACCATTGCAAAGAAATATGCGCAGACGCTGCAGGATTCACTCGCCTCAGATTCGAGCCCATTCCTCCTCGGGCTCTACGGTCACCTACCATTGCAAACAAATATGCGCAGACGCTGCAGGATTCACTCGCCTCAGATTCAAGTCCATTCCTCCTCAGGCTCTACGGTCACCTACCATTGCAAACAAATATGTGCAGACCCTGCAGGATTCACTCGCCTCAGATTCGAGTCCATTCCTCCTCAGGCTCTACGGTCACCTACCATTGCAAACAAATATGCGCAGACGCTGCAGGATTCACTCGCCTCAGATTCAAGTCCATTCCTCCTCAGGCTCTACGGTCACCTACTATTGCAAACAAATATGTGCAGACCCTGCAGGATTCACTCGACTCAGATTCGAGTCCATTCCTCCTCAGGCTCTAGGTCACCTACCATTGCAAACAAATATGCTCAGACGCTGCAGGATTCACTCGCCTCAGATTCGAGTCCATTCCTCCTCAGGCTCTACGGTCACCTACCATTGCAAACAAATATGCGCAGACCCTGCAGGATTCACTCGACTCAGATTCGAGTCCATTCCTCCTCAGGCTCTACGGTCACCTACCATTGCAAACAAATATGCTCAGACGCTGCAGGATTCACTCGCCTCAGATTCGAGTCCATTCCTCCTCAGGCTCTACGGTCACCTACCATTGCAAACAAATATGCGCAGACCCTGCAGGATTCACTCGACTCAGATTCGAGTCCATTCCTCCTCAGGCTCTACGGTCACCTACCATTGCAAACAAATATGCGCAGACCCTGCAGGATTCACTCGACTCAGATTCGAGTCCATTCCTCCTCAGGCTCTACGGTCACCTACCATTGCAAACAAATATGCGCAGACGCTGCAGGATTCACTCGCCTCAGATTCAAGTCCATTCCTCCTCAGGCTCTACGGTCACCTACTATTGCAAACAAATATGTGCAGACCCTGCAGGATTCACTCGACTCAGATTCGAGTCCATTCCTCCTCAGGCTCTACGGTCACCTACCATTGCAAACAAATATGCTCAGACGCTGCAGGATTCACTCGCCTCAGATTCGAGTCCATTCCTCCTCAGGCTCTACGGTCACCTACCATTGCAAACAAATATGCGCAGACCCTGCAGGATTCACTCGACTCAGATTCGAGTCCATTCCTCCTCAGGCTCTACGGTCACCTACCATTGCAAACAAATATGCGCAGACGCTGCAGGATTTACTCGACTCAGATTCGAGTCCATTCCTCCTCAGGCTCTACGGTCACCTGCCATTGCAAACAAATATGCTCAAACGCTGCAGGATTCACTCGCCTCAGATTCGAGTTCATTCCTCCTCAGGCTCTACGGTCACCTACTATTGCAAACAAATATGCGCAGACACTGCAGGATTCACTCGCCTCAGATTCGAGTTCATTCCTCCTCAGGCTCTACGGTCACCTACCATTGCAAACAAATATGCGCAGACGCTGCAGGATTCACTCGACTCAGATTCGAGTCCATTCCTCCTCAGGCATCTACGGTCACCTACCATTGCAAACAAATATGCGCAGACGCTGCAGGATTCACTCGCCTTAGATTGGAGTCCATTCCTCCTCAGGCTCTACGGTCCCCTACCATTGCAAACAAATATGCGCAGACCCTGCAGGATTCACTCGCCTCAGATTCGAGTCCATTCCTCCTCAGGCTCTACGGTCACCTACCATTGCAAACAAATATGCGCAGACCCTGCAGGATTCACTCGCCTCAGATTCAAGTCCATTCCTCCTCAGGCATCTACGGTTACCTACCATTGCAAACAAATATGCGCAGACGCTGCAGGATTCACTCGCCTTAGATTCGAGTCCATTCCTCCTCAGGCTCTACGGTCCCCTACCATTGCAAACAAATATGCGCAGACACTGCAGGATTCACTCGACTCAGATTCGAGTTCATTCCTCCTCAGGCTCTACGGTCACCTACCATTGCAAACAAATATGCGCAGACGCTGCAGGATTCACTCGCCTCAGATTCGAGTCCATTCCTCCTCAGGCTCTACGGTCCCCTACCATGGCAAAGAAATATGCGCAGACGCTGCAGGATTCACTCGCCTCAGATTCGAGCCCATTCCTCCTCAGGCTCTACGGTCACCTACCATTGCAAACAAATATGCGCAGACGCTGCAGGATTCACTCGCCTCAGATTCAAGTCCATTCCTCCTCAGGCTCTACGGTCACCTACCATTGCAAACAAATATGTGCAGACCCTGCAGGATTCACTCGCCTCAGATTCGAGTCCATTCCTCCTCAGGCTCTACGGTCACCTACCATTGCAAACAAATATGCGCAGACGCTGCAGGATTCACTCGCCTCAGATTCAAGTCCATTCCTCCTCAGGCTCTACGGTCACCTACTATTGCAAACAAATATGTGCAGACCCTGCAGGATTCACTCGACTCAGATTCGAGTCCATTCCTCCTCAGGCTCTACGGTCACCTACCATTGCAAACAAATATGTGCAGACCCTGCAGGATTCACTCGACTCAGATTCGAGTCCATTCCTCCTCAGGCTCTACGATCACCTACCATTGCAAACAAATATGCTCAGATGCTGCAGGATTCACTCGACTCAGATTCAAGTCTATTCCTCCTCAGGCTCTACGGTCACCTACCATTGCAAACAAATATGCTCAGACGCTGCAGGATTCACTCGCCTCAGATTCGAGTCCATTCCTCCTCAGGCTCTACGGTCACCTACCATTGCAAACAAATATGCGCAGACCCTGCAGGATTCACTCGACTCAGATTCGAGTCCATTCCTCCTCAGGCTCTGCGGTCACCTACCATTGCAAACAAATATGCGCAGACGCAGCAGGATTCACTCGACTCAGATTCGAGTCCATTCCTCCTCAGGCTCTACGGTCACCTGCCATTGCAAACAAATATGCTCAGACGCTGCAGGATTCACTCGCCTCAGATTCGAGTTCATTCCTCCTCAGGCTCTACGGTCACCTACCATTGCAAACAAATATGCGCAGACGCTGCAGGATTCACTCGCCTCAGATTCGAGGTCATTCCTCCTCAGGCTCTACGGTCACCTACCATTGCAAACAAATATGTGCAGACGCTGCAGGATTCACTCGACTCAGATTTGAGTCCATTCCTCCTCAGGCATCTACGGTCACCTACCATTGCAAACAAATATGTGCAGACGCTGCAGGATTCACTCGCCTTAGATTCGAGTCCATTCCTCCTCAGGCTCTACGGTCCCCTACCATTGCAAACAAATATGCGCAGACCCTGCAGGATTCACTCGCCTCAGATTCGAGTCCATTCCTCCTCAGGCTCTACGATCACCTACCATTGCAAACAAATATGCTCAGACGCTGCAGGATTCACTCGCCTCAGATTCGAGTCCATTCCTCCTCAGGCTCTACAGTCCCCTACCATTGCAAACAAATATGCGCAGACCCTGCAGGATTCACTCGCCTCAGATTCGAGTCCATTCCTCCTCAGGCTCTACGGTCCCCTACCATTGCAAACAAATATGCGCAGACCCTGCAGGATTCACTCGCCTCAGATTCGAGTCCATTCCTCCTCAGGCTCTACGGTCACCTACCATTGCAAACAAATATGCGCAGACCCTGCAGGATTCACTCGCCTCAGATTCAAGTCCATTCCTCCTCAGGCTCTACGGTCACCTACTATTGCAAACAAATATGCGCAGACGCTGCAGGATTCACTCGCCTCAGATTCGAGTACATTCCTCCTCAGGCTCTACGGTCACCTACCATTGCAAACAAATATGCGCAGACGCTGCAGGATTCACTCGCCTCAGATTCGAGTCCATTCCTCCTCAGGCTCTACGGTCACCTACCATTGCAAACAAATGTGCGCAGACGCTGCAGGATTCACTCGCCTCAGATTCGAGTCCATTCCTCCTCAGGCTCTACGGTCCCCTACCATTGCAAACAAATATGCGCAGACCCTGCAGGATTCACTCGCCTCAGATTCGAGTCCATTCCTCCTCAGGCTCTACGGTCCCCTACCATTGCATTTTAAAGTTCTGCGAATACTTTCTTCCTCTTCGTGCAGCTGGTCAGTCTCAAGCACCTCGGTTGCTCCCTCACCCGCCGACTAACCATTGTTCCCCCCACCGTCTCCTTTGTTGCTCTCCAACACCTAGTGGCAATGCTTTTCCCCTTTCCTCCATGTGCTACTGCTCCCCTTCCTCCTCGCACTGCTGCTAGCCCTACTCAACGCTCTGCCCCCACTTCTCTTCTCCTTCATCAACACACTACTGACCCTCCCTTGTTTATTCACATTTCATTTCTTTTCAAAAACTTCTCCAACCTCTCAGGACTCTGTTGGTTTCGTGGATGTTGTTAATCTCCTGAGTTTTATTTTTGACATTTTGCTACGATGGAGGTGCTCCAATTCACGATTTCTTTTCATGAATTCATCCTGTACCACAAGAGACAAAAATGTAAGCGAAGCACTATGTAATGTGAAGAAGGGGACAACTTAATCACAAATGTCACTCTGGAAGCTTTGCTTCGCACGTGCCCCATTACCACCTCTGGGGACACTGCTTTACACATACCAGCTTTCCCACCTCAGGAAACAATATCAGCGCATATTCAACTCATAAATCACTGTCTGACAGGTACCCCTACCAACACCTCTGACTCTACCAATCTACCGCCCTCACTCTACCGCCTTCACTCTACCACTCTACTGCCCTCACTCTACCACTCTACCGCCCTCACTCTACCACTCTACCGCCCTCACACTACCACTCTACTGCCCCTCACTATACCACTCTACTGCCCTCACTCTACCACTATCCCGCCCTCACTCTACCGCCCTCACTCTACCACTCTACCGCCCTCACTCAACCGCCCTCACTCTACCACTCTACCGCCCTCACTCTACCACTCTACTGCCCTTACTCTACCGCCTTCACTCTACCACACTCACTCTACCACTCTACCGCCCTCACTCAACCGCCCTCACTCTACCATTCTACTGCCCTCACTCTACCGCCTTCACTCTACCGCCCTCAGACTACCACTCTACTGCCCTCACTCTACCGCCTTCACTCTACTGCCCTCACTCTACCACTCTACTGCCCTCACTCTACCACTCTACCGCCCTCACTCTACCGCCCTCACTCTACCACTCTACCGCCCTCACTCTACCACTCTACTACCCTCACTCTACCGCCTTCACTCTACCGCCCTCACTCTACCACTCTACCGCCCTCACACTACCACCCTCACTCTACCACTCTACCGCCCTCTCGCTATCACCCTCACTCTACTGCCCTCACTCTACCACTCTACTGACCTCACCCTACCACCCTCACTCTACTGCCCTCACTCTAACCCTCTACCGCCCTCACTCTACCCCTCTACTGCCCTCACTCTACCAGTCTACCACCCTCACTCTACCGCCCTCACTCTACCACTCTACCGCCCTCACTCTACCGCCCTCTCTACCACTCTACGGCCTTCACTCTGCCCTCACTATACCGCCCTTGCTCTACCACTCTACCGCCCTCACGTCCTCACTCTACCGCCCTCACTCTACCACTCTACCGCCCTCACTCTACCACTCTACCGCCCTCACTCTACCACTCTACCGCCCTCACTCTACCACTCTACCGCCCTCACTCTACAGCCCTCACGCCCTCTCTACCACTCTACCGCCCACACTCTACCGCCCTCACTCTACCACCCTCACTATACCGCCCTCACTCTACCACTCTACCACCCTCATGCCCTCCGCTGCTCTCTTCCACCCTGCCTCCTTCTCTAACTCCCTGTTCTCTTCTCTTCGCCTGTGCTGATCTGCTGCTCTCTTCCACCCCGCCTCCTTCTTTAACTTCCTGTTTTCTTCTCCTGAGCTAATCTGCTGTTCTCTTCCACCACCTCTTTCTCTAACTCCCTGTTCTCTTCTCCTGTGCTGATCTGCTGCTCTCTTCCACCCACCTCCTTCTTTAACTACATGTTCTCTTCTGCTGTGCTGTTATGCTGCTCTCTTCCACCCACCTCCTTCTCAAACTCCCTGTTCACTTCTCTTCTCCAGAGCTGATCTGCTGCTCTCTTCAACCCGCCTCCTTCTCTGCCTCCCTGTTCTCTTCTCCTGTGCTGTTCTGCTGCTTTCTTCCACCCCACCTCCTTCTTTAACCCCCTGTTCTCTTCTCCTGTGCTAATCTGCTGCTCTCTTCCACCCACCTCCTCCTTTAATAACCTGTTCTCTTCTGCTGTGCTGATCTGCTGCTCTCTTCCACCCAACTCCTTCTCTAACTCCCTGTTCTCTTCTCCTGTGCTGATCTGCTGCTCTCATCCACTTGTCCTTGACTGCAAGCCAGAGAGCAGATGGTCTCTGTTTTACACAAGATAGTTCCTCTTTTTGACTCTTGTGGTTCAGCCAATTCCCAGAACCAGCAAGATAGTTCCTGTGCCAATCTTTGGAGAGGAGCTGTGTCTCCTGGAGGAGGCACACATCTGCCTCCATGTTATCAAAAGAAACAGGGGTGGCTGGGCCCAATGGGAAGGAGGGTAGGCAGGGCCACACTATTATGAATTAGAGAAAATTGCCTATGCCTCACAGCTTAGTTAAAGTACACACAAGTTTAGGTACAAGTAAACCACAATTTATTAGTTTACTCTGAACAATTGATGTTTTCAATTTACATTTACTTTACAAACACAAAGGAGAAGTTCAAAATATGCAGAACTAAGATCGCTGTCAACTTTACGTCTTAGCCATATACAGTTTCACAAACATTTAGAGAAAACAGACAGTAAACCAAACATATATTCGACATTTGACATTTGACGAAAATTGACTTCTTAACAACACAACAAATTCAAACAGATGGACATAAAAAACCTTATGCATTTATGAATGAAGGAACACTTTTTGCAACCGATTACTGAAACACGGGGAGAACACAGAAGAACAAATTGTTTTCAACAATTAGTTGAACTCCCACAGCCTGAACAAGATATAATCAATAGAATATCAGGAATATAGCCCATTTCTGCGTCAATAGCAATGGCCAACTGGCCAAGAAAAGAGGGGGTGCCGACGCGTTTCGAATCCTGATTAAGGATTTACAGGATTCTCTTCAGGGCAGTGTCAGTCTAGTCCATGGGAACTGTTTAAAATGAAGAACAAAGCAAAAAATGTTTGTTAAAAGGGGGGTCCTCTAGCCACTACTCTTAGGCCGACTCGAGTGCCAGAATAAAACATACCTTATGTTTATCCTGCCCACGGTCAGTCTTGTTTAGGAAGAAATGTCGTCGACGACATTTCTTCCTAAACAAGACTGACCGTGGGCAGGATAAACATAAGGTATGTTTTATTCTGGCACTCGAGTCGGCCTAAGAGTAGTGGCTAGAGGACCCCCCTTTTAACAAACATTTTTTGCTTTGTTCTTCATTTTAAACAGTTCCCATGGACTAGACTGACACTGCCCTGAAGAGAATCCTGTAAATCCTTAATCAGGATTCGAAACGCGTCGGCACCCCCTCTTTTCTTGGCCAGTTGGCCATTGCTATTGACGCAGAAATGGGCTATATTCCTGATATTCTATTGATTATATCTTGTTCAGGCTGTGGGAGTTCAACTAATTGTTGAAAACAATTTGTTCTTCTGTGTTCTCCCCGTGTTTCAGTAATCGGTTGCAAAAAGTGTTCCTTCATTCATAAATGCATAAGGTTTTTTATGTCCATCTGTTTGAATTTGTTGTGTTGTTAAGAAGTCAATTTTCGTCAAATGTCAAATGTCGAATATATGTTTGGTTTACTGTCTGTTTTCTCTAAATGTTTGTGAAACTGTATATGGCTAAGACGTAAAGTTGACAGCGATCTTAGTTCTGCATATTTTGAACTTCTCCTTTGTGTTTGTAAAGTAAATGTAAATTGAAAACATCAATTGTTCAGAGTAAACTAATAAATTGTGGTTTACTTGTACCTAAACTTCCATGTTATCAAGGCAGGAAAGGATGGACCTCCTTGTATTGGGATTGTTGAGACCTCTTGCATTGAGAGTGAGAATTTTCAGTGTGGGCTGGGAAATAACGTGTCATAGTGAGTGCACCAGCTTTGGCCAGTATTTGGGACCCTGTGATCCCTCTTCCCCCTGAGCTCCCAACGTCTGCCTGGCCTTCATTGCACTTTGATCCTCTCTTCAATGCCTTTAACCTGCATACCCGTTCTCCACCCTCCCCTCCCTAACCCCAACTTAGAAACCCATTAACCTCAAATTGTCCAGGGCCCGCCTTTCATGCGTGCGTGTCCTTGGAAGTCGGAATAGTTGGGAACGTGTGTGGCCAGTTCCCCGTGTCTCTACACTCCCTGTGTCTCTACGCTCCCCGCAGACTTCTTCGCCGCCCACCCAGCCTTACAAATGTCACTTATCTATCCCTCAGTCGTTCACGGTGTCATCATGAGAGAATGTCTCCTTCGACAATGTCTCCAGCACTACCAGTCTTTCTTGTGCCATGGTCTTGGGGTCCGGTCTCGTCGCTCGCTCTGTGCTACGCCTCCTGTAGAGCTTATGCCATCTTTCTCGAGGAGTTTTGGTCTGTGGGCCCTCTGTCTCCTCCTGGATTGGATTCTCGATGCCCAGCACCTGGCAAGTGTCCTGCATGGATCTGAGCTGGAGGAGTTTGTCCTGCCATATGAAAATCAGCCGGAAAGGGTGACCCAAAGAATACGGTATTCCTTGATTTCGAAGACGCGTGGTTGCCACTCGGAACACCCAACACTTTTGAAGGGGTATTAGAGCCAGGTCCTGGTACAAAGCTATGGAGTCGGCCTAATATCTTAGTGGTTGCTTGTCCCTGGCAGCACGTAGTATTCACTCTTTTAGTTGAAAGTCTGGAATGTAAGCCAACATATCCGGTGGGGGCACCCAGTATGCTCCTGAAGAGACCCTGCAGGTATTGTGTTATGTCTGGCCCTTCTTCTTTAGGGGGAACTCCCTTAACGTGGATGTTGTTTCGCCAAGACCGATTCTCCAGGTCTTCTGTGTGTGCCTGGAGATCGCTATGTTGAGCCTTGAGCCCGAGTGTCTCTTGCTGTAGATGCTCCATCTCCTCTTCCCGGGCTTGCTCCTGATCCTCAATGGAGGCCACGCGGTCCCCAATGGCATCGACGTCCCGCCTTATCATAAGGCGGGACGTTGATGCCGTTTGGTAACGTGTGGCCTCCATCGGTTATCTCCTTCATCTCCCCCGCTATTTCCCATTTCAGCGTCTGCAAGTCGCCTCGTAATGCACCAAATAGCGACTCTAAAAAGGCGCGGGTAACTGGGGCTTCAGAGGTGTCTGCATCTTGGCTGATTTGTGTCATTGGGGAGATCCTCCCTTCTCCTCTGCCGGTCATCAGGAGCTTGGTCAGCATATTTTTTAGATTCTGATCCTTCTTGCTTCTCTCTGAGGACATGGCTGCTATATCTCTTGCCACACCACCAGACCGGCCTGCCTTGTTGTGGGGGTCCCAGCCCCAGTGAGTGGCTGTCATCAGGTTTTGTCCTCCCGCTGAGCTCCAATACACTGTTGCATGATGGTGAGGGCCAGAGGTGTCACTCCCTTTCAGTCTCGCCTGGGCCTTGCTGCCTTCGACCATCTGCTATTGCCCTGCTGGGCATCTACTGCTTGTTCTCAATAGTCTAAGTACTTTGCTACCGAACCTGTCGTGAATCCCCCTGTAGGCCAGCAGCCCTATCTGAGCCTGGAGCACTAGATGTCTTCTTGGACCACTGCGTCTAATTCCTGCACTTTGTGCTTGCAGGCCATGGCCTCCGGTTTCCTCTGACTTGGCAGTCAACTCCAGAGTGACTAATCCATTCCCGGGCCCCTCATCCATTGGCATCTTGTGATGCTTACAGCGTTACAGTTCATATCTCATTCCCCTTAATGGATTTTGTCATTTTAGTGTCATTTTGTTCAATACATTTTACTTAAATTTTTCTGTTTCCGTTTGGGTTTTTTATTGTTTTGCATTTTGACTTTTACTTTTTTGGTTTCTGCATAAATATTTTACATATTACCTTAAGTTAAGCCTGCCTGTTCGGTGCTTAGGTACCAGGGGGTTGATCCTAGATTAATTGAACGGCTTTGAAAGTTCACTCTGACAATGGTTGTGATTGTTCCTCATCTACGACAAATAATAATTCAGTTTCTTACAGAAACTATCTGAAATTATCTGCAAAACAGGCAGTTGATAACCTACCAGGGTTGAAACACCCTGTGGACAAACTGGAATGTGGGACTAGTATTTTGTGGCAATAGAACCTCTACAAAATATTCAGCTTGCAGATGAACCAAGAATCACGCTTGAATGTCACACCTTTTAAAACAAGGTAGTCAGGAAAGTGTGAAGAATATATTGCAGCTCTTTGTATTTTGACAGCCCCAAGCAAATTTGAGAACAGAGTGGATGTATGTAGCAGAGACGAGTCTGTTCACCCAATGTGAGTGGTGATATCCGCCCTGCTGATCTGCCTGAAGTTATGATGCCGCTGACAGTAGCATGTCTGCTAAAAGCGATGGCGTGACTGGTGGAACTATAAAGCCAAATAAGAGAAAGTTATCTTCCGACACCACAGTCTTCGTGACTGAGACCAGTAACACTGAAGACTCTGAGACTCACAGCAGTATTTTCTCCTTTCAGAGCGTTATCGCTGCAGATGGAGTGAAGCCAAGAAGTGAGCACATTACTAAGGTACCAACAAAGTTTAATATTGTTCATTTGTATTAACTGTTTCTCTTTTGCAGTATTTGGAAATGCATTTTCTAGTTTTGTTGCTTTTTGTTTAGTTTTTTCTTGTAGGCTGTTACCTGTGGTTTAAAGGGAGCCATGTTGTCGTGTGTGACCTTAATGCTGCAGTTTGCATTTCATTACCATCATTTGCTTACCCTGGAGAATCTCCAGGGTGGAGGAGGTTTGCTGTTTCACAGTTCTTTCTTCAGCTTCTGGGCAGTTGTCGCTCTGTGGCGATCTGTGGTCCTCTTTCTCTGCTCTTCTTGTAGTAGCTCCTATCAAAGCTTCATCCTCCCGCCAACGAAAATAAGATGCCAGGCATCACCCAGCACACAGCACAGCCTGTGTTGGGCTTAGTCAATCTGCTCGGCGCAGTTAGAGCGAAGAAAAAAGTTCTCCGGACCAATCAGGCTGTGAATATAACCTAAGGGCTTAAGATGAAATGTAGAGCCTACCTCCTTCCTGAGTGGCTCCAGTCTGCTGTGTGCAGACCCGATAGCTGGCAGCACCCTGGAGTATGTATGTATAAATCAGCATGTTGGAAGTAACCTGCAATATAGTAGCAGGCAGCACCCTGCCATAGAGTAGGATTTCTCATAGTGTTTTATTTCCTGGCACATTAATGGAGATAGCCTTTTAACAGGCAGAAGAACAACACTGACCCTACATTTATCTGGGGTTGTCTTTAAAATTACGTACACATTAGGAATGGCATTTCGTTCTGCTGGAATAATAACACAAATTATCTTGCACTCTATGTTGTTGTACGGATTTTTGGCTGCAATGCATTCAATGTTTCATTCAAACATGCTTTCCAAAGGGCACATACATGATCAAACATGCTTTCTACAGGGCACATACATGATTTGCTGCTGTAGAGAAATAATGCTCCTGTGTACTGTTGCAGACTCAGAAATATCGAAAAACTTCATGATTTCTCTTTCAGCTCTTCATAGTAAAACCTTTCAATTTTTGACTCAATCATTTGGCAGAAACATAACTTAGTACCATTAAAATAGTTGTGATGGGGAACATCCATGTGGGGTTAGGACTGGCTCGACCGGAGTGCTTGCTGACTTGGAGGAGTATGGAGTTGACCACCTTGCCTGGTCTGGAGTGGAACCAAGCCAGCGATGCTTTGCTGCAGGCTTATTTGCCCTGATAGCTGGTCAACAGTTTGAGGAGGAGGAGGCAAAGAGCTGGCTAAGTGTGCCATGAAGCTGGCATTACAGTACATCCCTGAGAAGTGAGCTTTGAGTCAATGTAGTGTTCCTCTTATACCACGTGCAATTCACCCTCTCCAAAGCCTCAAGAATTCCTGGGTGTGAAGGGTGGCTGATTCTGATTGGGTGCTTGATAGTTTTCCAGAAACTCATGTTCTTGATTGTTCATGTTTGTCAGTAGTTAATGAAACACGCCCAGACGTTTTATCTCTTCAGTTGACACAAGCTGCAATATAAGTTTCTTTGTCGTTGCAAAAAAATATGAATGGCCAATGAGCCTCTGTAGGTCAAAAAATGGAAGGGCTGGGTAACTGTCATTCATCTCACTGCTAAGCAGAGCCATGTCATGCTTCATCTCCGTCAGGCCTCTGATTTTAACCAACATCGCTCCTTGGTCGTTACCTACCCAGTCGGTCCTTAGACAGACTTCTTTTCGTCTCTCCTTATTGTCTCTTTCCTTATTATCCCTTTCTCACCTCCCCTGTCCCCTCCACTACTTTTCTCTCTCCTCTCTCTTCTCTCCTCTCCTAATTGTATTGCTTATGTTTTGATTGGTTTGTGTGATTGTTGAACTTTTTCTGTTACATTGTTGACTCTCATGTAAAGCGCTCTGATACCTCCGGGTCTAGCCAGCGCTATATAAAAGAAATGAACCTGCGGCTGCTGAAATATGTGCTCCCACTTCCCCCAACCTCCCCCCCCCCTCCGCTCCTACTCTTTCCAGCTTCTGTCCTCTGCCCTCGCTTGCGCCTGTCCTTTGTCCCCACCCTGTTTTTCTGTGAACCTCTTCCCTCGCCACCTGAGACTGAACTATTTTGTCTGATGCCCGATGGAGCTACCTGGTTTTAGCTATAGGGGAGATGGGCCGTGGATTCCCTCCTTGGTCGTCACCTACCCAGTCGGTTTTTAGACAGACTTCCTTTCGTCTCTACGGTTGTCTCTTCCCTTATCCTCACTTTCCCTCCTCCTCTACCCCCCACTACTTTCTCTCTCCTTTCTCTCCTCCCCTAATTGTATTGCTGATTGTTTGATATAATGTTTACTTGTTGATCTTTTCTGGTTTATTGTTGAACCACATAGTTACACTTCCTTTCGTCTCTCCTGTCGTCTCCTACCGCATCCTCCCTCTATTTATGTCTCTCCTTCCCTCCTCTCTCAATGTATTGAGACTGAACTATTTTGTCTGACGCCCGATGGAGCTACTTGGTTTAGCTATAGAGGAGATGGGCCGTGGATTCCCTCCTTGGTCGTCACCTACCCAGTCGGTCTTTAGGCAGACTTCTTTTCGTCTCTCCTTATTGTCTCTTCCCTAGCTCCTATCCTCTCTCCCCTGAATCTCTCCCCTTGTCTGCCCTGGGATCACACCTTACTGGACTTTGGACGTTGCCTTGACTCGTCTACCTGTTTGTGTCCCCATCACCCTTCCTCTCCTCTTCCCATGCTGTGTCTCTCACCCACCCCTCCCCTTTCCCGCCCTCATTATCTGTCTACTTCCCGTGCTCCAACCCCCCCTCCCCGGAATCTCTCACCTTGCCTGCTTTTCCCCTTACGTATTTGTGCTTATTGTTTATCTCGACCTTACATGTAACTATGTTGCCATTCTCTAAGAACTGTGTAACCTTTGTAATGATGTAACCTGTAACTATGATTTGATGCTCATGTAAAGCGCTCTGATACCTCCGGGTCTAGCCAGCGCTATATAAAACTTTTTTTAAAATAAATAAATAAATAAATAAAAAATACAACTCACATAAGCAATAGTGGTGGAAGGTGTCACACATGACCTGGGACAACATCCGATTCAGCACACCCAGTTCCATATTTTAAGTATTTGACACAATATTGAATTTATAACCTTTGTTTTTTATGGTCATGAGTCACCAGAATACTAAAAACGTGTCTTTTATTTTCAAGGTCAATTATGTAATGGTCACCAGCTTGGAAGCTCGGTTAATTCTTCAGTATTTGTCATTGATCTCCATGTGTAGCTAGTTTGGGTCTGCTCCCTGCATCGATCCTGATAACTCACACAGGTAAGGAGCTTGTAGCAGCAACATGATAACCCCATACTGTCTGTAAGAAGTGCGCTCTGAGGCAGGTATCCGATCATTTTTGTGAAACAAGGAAGGGCCAATATCTGCTATGTACATTTGTTAAAATAAAACAGTCAAATTACAGTATACTGTTCCGGAGGTTCGTCCCAGAGACATTATCCGTAACTGAACGCAGACACCCTAGGAAGCATGTGCTTTTAAGACAAGTTGCGTTTACTCACCTGAAGGTGACATGCTTAATCATTGGGCTATACTCCTCACCAGGCCGGCGCTACAATGCCTGGCGGGCACCACAAGAGGGCACTTTGTCGCAGATGTTATTTTTTTTTTAAATTCTTTTTATTAAACACAAACAAAAATAATACACTTACAATAAATGCACTGAGCCGCAATCTGCATTACAAATCTGTTCACATCTTCTCGTTCCATACCGATCAACAATAAGATTTATATTCGGGATCAGGGATCCACCAGCACCTCCGGGTCTTCCATGGCCACCGGGGGAGTGCATATTTCACCCCTGTAAGCATTCCAGGGCCCCCAAATCTTCCCCCATTTCTGGGGCCTACCCCGTGCCACATCCACAGCCCGCTCTCTGAACATGCACCAATCCAAATCATCCATCCATTTCCCGACTGTCGGTGGCTGAACCGCCCCCCACAGCTGAGCTATATTACGCTTCGCAATACTACAAGCCAGTGTGGCCCACGTCTTTCCATAAGACGTAAAATCAGTCGGGTCCCAGACATTCAGGATGCAACGCCTCGCTTCCAACTCAAACCCCACTCCCTACACCTCCCTCACCTTGGCATGAATAGCTGACCAATACCCCTGAATTAGAGCACAATCCCACAATACATGAAAAAAAGTTCCTGACTCACCACCCCCTCGCCTGCACTCGCCACTCACAGCCAAACCCATTCTTACCAACCGGGGGCCGGTCACGTAACAGCGATGGAGAATCTTTAATTGGACCAGCCGAAGCCTCATCTGAATGGCAACGACCCTCGGAGAGGCCACTTCCTCCCTCCAGTCCTCATCATCCAGGAGTAAACCATCCGCCGTCCACTGGTCTCTCAGGGCCACCAAGGGATCCTCCGCATGGTTAATTAGTTTTTTGTAGATCAGAGAAATCGTTTTCGTCGGAAGATGACCATCTAGTACACGATCCTCCAGCGGGGAGGCCTCCGGAGGTGCCACGCCAAGGGGGATATTAGCTAGCAGCGCATGCCTAATCTGAAGATAGCGAAACCTCTCGCTCCCGTGCATCTGATATCGTTCCTGCAGGGTCTCAAATGGGAGGATACCATCCTTTCCCCATAGATCCCAAACTCAGGAGATCCCAATTAGGTCCCATTTATCGAAACCCTTTGATTTCCCAAACGTTCCGAGTTCCAGAGGGGTGTTGCCAACGTGATCTTCCCCTCCCACCCAAGGGAGCGGTTAGCCTCATGCCAGACCCCAACAGCCACCGCCGTTGGTCCCACCATCGGAAAACGTCCCCGCCTAGCATACAGCACCCTAGTAAAGTCCCCTCCAGGAATCTGGCCACGGTCCATAATGTAGCCGGGGTCTAGTGGCGAGCCATACACAGCCTGGTTAACCGCCACCAGCTGTGATGCCCAATAATACTTCCTGATATTGGGCAGGCCAATCCCGCCATTATACCACGGCAGCGTCAATTTCACATACGCAATTCGGGGCAATTCGGGGCCTCCCCTCCCAGAGAAGTTGTCTCTGGAGAGATTCGACCACGTTAAAGTACGACTACGGAACCGGGTCCATAGAATTCTGGAGTGCATAAAGAAAATGAGGAAGAGCCATCATTTTGAACAAAACAGCTCGGCCAAGAAGGGAAAGAGGAAGTGACCTCCAGCGTTCCACATCACGCCTGAGCCGAACCAACGGAGGCAACAGGTTATTAGAGTACCTGCTACAGGGGTCCAAGGATATAAAAATGCCTAGATATTTAAAACCTGCGACCTCCAACTTAACCGGACAGCGCGGGGGGACCTCCGGGGGATCACCGCTCAATACAAACAGGACCAACTTCGTCCAATTAATAGCAAAGCCTGAGTACCTACTGAAAACCTCCAGGACATCCAGAAATGCCAAAAGCAAAGCTCGAGGAGAGGACAAATACAAAAGAATATCATCTGCATAGAGAGATATCTTGTCCTCCCAGTCTGGCATCCATCGGAGCCCCCTGATTGACCTATCGCAACAAACCCAGGCCGCTAGCCGCTCAAGCGCCAGTGCAAAAAGCAACAGGGAGAGAGGACAGCCCTGCCTGGTGCCTCTCCCCAACACGAAATCTGACGACGTGTGATTATTGATGACAACTTGGGCCAGTGGACCAGAATACAGGAGGCGAACCCAAGAAATGAACTCTGGGCCTATCCCCAACTTACCAAGGGCAGCAAACCGATAAGGCCACTCCACCCTGTCGAAGGCCACAGTGGCATCCAAAGAGAGCAATATTGTCGGGTCGTGTATCTGCGAAGCCCCACCAATTACCCCGTGTAACCTGCGCAAGTTGAGAGCTGTGTTACGGCGGGGCATAAAACCTGATTGGTCGGGATGCACCAGTGTAGTAATCACCTTAACCAGGTGGTTTGCCAACAACTTCGCCAAAATGTTAGGTTCGGCATTCAACAAAGAGGTCGGCCTGTAGGATGAACAGTCAGTCCTCGGCTTACCCTCCTTATGGAGGACAATAATATTCGCCACACGCTGATCATATGGAAGCCGAACTCTCCCCCTACTCTCCATAAACATACCCTTGACAAAGGGAGCCAGCTTATTCGCATTGACTTTGTAAAGCTCAATAGGAAGCCCATTCGGGCCTGACGCTTTACCTGAACAAACCCCCCCTGATCGCCTGCGCCACCTCATCATTGGTGAGGGGAGAATCGAGGAATCCCCTGTCGTCGTCTGAAAGAATAGGCATCGGGATATCCCTAATCATATCTGCTTTCTCGACCTCCGTATAAGGACACTCGGCCACGTAGACCTTCTCATAATATCTGCCGAAGACCTCCACAATTTCTTGCGGGTCAGTGACCCTGTCAGCCCCGGGGGACCGCAGCACCGGAACTAGCTGGGACGCCCAATCCCCCCTCTCCAACCAAGCAATCAGCTTCCCGCCTTATCACCATGCTCATATATTCTACTCTGGGTATTGGCCAATTGTGTTTTAGCATTATCACGGGCAAAGGACCTGTATTCATCCTTAAGGAGAGACAAGCGATGCAACCCCTCCGGCGTGGAAGCAAATGCCACCTCTCGCTCCAGCTCAAGCAGATCTGTTTCCACCCTATCAACCTCGGCACGCCCCTCCTTTTTCTTACCCGAAATATACGAAAGCAATTCCCCCCTAAGGACTGTTTTATAAGCTTCCCAAAGGGAGCATGCGGAGGCCACCGAGTCAACGTTCTCCTGAAAGTACCAGTCCGCCACCCGCACTATCTCCCTCTTAGCCCCTGGGTCCCGGAACCGCCAAGTGCTTATCGGTGCAACCTGGGCCACATCACTCCCGCCGAGATCCAAACTAAGCCAAACAGGTGAGTGGTCCGTGAACCCCCTGGCCAAGTGCCGTACCTCCCGGACCCACACAGCCTGAGCCGCCGGCACCAAAACATAATCTAACCTAGAAAGGGATTTATGCGCCACCGAGACTTGTGTATAGTGTATCTCATCAGGGTGCTTGAGCCTCCAACCATCTACCAGGCCCGTAGTGCCCACAAAATCAGCCAACCACCTCTGGGAGGATAACAGCTCAGGAGCCGGGCATCGATCAACATTCCCATCCATCACAGCATTGAAATCCCCACCAACAACTAGCAAACCGACCGGCAAGGACAGGAAAAGTTTACAAAGATCATGAAATGTGTCCGTCTGGAGGGTCGGAGGAACATAAACAGACAAAAAGGTCACACTTCTCCCCTCCCACAAACCAGAGACACCAACATACCTCCCCCTGTTGTCGATCCATGTAGCCTGTATGGAGAGAGGGAAGGTGTTCTTGACCAAGATCCCGACCCATCGTGACTCTGTCGTAAAGCCAGCGTGTGCAACCAATTTATAGCCTCCCCTGTGAAGTGCCATGCAACGCCTACCCATAAGGTGAGTTTCTTGCAACAACACAAGGTCCGGGGAATGCCTACGGATTAATTGACTCACCATACCCCTCTTAATCTTGTCCCCCAACCCATTAACATTCCAGCTCAGCGTGGAGATCCCTACTGCCCCTTTAACGGAAGACATTGAAAAGGCAAACCTGGGCCACATCACTCCCGCCGAGATCCAAACTAAGCCAAACTAAGCCAAACAGGTGAGTGGTCCGTGAACCCCCTGGCCAAGTGCCGTACCTCCCGGACCCATGCAGCCTGAGCCGCCGGCACCAAAACATATTCTAACCTAGAAAGGGATTTATGCGCCGCCGAGACTTGTGTATAGTGTATCTCATCAGGGTGCTTGAGCCTCCAACCATCTACCAGGCCCGTAGTGCCCACAACATCAGCCAACCACCTCTGGGCGGATAACAGCTCAGGAGCCGGGCATCGATCAACATTCCCATCCATCACAGCATTGAAATCCCCACCAACAACTAGCAAACCGACCGGCAAGGACAGGAAAATTTTACAAAGATCATGAAATGTGTCCGTCTGGAGGGTCGGAGGAACATAAACAGACAAAAAGGTCACACTTCTCCCCTCCCACAAACCAGAGACACCAACATACCTCCCCCTGTTGTCGATCCATGTAGCCTGTATGGAGAGAGGGAAGGTGTTCTTGACCAAGATCCCGACCCATCGTGACTCTGTCGTAAAGCCAGCGTGTGCAACCAATTTATAGCCTCCCCTGTGAAGTGCCATGCAACGCCTACCCATAAGGTGAGTTTCTTGCAACAACACAAGGTCCGGGGAATGCCTACGGATTAATTGACTCACCATACCCCTCTTAATCTTGTCCCCCAACCCATTAACATTCCAGCTCAGCGTGGAGATCCATACTGCCCCTTTAACGGAAGACATTGAAAAGGCAAAAGCAAACATTATACTGCATAAGCGCCCAGTGCAAAAAAAATGTACATACAAAAAACAATAACAAACCCCTACAACCCCCCACCCCCCTCTCTGCACCCCTGCATATAACTTCCGCTAATCCCCAACGAGCAGTGTGCCTGTCGCCCCTAATTAACTACGAAAATCTAAAAATAGAACACAGAGGAGGGCCTACAGACCGACCCACCCACCCCCGCCCACCGGCCCCCAATGCAATGGGACATCATAATTACTGCTCAAAATCACGAACCCAAATTCCGCCCAAAATCCTAACACCTCTACCCGGAGAAACACACCCCTCACATCTATCCAACACCCCCCATTAAGCCCCACTCAACCACATCATTGTTCCTCAGCCTCTTCTCGATCGGCTGCCTCCTGATCCGGGTGCTGAAGAGTGTCCACCCAGTCCGCCACCACCTCAGGATTGTCGAAAAACCAGGCCTTCCAATCGAGCTCCACACGAAGGCGTGCTGGAAACATCATTGCATACCGCATGCCCCTGTCCCTCAATTTCTTTTTGATTGCGATGAACCTCTGTCTTTGCTTCTGAACCGCCTGGGTGAAATCCGGAAAGAACAAGATTGTTGCATTTTCGAATTTCAGGGGATCCGCCGAACGAGCCGCCTGCAGGATAGCTTCACGGTCCTGGAAATTCAGCATTCGGGCAATAATCGGCCGAGGAGGTGCCCCGACCCGGGGCCTGCCACCAGGCACTCGGTGGGCTCGTTCCACGGTGAAGAACTTGCGAAGCCCCTTCGGCTTAAGCTGGTCAAGGATAAGGTTCTCCACAAAGAGGTATGTGGCCTGCCCCTCTGCCTTGTCTGGAATGCCAAGGATGCGGACGTTGTTGCGTCGGGCCCGCCCTTAGTATTCGTCCAGCCGCCGAACCATGGTCTCCCTCGAGGATCTAAGATCACCCACCTCACGCTGGAGCTGGCTCACATCGTCAATGAGGCTAGTCGTCTTAAGCTCCAGCGACTTGACCTTCTCGTTGACTTTCAACAGATTGGCCCTGATCAGTCCCATCTCGATCGACACCGTGTCAAGCTTGGCATCCAGAGTCCCCATCTGCTGCCCCAAAGATGTACGGACTCCAGTGATGGCCGCCATCAAATCCGTCAGTGTGGGCTCCTCTGCTGCAGAACCGTCGCCGGCGCCACCACTCGGACCCCTCTTAAGTTCGGCCGGCGAACCCTTAGGCAGAGTATATCTATCAAGTTAATTAGACTGGACTTGCCGGCCCCCCCAGGTGGTCCTGGGGCCCCGCCGCTCAGAGTCCGTCTTCGTCGCCATTGCTGGCAGCTCTGGCCACCAACGCAGTAGGATGAAACAGCCACAGCAGAGGCAGAACACTCCTCCCCAACGATCTCAGACCAAGGGCCACGCACCTCACCCCAACAATCTCCAACCCAGGGCCACGCTCCAGCCAAGGATGCCGTGGATCGCGTTGCACAGGCGGGCGCCGGCCGATCAAGTCCGCTCCCTCACCAGCAGCCAAATTGCGGAGCTCCGACTGGTCCGGGCCCCCCAGCCGAGAAGTTCTGCTCGGCTCACACTGGGGCCCACGCCACCTCCAGGATAATAAGGGGTGCCAGGCAAAACACCACCAGGATCAAGCGCTTATCCCACACTAATCTGAGGCCAACAAGATCTTCAGGCGGGGCCCACTCCACACGGGGGCCCACGCCAGCTCAAGGATCCCAGGGGGTGCCAGGCAAGACACCACCCATGTCCAGCGGTGATCCCGCGCCAAACTTCCAACAGGGGGGAGGCCGCCTGTCCCACAGCCCATGCCTAGCACAGCACCGGCAAGTCCACGCCACCAGGGGGGTCCGCTCCAAGCCTCAGGGCCCCTCCCCAATGGCGGCGATGCGAGGGCAATTGCTCCGGTTCCAATGACGATCTCGGGGGCTCTCAGAGGACCAAACTCAACCCCCACTATTATACCAGACCCCCCACCAGTCCGGTGGGGGTCCCGTGCCACCAGAGAGTGCCCTCGGGGCAAAGCGCCAGCCGGTCGCCGACCGGGGCGGCAAAAGGCCGTCCCGGCGGCCGAAGTTGACTCACTCAGGTCGGGGGGCCCGGCCACTCGAGTCCCTGGCTTCAGAGCCGCACAGGCCGCAGAATTCCAGGCGGCGCTGCGCAGTCCCGGGGGCACACAGGATTCCCGGGATGGTTGCTCCCGGCACCGCAAGGCTTCCCCCGCCTATTGCACAAGGCGGGGGGCAGGATGATTAACCGGATAATAGGCCGGTGAAGCAGGTTCGGCCGGAGCCGGTCATCAGGCGGCAATCATGGTCGCCGGCTCGGCTCCTCCCCCGCAGATGTTTTATTAAGTACGCTGGATGAGCATAGTAGGACAGAGGATGGTGTGTCATAAGATGTGAGATTGGTGAAGTCTGAATATAAGATCAACTATTGACCAGTTGCCACAATATAGTAAATGTGATCTTCCTGGTCCATGTTGAGTTTAAAAACAGTGGCAGAGAAATTGAGGAACTAATGGCCCCTATCACTGTGTGAAAGTATCGATCACCTATGGACCTGCCGGTAAGCTGGGGTCTATACTTCAGGTCAACTTTTTTCATGCCTTGTGTAGTCATGGAGCAATCTGTTGGCATTTCATCAGGACCAAATATGGGAAAGTGGGTAAATGTGACCTAATCTTCTCCACAGCGTGAGGAGCTCTGTAACTCAAAGCCCTGCACCATACATAGGTGATAAGGTGCCTATTAACATCTTACTACTACAGGTGAGCACTGCCTAATAGGGTGCACTAGATACGGTAACCCTCCAAAGGGTCAGGACATACTGACTTATCCAATAGCGAGGACGCCGCATCAGAGGGCAACTGGTTTGAAAAGCACATTCTTCCTAGGGTGTTCAGTTAGAGATAATGTCTGTGGGACTGAACCTCCAGAACAGTATTTTGTGAGTTGATTTATATGAAGAATGTGTATACTGGACTGTCATTTTCCTCGTCATCTCTTGTGATATGTAAAATAAAACACAACACACCTGGAGGCCAACAAATCTATCATACATTTATTGCAAAAATAGCAAAAGGCCAAGCAAACTAACAAGTGACAATTGTCTTTGCAATGGACGAGAGCATCCACTCTAAAGCAAGTTGGAGTATATAATGCTAATGCTACACAATGTATTTTTATACACTTTTCTCCTAATACAAGTCAATGAAACATGAACACGTGATAGAAACAGTTACTGAAACAACACTAATCAGTAGGAGGCAGGATGTTCTCTCGAGAGGAATGTGAGGAGTCCGTGAGGTGCAGATAAAAGATACACAGACAAGATGCAGAATTCACTGTTTCTGGAAATAACACTTCTGTTTGTCAATATTCAATTGACTACAAGATGCAGGAAAGTGTGCAGATGGACATCACTAAATAAATTGGTTCTGGGTCCTAATAGAATCATGTAACTTTGTAGGCATATTAAGACGAACAGACACATCAAATTAATATAAGAATATTGTAATTTGGTAATGTAATATATTAATGCACGTTGTGGCATTCATGTATAACCAGTTATCGGTATTAAAGAAACCATTATATCCAGTTATGCTTTCTCAATTCCTCCTTCCTAGAGGCCCCCACTGCTGCTATCCAGCTGTATTCAGCAGTGCCTCCTGTGACCTGTAATCCAGCATTTAATCAATACCAAAGGTCGTCAATGCTTCTAGCCAATTCCGGTCACTGGTGCCACTCGCACCCCACCACCCTTGGGCCTGTTATTCTTTTAGCCAGCTCCAGTCAGTAGTGGCCCCTTGGGCCTGTATGTAAGCCTACTAGCCAGCTCCTGTTAGTACTGGCCCCTGGGACCTGTTATCATTCTAGCCAACTTGAGTCATTAGTAGCACCTTGGGACTAGTGATCATACTAACCAGCTTCAGTCAGTATTGGCCCTCTGAGACCTATTATCCTGCTAAGTAACTCCAGTCAGTAGTGAACCCTGTACATTAAATCCTGCTAATCTATAAAACCAGAGGTCAACTCTACTGCCAACCAGTTCCAGTCAATATTGACATGTATTGTTACCCTGCCTGTAATGAATACCAGAGGCCAGCGTTGTTGCTAGCCAGCTCCAGTCAACAGTGGCCCGTCACATATTATCCTCCTTAGGATCAATGCCCAAGGCCTGTGCAGCTGCTAACCTGCCCTATTGTTATTGTTATTGTTATTTTTATTTTAATTTTATACCGCGCCTAATCACCTGCAGGCCTCTAAGCGCCAGGAAAAGATGGTACAGGACAACAACATAACGAAGTCAGAGCAAAGAGCAGCATTCCGGTTATGCTATGCTCAGGCTTCTCCTAAACAATAGCGTTTTTAAGCTCTTTCGGAATCTTAGGAGGTTTCCTTCCTCGCGCAACCCTCCAGGCAGACTGTTCCACAACTGGGGAACCAGTACTGAAAAAGCTCTCCCTCCCTTCGTCGCCAGCCTATAGCGAGAGCAGGTCAGCAGCTGCGAGTCCGAGGACCGAAGTGATCTCGTCGGACAGTACAGCTGCAGGCGCTCCTTGATATAGGCTGGGGCCTTACCGTAAATTGCCTTATGAGCTGTACACAAACTCTTAAATTCCACTCTCTCTTTAATTGGAAGCCAATGTAGGCTTTGTAGTAGGGGAGTGGCTCTAGACCTCCTAGGAAGTCTAAAGATCAAGCGGGCAGCATCATTCATCAAGACCTGGAGCCTGTTGGTAAGGGTTTTCGGTAAGCCAAGATAGAGAGCATTTCCGTAATCGATTCTGGAAATGATGGTGGCAGCCACTATTGATCGCATCATGGGCTCTGAAAGGATAGGGGATAGCTTCCGCAGTTGCCGAATGATATTAATACAGCTGCCTACCACCGATGCGATCTGAGCAGCCATTGACAGGTCGGCATCCAGTTTAATCCCTAAACTTTTCACAGCCAGGCTTGGTTTTGGGGCAGGGCCCAACTCCATAGGCCAGTAAAGGTCACTCCAAGGTGAAGAAGTGGATGGGATAACCAAGATCTCAGTTTTGTCAGGATTGACTTTTAAAAGGTTATCCGTCATCCATTGCACCGTGAACCTCAGGATGTTCTGGGATTGGAGTTGTGCCTCCGTGGTGTCGTTTATACTTAGCAGTAGCTGCGTGTCATCAGCGTAGTTAAAAACTTTACAGTTCATCGCAGCTAGCGAAGCAATCAGTGGTTGCAGGTAAAGGTTAAATAGAAGCGGGGACAGGGCAGACCCCTGCGGTACCCCACATTCCAAGATCCCCACCTCTGATGTTTCATCCCCCAGTTGTATCTTTTGGGTCCTTCCTATAAGGAAGGATTCCAACCACTGAAAAGCCAAGCCCTTAATCCCAAAGTTCTTCAATCTATCCAAGAGCAAAGCATGGCTGACAGTGTCGAACGCCGCTGATAGGTCTAATAATATCAGGGCGCTCGCATTCTTACAGTCAGCTCGACCTCTTAGATCATCCAGCACCGAGAGCATCACTAACTCGGTGCTGTGGTGGGCTCGAAACCCTGCCTGTCTATCATGGAGTAGGTGGTGAGATTCCAGATAGCAGGACAGGGACTGAAGAACGTGCTGCTCAAGGATTTTTGAGAGAAAGGGAAGCTGGGAGATGGGTCTGTAATTTTTTAACACAGCAGGATCCGACCCCAGCTTTTTCAATAGAGGTCTTACCCGCGCCTCCTTAAGTTCATTCGGCAGATATCCCATGCCTAGCGATCTATTGAGGAGAGAGATGATATACTCCTCTAATAAGGGACGTGCGATGCGAAAGATCTCAGGT
Organism: Lissotriton vulgaris; assembly: GCF_964263255.1. Classification (NCBI taxonomy): domain Eukaryota; kingdom Metazoa; phylum Chordata; class Amphibia; order Caudata; family Salamandridae; genus Lissotriton; species Lissotriton vulgaris. The sequence continues at coordinate 59,459 of NW_028252791.1, read as the reverse complement.
GGACACGGATCAGCTGGGGAGCCAGATTTAATTTTGCCCATCAGTTGTTCCAGAATTAGTGCATCCATCTCTGGAAACACATCAAAGGAGCAGTCATTCGCATTTTTAGATGTTAGGCTAGTCGCAGGCCCTGTTGCCGCCACACTCTCCATCTCTTGGACAATGATCTTCACCTTCTCCAGGAAGTAGGTCTGGAAGGTGTTGCAGTCAAAAGGGGCCTTAGCATTGTCCGGCTTTTTACTCAGCTCGGCCAATACTTTAAAGGTTTCTTTCTGGATGTTAGTGGCTTTACTTAGGCGCAACTCAAGGTAGTCCGCTTTAGCTTGGATCATAAGTTTTTTGTATTGGTGGAGGGAGGCCTTATAGATATTCCTATCTACGTCCTGCTTGGATTTCCTCCATAACCTTTCTAGTCTCCTTAGCTTTGTTTTGGTTTCCCTTAAGAGTGGTGTAAACCAGGGAGCTTTCCCTGATCCCTTTATTTGCTGTGTTCTCACTGGCGCTATCTGATCGATCGCTCGAGTCATACATCTCGTTAGGTCGGAGTATTCTCGGTCCAGGTTACAGTCCGACTCAGAGGCCTGGGGAGGGGCCAAATGAGCCTTGGTCAAAGACAGCAGGTTGACTTCAGCCCATTTCCGCGTTTTTCTAGACCCATGTGGGCTGCAAACAGCCCCACTGTTAAGGGGGATCTCACATGAGACCAAATGGTGATCCGACCAGACACAGGGCGCTGCCTCCCTAAATATTAGGGCAGCGTCTGTAGTCCACATGAGGTCGAGAGTGTGGCCTTTTACATGCGTTGGAACATCCACCACCTGTTTAAAACCCAGGGCAGACATTAAAGTGTCTAGCTGACGCATGGGTGAGTCCCAGTTGGGTTTGTCCCAGTGTAAATTAAAATCCCCTGTTACCAGGATTTTTGTATATCTTGACCTGAAGTCAGATATGATAGGACAAAAGAGGTCAAAGAATGTTGGGGTTGCCTTGGGCGGGCGATAGACAGACAAAATCACCCAGCACACATTGTTTACAGTGACCTTTACCCCGATCAAATCGGCTAGGTCGATCGTCTCTGTTACTAACTTTTCCACTGTCATGGTCTTCCTATAAAGGATAGCTACCCCGCCCCCCCGTGAGCCCCCTGGGCGGTTGTGCCACATTATATCATATCCGCTTGGAACAGCGGCAATGATGTCCGGCAGTGAGTTCTCATCCGTCCAGGTCTCCGAGAGGGTCAGGACATCGATCTCACTGTCCTGAAGCATGTTATATACCTCCAGATGGTGGCAGTGAAGCGAGCGGGTGTTCAGACTAGCTATTTTTAAGATGGGATGTTTCCCCACGGCAGGTGTACACCTACCGTTCCGGGATATACCATAGTGTTTAAGCAGCGTTGAGACCGCCTGGTCTACCACGGGCTCACCTCTATTCAAGGATTTCAGCTCCCCGGGGGGGTAAGTGTGACGCTGACCAGCCGTCCCAGCCCCTGCGCCCGTCTGTGCGCGGACGGGCGCAGACGGGCTGGACTCTGGCGTGACTCCGGCGGTGCTCCGGCGAGCCCGCCGCGCGTGCCCGCCGTGCGTCAACATGGCCCGTTTAAATACCGGTCTGGCGTCCTTGCGACGACTAGACCGTGTGCAGCTCCTCTGAGCATCCCCCCCCAACCCAAGATGGCCGCTACAGTGCTGCTTCGGGGAAAATGACCCGCTCCAAACGCGGTAATTAACGATTATCGTGCAGGTGAGTGGGTAGTGGTTCAAAGCCAGTAAAAACGGCAGCTATTCACAATTTACACACACATAAAATCACAGTTTTTAAAATTTCGTTTTCCGAGCTCCTATAAGCGTGCTGCGCTCTGTAGTGCTTCTGCACTGTGTCCTAAAGTTTCCAATCACAGGCCACCTAGTTTGCCCCGTTTAAATACCGGTCTGGCGTCCTTGCGACGACTAGACCGTGTGCAGCTCCTCTGAGCAGCCCCCCCCAACCCAAGATGGCCGCTACAGTGCTGCTTCGGGGAAAATGACCCGCTCCAAACGCGGTAATTAACAATTATCGTGCAGGTGAGTGGGTAGTGGTTCAAAGCCAGTAAAAACGGCAGCTATTCACAATTTACACACACATAAAATCACAGTTTTTAAAATTTCGTTTTCCGAGCTCCTATAAGCGTGCTGCGCTCTGTAGTGCTTCTGCACTGTGTCCTAAAGTTTCCAATCACAGGCCACCTAGTTTGCCCCGTTTAAATACCGGTCTGGCGTCCTTGCGACGACTAGACCGTGTGCAGCTCCTCTGAGCAGCCCCCCCCAACCCAAGATGGCCGCTACAGTGCTGCTTCGGGGAAAATGACCCGCTCCAAACGCGGTAATTAACGATTATCGTGCAGGTGAGTGGGTAGTGGTTCAAAGCCAGTAAAAACGGCAGCTATTCACAATTTACACACACATAAAATCACAGTTTTTAAAATTTCGTTTTCCGAGCTCCTATAAGCGTGCTGCGCTCTGTAGTGCTTCTGCACTGTGTCCTAAAGTTTCCAATCAGTTTCCCTAGTCAGTAGTGACCTCCAAGACCTGTTATTCTGCATAGAATCAACAAGGCTTCGGCCCTAATAACACTCACCCCACATCCTGATGGAATATTAGCAATGTAATTTATTTACATCATATGGTAGGTACCGCACTATATCACACGATCCCAAAAACAAAGAAAATCAAAATGTTCCTAACCGTTCAGCGCGCCACCTTGTCAAAAAATGACCAAATCACACCAAGCACTATACCCAGCCGTATCACATGGCACACTCAGCCACAACATGACAAGATACCACGGCAGGGATTTGGGGCCATTAATCCTCTTTTCAAGGCATGTATGCTGTAGATGCACATGCGTTGCATACTCCTGCCATCTTGTGTTGGGTCTGGATGTTTGCAAGTTGTTTTTCTTTGAAGAAGTCTTTCCAGTCACAAGGTAAGGTGACTCATCCTTTCGGTGATAGTGCGCATGAGCATCGACTCCACTGTTAATTGTTTTTTTTACCCCAAACGGGTTCGGATGCATATTGCTGCGCTCCAAAACCGCTCTTTGGGTTCCCCTCAGTGCACAGTCCACTTTACCCTCAACGGTATTGTTTTAGTACGCGTGTCCGTGTCCTCCGCGTTTCAAATCGATCGTCAAACTCTCCATTTTTGATAGAAACCCTCGTGGTCAACCGTTGGGCCTTGCTGCGTAGGGCCAGCCATCTCCAAATGGAACAGACTCCATTCCATTTCTGTCCTGAATGCCACGCCAAGTACCCTCGCACCGACCTACATCAAGTTTGTAACTTGTGCCTCTCTCCAGCGCACAAGGAGGAAGACTGCGACGCTTGTCCAAGAGGATTCTACCCGATCATCAGGCTCGATGATGAGAGAGGCTGGGTCAAAGCATTCAACACACTCTGGATATCTTCGGGGAAGAATCTGACCAAGACGAGATAGAAGCGTCCGCCGCAGAAGAAGAGGCCCATCTCTATCCCAGAGCGCAATCGTTGGGCCATGCTGGGGCAGCATTGTGATTGCAATTCTAAGTCATGCCAGTACCATAGGCGACTGACCAAATTTATAGGTTATCTTGCGCCCTTCTGGCATCTAAAAAGGCTTAATAAACCACATTTGGGTGTCAGCTCAATACTTAGTTATGTGGCATGCACCATTTCTTTGACAGCTAGTTGCCAGAAGGGGAGTGTATTGCATCGCAGGATCACGGTTAATGTAAGAAATCAGCCCCCACAGTGTTGCAGCGCAGGCATATATCTGGGCAAGACACGACCATTCGATGAGGGTCTTGTGGCGTTAAGTAGGTTCTTCGCAGAAAATTATAATGTATCATTTGAAAATGGGCATTACTAGAAACCATGCGTATTAGTTCACAGGCCCGCTGCCAGTCTTGATCTTCCTTTGGAATGTCAAAGTCTAAATTCCAGGCCTCTCGGGCCCGTGTGTAGTGCCTACTGTATCTGATCGCATTGTTCTGTAAAGATGCATAATTAGGTGTCTACACGCTCCATAGGTTAGCAGTATCTCAAGGGTTTGAGTATGCGGCGGAGCTTTCACATAGCATGGCCAGGTGTGCTTAGTTGTGTCTGCCAAGCACCACATGTTGTTAAAATTGCCCCTGGCTTAGACCAAACTCTTTGCGGGCATGTTAAAGGCGATAAGTCTCATCTGGGTACAATTCACCCTATTGCTCGCATCCCCCTCCCTCCATGCCTGGAAGGACATACTGAGTGCCATCTGCCTGATTGGTTTTAATATCCAGATTAGGAGCTCCCTATGGAATGGTGCGCACTGAAGTACTCTCACTACAAACCATTGCCATACTCTGCCGTCTGTCGCACAATATATGGAGTATCTCTCGGTGTTCCCGATTCCATCCATTAACAGCTCTGGAAGACAACCAGCGTCCACCATTCCCGCCGAGAGCCGCATTTCCCAACTAGGGACTGCGTTGAGCCATCGAGCTGCGTGTTGCAATTGAACGGCATAATATTAGGGGTCCAAATGTGGGACCTCCAATCCCCCGCTGCATACGTCCTGGTCAGTGTGGCCAAAGCCACTCTATGTGTAATGGCCTTGTTGAAAGATTTAACAAGACCATGAAGGGCATGATCGGTGGATTTCCTGAAAAACTCAAAAGAAGATGGGATGTCTTACTTCCATGCCTGCTTTTTGCCTATTGGGAAGGGCCACAGAAAGGAGTGGGGTCCTCCTTGTTTTAGCTTCTGTTTGCGTTTCCTGCCGGGACCACTGTGCCTTGTGAAGGAGGGATTGGAGAAACCTCTTGTTGAACCCTAGCAGATATAGTGGACTATGTGCTTGGCTTTTGCTCCAGGATGTATGAGTACGTGGAAAAAGCAAGCAAAAACGTTAAGGCCAGCCTAGATCTCCAGAAGCTCTGGTAAGGCCAAAAGGCTGCTATGGTTGAGTTCCAGCCAGGGCAGATGGTGTGGGGTTTGGGTCCTGTGGCTCCTAGGGCTCTGCTAGGTAAGTGGAGTGGACCCTACCCTGTCCTAGAAAGAAAAGGGGCGGTCACCTGCCTGGTAGACCCTGGCTCTGACAGGAATCATTAGAGGGTCATCCATGTCAACCCCCTTACACCCTACTATGACATGGCAGATGTGACCATGCTCATGGTTACTGATGAGGATCAGGAAGCAAAGAGCGAACCTGTCCCTGACCTGTCCAACAATCCAAAAGATGGGTCAGTGGAAGGTGTGGTCTTGTCAGACGCCCTACCTGCCCATCAGGAGACTGATTGCAGGCAAGTCCTAAATCAGTTTGCTGAGCTCTTCTTTTTGACCTCTCGCCAGAATAACTGGTGTATCCATGATGTAGACGCTGATGAAAGCCTACCGGTCGAGAATAAAACATACAGGCAGACTGAACATGTGAAAGAGATCATCAAAGCTGAAGTAAGCATGATGATGGAATTGGGAGTTCTAAAGCCTTCTGAGAGCCCCTGGACCTGCCCAGTTGTCTTAATCCCCAAGCCTCATAACTAGGATGGTAAGAAAGAAATGGGGTTTTGTGTGGACTATTGGGGCATGAATGCTGTGACCAAAAGTGATGCATACCAACCTCCATGGGCAGATGAACTTATTGACAGGTTGGGAGCAGCCAAGTATCTGAGTATGTTTGATCTCACATCAGGCTGATAGGTCTGACGACTCCAGGAGCAAAAGAAATATCTGCATTTTCAACCCCAGATGGGTATTATCAGTTCACTGTAATGCCCTTTGGTTTGAAAAATGCACCCGCCACTTTTCAAAGGTTGGTGAACTAAGCCTTGCTGGATTGGAATCCTTGAGGGCAGCATATCTACACAATATTGCTGTCTTTAGCTCCACCTGGCAGGAGCACCTGATCCACCTTAGGAAAGTACCGGAGGCTCTGAGAAGTGCAGGCCTCATTATCAAGGCCTGCAAGTGCCAGATAGGGCAGGGAAAGGTTGCATACTTGGGTCACCTTGTGAGTGGAGACCAGGTTCAACCCTTACAATCCAAGATCTAGACCATTCTGGACTGGGTGGCTCCAACGACCCAGACTCAAGTGAGGGCCTTCCTTGGTTTCCCTTCGACCATAGGAGGTTTGTGAGGGATTATGGCACCATTGTGACACCCCTCACAGAACTGACTTCCAAAAGAATGCCCAAAAATAGTGAACTGGACTCTGAGCTGTCTAAAGGCTCTTGAAATGCTGAAGGAAGCAATGTGCTCTGCAGCTGTTCTGAAAGCTGCAGATTATGTCAAGCAATTCATTGTGCAGACCGATGCCTCTGAATATGGTATAGGAGCAGTGCTATCCCAAAAACATGACCAAGGTCAAGATCAGCCACTGGCTTTCATCAGTAGAAGGCTAATCCCCAGCGATCAGCGTTGAACTGCCATTTAGATGGACGCCTTTGCTGTGGTTTGGTCCCTTAAGAAGTTTAGGTCAAACCTGTTTGGCTCTCACTTCCTAGTTCAAACCGACCACAGGCCTCTCCGATGGTTAATGCGAATGAAAGGTGGAAATCCCAATTGGCTAAAGTAGTCCATCTCCCTACAGGGAATGGACTTTGAAGTGAAACAGAGACCTGGGAGTGCCAATGCAGATGGACTTACCAGTTTGTCCCATTTAGACAATGTTAAATGTTACGTTATGTTAAAAATACATATAAAGCGCGTGCACACCACAAGGTTTCATGGCGCTGCGGACAAGGGAGTCCTGCCGCTAAGTGATTCATTCATAAGCCTGGCGAAAGAGCCAGGTTTTTAAGAGTTTCCAAAATTGAGGATATGATATCCTCAATCTAATGTCCTGAGGGAGAGAATTCCAAAATTGAGGGGCCAGGACCGCAAATCGTAGTCCCCCCAATTTCAGCGTTTAAAGGACGAAGTAGCTAGGGGATTCAAATGGGAAGACCTAAGATCCCGAGTGTGGATATATCTCTGGACCCGAGTAGATACAGACAATGGGTAGTTGCCACTTTAATAACTTGTCCAAGTCATTGGATATGGTACAAACTCCAGCCAATCAGGCTACAGCACCCTCTGGAATCTTCTCCTCAGAGGCTCAGGCTCTCAGATTGTCTGCCGCACGTCGTGTGAAGGGAGTCTCCCTGAGCTCTGCTCAGCACCTTTCCCTTTTCCCTTCAGAAACTCTTCAGAATATCTTCACTGCTTTGTCTACTACAAAGAGGTCACTCATCAGACACTGTGAGTCTTTGTGGGAAATTCTGGCTTCATTCCGAAGACCCCCACAAAAAGTGTATCTACTGCCTCCACCCTGAGCATCAGGTGAGAGATTGTAAAATCTGCAGGACTTTTCCTCGAAAGACTTTAAGAGACAGAGAGAGACGTCTACTTCTGTGGTTACAGAAACTCAAGACCAAGGATAATCCCTTATCAGATGTTGAGAGTGATTCCGCTCTCAGGACTGTTATCTCTAAGAAGAGGGCTTGTGAGGAGGAGACGGTATCTGCTAAGGTTAAGATGCTCAAGAAACACCACACCTCTACTCATGAAGGCCAGACTTCTTCCTCAAAAAGGGCTCCTGCTCCTTCTAAGGGACTACTTATGCCCTCTACGCCTCCGAGATCTGCCTCTAAGTCTCAGACGTCTTAGTCTATTCCTGCAACAAATTTGCCTAAAAAATTATTCCTCGTCGACAATGACTTCCGTCGCCACTTCTACAACGACGACTTCCACCTTCTCTTCTCCTCAACCTACAATGATTATGTCGTCAGCGTCCTCTCCGTCGACGTTTGTCATGGTGTCGGTGAAGCCTCGCTCGTCTGCCACCTCCCTCACTTCGTCGTTGACATAAAAGAGGTCTGTCTCCGGTCAGTCATCGATGGATGCCTCCTCGCTGACGAGACGGTCGATGGCTCTCAAGGCTCCACCTGCTTTGTTGACGGTTGCCTCGTCGACGGTTGCCTCGTTGACAGCACAGACGCCTTTCCTTACGGAACTTCAACCACGCTCTTCGTTGTCGACCGCTGAGTCGGCGGCGGCATCCTTGGTTCCACCTTCAGCTTTGATGTCTCTAGTCCCCTTGAAATCTTCAGCAACACTTTTGCCGCCTTCAGGATCGACGGATGTTTACCTACTTCAATGTCAACGTAGGAACTCTTCTTTGGATCTATTGCCAATTCAACCATCTCCAAATCTTTCTGTGGAGCTTTTTGACTATGGGGCTGATAAGGAGGATTCGGAAGAGGATGACAGGCTCCGTGCTGCTCGTACTCCTTCTGAGCTTCTTATCAAATGCCAAGATATTGATGATGACCAAGGATATGATTATTACCCTGAGCCTAATACTCAACCACCACTTGAGAATCCAACTGTGCGGATGCCCATGTCTCTCATCACTAACTTGCAACATGTGCTTGATGACTACTACCGCCGATTTCCTCCCTCGGAGTAGGCCTCATCTGTCCCACAGACGCCTCTTCCTCTGCCTTCATCAATCATCGGGCTGCCCCCTCCGGTGGCATCGATGTCTCATCACCCGGAGGACGCACACACAACTGACGACAACAGAGAAGAAGGGGAGTGGGTGATAGATCCCTCCTTACTGAGTGGGACAAATATTAAATTCAGACTCCGTCACCTACTGACAAAACTGAAGAGCCGACCTGGCACACATCCCTGTGTGCCATTCCCATGAACACTATATATTGCAGCTCATCACCAGTGAGGGTTTACAGACGCTGTCTATGGGCACCAGGAGATACAGTGATTTGCCCAGAACCACAGGATGTTGCGCTGAAGCACAGACTTGAACCCGGATTCCCAGTTCCCGAGTCGGCAGCTCTGGCTGCTGCACCACATCCCCTCCCCCCTGTGAGGGCATGATGCCCCTGCTGCCCCTGCAATATCCTAGTCGATTCCAGGATATTGTAAGTGACCAGGGAAGTCATAGTAAGTACATAGGCTGGACACTAGTCATTATGAGTTCGCCAGCTCCATGATGGCTTCACTGAAATATGTCATGTTTGGCACCAAGCATCTCAACATAATAAACTTGTGCTGATTCCAGTGTAGATTTTATTACAAATTGCACACAGAGGGCCCCTCAGAGGTGTCCCCTGAAACCTACCAATCCTTAGTGTGGTCATTGACTGGCCCGAGCCAGGCTGCTACCACCAGAGTGTGCTCTGACCTCAGGGGAGAGTGCCTGCGCACTCTGAGGCTGAGATCAATGCCTTTCCTGGGTGGAGGTGTTCACATCTCCCCCTGGACAGGAAGAGCCATCCGTGGTGGGGAGCTTCAGAGGTCTTGCCTCCTTTGTAATGTGACCCCAGCCTCTCCTGTTCGAAGGAGCTGGCTTCCATCCTGTCCTTACCCCCTTTTTGGTGGCAGGACAGGCGGAAACCTTTGGTAGAATAGGAGATGTGCCCCCCTCTGCCAACTACACCCCTCGGGTGCTGGAGGCTAGGTCAAGTACACTTTTCAGTGCCCACCATCTTGAAGATGATGGGACTTATCTACTTAGGGCTAGGACTGTGTCCTCCTCTTACAGAAGGTGGGCATGTTAGAGGACAATACACCCAGGCAAAGGGCCCATTGGACACTACCTGTCACTCTCTTGTAACACCCTTAAATCTAGTTTTTAGGTGGCATCACCAGTCCATGAACTTCCGTTCCGGACTACCTAAGAAGAGCCAGGCACTACCGATCTGCACCAGCATAGAAGATTGCAGAGAACTACTGTACACAGGTGTTCCAGGACCTTTTGTCTAAAGTAAAACCTGGGGGGCGTGGCTAAGATGGCGGCTTGAGCGGACGTGTTTCGCGTGGCTCCCCGGCCCTAACCCCGAAAATCCTGAGTAATAGCTGGGAAATCCCCCTGAAACTCCTCCACGCCGCTGCGACAGGGCTGGGCCACGAAGCAACGCACTTTTCGCCGACTTCTGCAACGGCGGCGGGTGCCTTCACACCGTAGAAGCCGGGACCGGCGCAATGGCGGCGCCGAACTGCCCAGCGGAGCCCGTGGCCTGACGACGATCCGCTGGAGTGGGATCCTGCCTTGCCGGGGACCTTTAGGGGCAACTGGACCGCCGGCGCAGCGGGAGGCCCAACCTGGGCGATCAACGGGTCCGACGGGCCCGAGCACCACCTACGGCCCTGGCCGGCCTCCACTACCTGAGGCCCCGGCGTTGGGCCTAGCCTGGACATCTGCGGGACTCGACCCCAGGTGAGTGCCGAACCGGAGCCCCCCACGCAGCATCCCTGGGCAGACGCAGCCATCAGAATGCACCGACGCAAGGACCCGCGCCCAGACACAGACGAGGGGTCCGGACCTGGAGGGCCGAGTCCCACACACCAGCTAGCGGCCCTCCCGGCGGATAGGCGCCAAATGAGACACCGGTGCCGGGCCTAGTCGGGAGGCGGGAGAACATAGCCGGCCAGGCGGCCTCCAGCTGTACCCGAGCGCACAGACGGGCCTACACCTGTACACTGGCATCGCACCACTGGCGCCTACGACTGGCAGCGACGCCCCGATGGGCTATCGGACCCGGTCCTGATGAAGTCGGGCCCACACTTCCGAGGCCCCCCCAGCTCAGGTCATTGCAGCGGCGCCTTGGCGCACCCCCAATACCGCAGGAGGCACGGCCTTGGGAGCTTGACCCTAAGCGGCCCAAAGCGGCGTATTGAGAGCGGTTGACCAGTCCCAGGAGCCTGCGGCCTCGGACCCACACGGCGGCAATCACAGGGAATAAGCTTAGGGCACTTAAGCGAACTACGCCTTGCCGAGGTCCCTGCCATCGCTGAGCTGAGCCAAGCCTTGCCGGTGTCCCGCTGCCACTGGGCTGACCCTGCCGGACCTGGCCCGACTGCCCAAGGAATAAAAGACTAGACCCAGACACCCGGAGAGGCCTACACCATAGGAGAGGGGGAAACGCAAGCACCGATAGAACCACCCCACTGGCCCCCATTGCTTGCCGCCGCACGCAGCACCCCAAGGAACACCGGACTGGGCGGTGAGTGGAAGATACCTCGGGCCCTAACCCGCTGCACAGCACCATCCTGGACTGGCTGACGTAGTCCCCCCAAAGCGTCACCTCTGCACCCACTTGCACCCAGCTTCACTCACTGAGACTCTAGGAAACGCTCTGTTTTTATAGCCCTCCTGATCCACCCCGATGACTGGGGTTATGGCAAACACAAGTCGCAGGGAAGCACGCACAATACCGGACATGCTAGCCAAGACCGCCACGAAAGGAAATAAGGCCCGCACACCCCTATCGCCTACCACCCAGGCCACCGCTACACTGCAGGATGACGGTAGCGCCCCAATCACGAAGGCGTTCCTGGAAACCCTATTCAGTACCCTGCGGGACGACTTTACGGCCCTGAAACAGGATCTGGCCGGGGAACAACTAGAATTGCGCAGAGACGTGGACAGCCTGGGTGAACGGGTGGAGGCAGTGGAGACCACAGACCAAGCTCGCAGCGAAGAAGTTGAATTCTTGCGGCAAGAGGTGCTCCAGCTCCGAGAACAACAGGTAGACCTTCAGGCGCACGCGGAGGACCTCGAAAACCGTTCCCGGAGGAACAACATCCGCGTGCGGAGAATTCCATTAAAAGCCGAGGGGAACAGCGTGACATGCTACCTACAAGAGCTCTTCAGGGAGATCCTTGGGGAACCAGCCGACTTTGAGGTCCGCATTGACCGAGCAGACAGAGTGGGGCTGAACAGACGGGGCCCTGCCCCTCCACCAGACGTTCTGGCCTTCCTCCCCGATTTCCCGCTGAAAGAACGTAACCTGAGGGAGGCACGCCAGAAGCAGCATCTCACCTTCCGAGGCCACTCGGTGGCCTTATTTCGGCCATCACACTACAGAAACGGAAATCCTTCCGAACTGTCACGACCTTTCTCCAAGAGAAAGGGATACCATATTCATGGGGCCATCCTTTTCGAATAATCTTCAAGTGGCAGGGTGCCCTACACCAGATGAGATCCTTCGTTGACACCTGTACCTTGCTGGGGCTCGACGCTGAGGAGGAGGAGCCGCCTGGGGGACTGTCGCAGAGGCGGCGAGGCGGGGGTCCCTCCTCATCGCAAGCTGATGGATGGCAGCAAGTAAGGAGACGACGCCACCCTAAGAAAGGCCTCAAACCAGACCCTGAAACAGTAGCCCAGCAACAGGCTGCTGCTATCCAGGAGGTGGTCAAGGACACGACGAGCCCGGACTGACAGAATGAGGTTTGGGGGTTGATTTAATGCATCCATTTCACAGAAGGGGTGGGGAGGGGGGGTCCGGGGAGCCATGGGAGCTAATGTTGCCGCGCTCCTCTACATTGAACCTTCATTTACTGACTCTACAGGCCTGTCGGACTCTGGATAGGACTGGGACTATGACTCAAATTTGGGACTCACAAGTTGAGGTTGAGGGGGTTATCTCTGGCTATTGGAGGAAGCAGCGTTGGGAAGTTGGGGTTAGGGTGGGATCCAGGGGTGTTGTGGGGTGGGGCGGGCCCTCCTTGTCCAAGGCCATCTTATTTTGAAGTTCAAAGTCCAGTTCGGCGGGACACTCTACTTAGCACAGGCCACTCTAACCAGTTAGAATATCCCGCCCACTGACTATTCTTTCCCTCAATGTAAGAGGGCTCAATAACCCCATTAAGCGCCGAGTGATACTCTCCCTCCTGGAATATACTGCAGCCGATATATGCCTTCTACAGGAGACGCATCTGCTGCCAAAGGACCACCACCGCCTTAAATCCCGAGCCTTCCCCTTGCTGTTTTTCTCCTCAGCAGCTAAGAAAGTGGCAGGAGTAGCAATATTGGTGTCCAGGTCCTTTCCCGGTCAGGCCCTACAGAAGGAAGCAGAGCTCAAGGGTAGGCTGCTAGTACACCGCTTTCTGATGAGGGGGGACGCATTCCTAATAGGTTCCACATACGCACCTAATGAGGGTCAGGAGAAATTTCTTCACGCAGCACTAGAGTCAGCCACCGCCAACACACACCCACACCTGCTCCTAGGCGGAGATCTCAACATAGTGTTCCACAACACAGCTGACCGCTCTAACCAGCGATACGGGCAAGTAGGGGCACTCTTTGAGGCAGCTCGCTCACACCTGGCTGACCTGGGTTTGACAGATTTATGGAGACACCTTCATCCTCAAACCACGGCATACACTTACTACTCGGCAGCTCATAAGACATACGCGAGACTTGATTATTTTTTATGCCCCCCCCAAGCTGGTCCTCCGCGCACAATATGTCGACATCCTACCGACCTCACTATCGGACCATTCCCCGATGCTGGCATCCTTTCTCTTCCCGAGCACACCCCGCCCGCAACGGCACTGGCGCCTTCGGGACAATCTGCTCCAGAGCCCTACTAACGTTAAACAGATAGAGTCCGCCATCTCTCAATTCCTCACTCATAACACTAATGAAGACAATACCAAAGCCACCCAATGGGCTGCGCTTAAAGTAGTTCTTAGGGGAGAATTTATCTCCATAGCCTCGGCCAACAATAAGGAACGGGCTCAGAAACGGGCTGAAATAGCCCAGCGGGTTAAGGAGCAGGAGCAGATGCATCAACGCACGGGGGCGGCGCGAGCGTGGCGCCAACTCTGCGTAGAGAGGAAGCTGTTGGCGGCCCTAGACCAGGATGTGGCAGAATACGCCGCACTACGTCTTCGGCACGATTACTACACCGGAGGGAACAGATGTGGGAAATTACTAGCGATCAAGCTACGAGAGCAGTGCCAAAGGCAGGGTATCCGCGCACTTAGGACAGATCAGGGCGAGCAGATCACGGATGATGCGGCCATTGCCGCGACATTCGCTGACTTCTATGCCGACCTATACACGGCAGATGCACCCGATATGCTAGCGAGCCAGGGATACCTGGACGGAATGTCTCTCCCAGCGTTGAACGAGGCACAGGCGGAGCTCCTGGATCGGCCCATCGGACTGGAGGTGGTGATAAAAGCGATATCCCGCCTCAAACTAGGGAAATCACCGGGCCCTGACGGCTACCCAGCGGCCTTCTATAAGACACTCTGCCATCAGGTGGCCCCGATTCTGCGAGACCTCTTCAACACCTTTGATCAAGCAGTGGCGATCCCGGGGGATTTGTTGGAGGCGGCGATATCAGTTATACCCAAACCAGGCTGTGACCCTACCCGATGTAGCTCTTATAGGCCGATTTCCCTCCTGAATATTGACCTTAAGCTCTACACGGGCATTCTCGCAAATAGACTGGCACCATATATGCAGCAACTAGTGGAGCCTGACCAGGCGGGCTTTATACCCCAGCGCCAGACCAGTGACAACACCTAACGAGTCCTTCATCTCATAGAGGCAGGATCTCGGGCACGGCTGGACTGCATGCTGCTCACGATCGATGCAGAAAAGGCCTTCGATAGGGTACATTGGCCCTATCTAGAGCTCGTACTGCGGCGATTTGGTCTGGGAGAGACGCTCTGTAACCGCATATTCAACTGCTATCACCATCCTAACGCTACGGTTCGAGTCAACGGCCACACATCCCCGAGATTCCCGATAGGCAGAGGCACCAGACAAGGGTGCCCCCTTTCCCCGATCCTATTTGCGCTCTATATGGAGCCGCTGGCGCAGTGGATCAGGCACCACGACCTCATCAAAGGGATCAAATTTGGCGAGGGCATTCACAAGATTAGCCTATATGCTGATGACGTCTTGCTTTCTCTGACCGAACCGATGCAATCCCTTAGGGCCCTTTTTATTGAGCTCCATGCCTTCGGAGCGGCATCAGGTTTTAAAGTCAACATTGAGAAATCAGAGGCCTTAAACATATCCCTATCTGCGGAAGTGCTCGCCGATGCTAAAGGAGAATTTGACCTGAAATGGTCCGACTCCACGATCCCGTATCTGGGAGTCCTCTTGGGCTTGACCCTGCAAGCTACCACGGAGGCGAACTACACCAGGCTCCGCTCCCGTTTCACCGACGAACTCAAGAGGTGGAAGCGGCATTCACTTTCCTGGTTGGGTCGGATAGTGGTCGTCAAAATGACCCTGTTGCCACAGTTTCTGTATGTGTTCCAGACACTCCCGCTGCGTCCCCCAATGGGCTGGCTTCAACAAGCACAGAAATGATCTGGCACGTTTCATATGGAACGGCCGCCGTCCACAATTTAAGCACACGATCGCAGCGCTTCCCCCTGAACACGGAGGTGTGGGGGTTCCTGATCTCACTCTGTATTTCCAAGCAACACAACTCCGCACCTTGGTTGAATGGCATCAGCTAGAGTCACGCAAAACCTGGCTCTTCCAAGACCATGCGGTGGCAGCTAAGCCTCTTCAGGGCATCCCGTTTCTCCCTAAGGGACATAGACCACCTAACCTCTATGCTTCCCACATCACGAGCACAGTCCTGGAGATATGGGACAAGGTGGCGGTCCGGCATGAACTGACCTCATTCCCCTCACCGATGACCCTGCTCTTTGATAACCCCGACTTTACTCCGGGCCTGGACCCCAGGGCATTCACAGATTAGAGACGCACTCCCTGCAGGGAACTGGGACACATGTTTGATTTAAATGGGATGGGATCCTACCCTTTCAGAAAGTAAAAGAGGATTATGGCATTACGGAAGAGGATCGTCTGCCCTACCTACAGGTACGTCACTGGGCCTTACAACCCACGGTCAGACCTGGTGCACAACGCTTCCTCACCGCATACGAGAAGTGGCTCCTGACGCGCTCCTCAGATAAGAAACTGATCTCAGACTTATACCAACAACTCCTCCTCACCAACAAATTCACACACAACGCGGGGAGGGTCCGGTGGGAGAGAGACTTAGGAAGGCAGCTCACACACAAGGAGTGGGGGGGTACATATCACAGGGCCAGACACTCAGCTTACCACACAGGCCACACAGAAACTCTGACTAAGGTAGCCACCTATTGGTACCACACACCAGAACGTCTACACCAATGGGACTCCTGTGTTAGTGACTGGAGGGGCTGTGGAGAACAGGGCACATTGGAGCACCTACTATGGAGCTGCGACTGCTTGCAGCCCTACTGGAAATCCATTCTAGACGAGATAGACTCCCACCTAGACACTCAACTTCCCAGATTCCCAGCATATGTCTTGCTCGGCCTCCCTAACACGCTAATGTACCCATTGAAGTCCAGGAGAGGGCGACTCATAGCAATAGCATTGGGGGCAGCTGTACAGAACATTGTGGCACACTGGCGGTCTGCTCAACCGCCCCCGCACACTGGCTGGCTACACAGACTCTGGACAATATTGGGGATGGAAAAGTTATCTCTAGCAAAGACGGGACAGAGCGAAGAGTTTGCGACTCTTTGGTGGCCGTTCCTGACTCTGCTTACTGGTGAATTCAGGGAACTAAGTTTCCCCCGTTACTTGCGCTTACTGCGACTGGCTGACACCCCAATTGAGGAAGTAGACACCCGGCCACGGAAGCGCGAGTCCATACCCAGGGTTTAATATACATCCCCATACCCGAGATGGAGGACTATCTCCCTGCACTTGGTTTTTCTTTTTCCTTTTTATGGCTTTGCCTTACTGGACAAGGAGGGGACGAGGGAGGGAGTGGGAGGGGGCGGAAATCGAGACCCAAGCTTCCCACGACAGGGGCCCTGTTCCAGGGACGCCGCTTGTATTTCTTTTGCATTCCAAATGATAGAAGCTCCCTGTATGTGGCTCAGTACTGATATACCAATTGACAACTGTGGTCTCTTTGTTTTTTCTGTTCTGATGAAAATAATAAAAGATTTAAACCATAAAGTAAAACCTGGATCCCCTATGGACTGCTGCCCACTACACGTCCTAAAAGAAGCCTTCACTGGCCTCCCGGGTCCAGCCCGCTCTCTTCTGAATGAGTCCCTAGTCCAGGGTTGTGTCCCTAAGGCCTTTAAAGAGGCAATTGTGGTTCCCCTTCTGAAGAAATCAGGGGCAGACCCCCAGATCCTGTTGAATTACCGCCCATTCTCCTTGCTGCCGTACTTGGCAAAGGCACTGGAGGCTCATGTGGTAATGTAATGTAATGTGATGTAATGCACACTTGTATAGCTCAGCTGTCACCCAAATGGTATCCTGGCGCTTAAAGATTACCAACAAGCAGGGACAGAGCAGAAATGTCCAAGATCACTTTTCTGGGGAAAAGTCTAGTTTTCAGTTCCTTCCTGAGCCGAGACAGGGCATTCAGTTGCCTACGTTCCAGGGGAAGATCATTCCACAGCCTGGCTGCTGTAAAGCTGAAAGATCTTCCACCCATTCGAACCTTTTTTGCTCGGGGGACATAGACCAGATTCTCAGAGGAAGAGTGCAGGGATCTGGCGGTGGCATACCATAAAAATTTCCTTTGTACGATTTTAGGCCCAGTTTTGTGTACAACCCTGTGGACAATACAGAGTGCCTTAAAGTGTACTCTCTGTACAACGGCAGCCAGTGGAGATCTTTTAAGGGCAAAGAGGCCGGGTCATTGCCAATTTAGCCGCCATAGTCTGTATTCTTTGTAAGTTCTTTAACAAGGAGCCTGGAGCACCCAGTAGGAGTGCATTACAATAGTCTATTCTGCTCAGGACAGTACTCCGTACCACTAAAGGTCTAGCAGAAGTGGGTGGTGAAGTGCCTGTCCAATTTTATTGAACAATCCAACTATCGCGACTCACATTAAGCTGGGTTTCAGCCTGCCCCCTCAATGGAGACCGTAATTCTGGCGTTATTGGACTCCCTGCGAGAGAAGGCTGACAGGGTTACTCCTCAGGCCCTGGTGCTGTTGGATCTCTCGGCCGCCTTTGACACTGTCGACCATGGTATCTTGGTGGATCGTGTCAAATAGGCCGGCATTGAGGGCTCATCCCTTAGCTGGATTAGCTCCTTTCTAGAGGATCGCTCCCAGTCAGTCTAGAGCGAGAGTCCACCATTAGCTGACCTCTTCTGGACTCCTCAACGTTACCTGCAGCCTCTGCAAGGAGACCCCCTCAACCGTGACCTGCTCTGGTATGCCTTTTCTGACACCAAAAGGCACCGCTGTAACCACACATCCTGGGCTTTGGTGAAGAGGACAAATGGTGTTGCTACGTCCCCCAGAATGGAAACTTACCATGACAGCTTTTGGTTTCCTTCGACCGGCCTCCTGGCCTGAGCCGGCAGATATTTTCCAATTTGGCCTGTCTTTGATGCTGTGTTGGCATCCTGCACCCGGGCGTCCCCGTACCGCTGGTGGTGTGGTGTTGTCATGGTGATGCCTTGGGCCATGTCCAGTGCTGGCATCAACCCCCAGAGACTAGTTCCCCCAAGCCGCTGTTACTTACCTGTAAGCAGCCTCTGTCCGATTGCCCCAGTCCCCCTTAATTTGTATTGGGTTTCCAACCTTGAACTTGCACTTGCACCTCAGCGCCCCTGTGCCGCTGGTGGTGCACTGTTGGTTCTGATCTGAACCTTGTCCAATACTAACCTTAACTTCAGAAGAATGGTCTTGTAAGTAGATGTTGCCTGTACGTATGTTGAATGTTTTCTTCACCCCATAGGTTAATATTGCAAAGTCTGGAAATTGCACTAATTGTCCACTTTTTATATTGAACAGTATTTCTATTCCAAAACGTATTTACTCTAGATGAAATTCTGTGGTTCCACAAAATAAATGTAACCAAGTGTCATTTTATAAATTGGTCTCAAATTTATTCATGAGTGTGTTATTTATTGCCCCTTTGTGTACAACACTGTGTGTCATTTATTGCCACTGTGTTTACAACAAATGCTTAACACTACCCTCGGATACGTCTAACTGCTCCCCCACACTACCGCAAAAGAGCATTAGTATTATCTACTTTAGCCTCCGTAAAACCTCTGGGGATCCACTGGACTCTCTGCACACTAAACCTCTTTTTGGCATAGTATAGTGAGAGCCGACTCTCCACGCTCAAGTACTCACACTCAGACATAGACAGACAGACACACACACTCTCTCTCTCACACACATATTCTCACACATACCCTCCTTACCTCACACAAGAAACATATGTTTTGCTTCTACATGACGCCTTCAACTAGGACCATTAGTAAACAGGTTCATGCAGAATGCAGAAGATCCTACTAGTAAGGATATCTGTGCAGTCATCCCCGTGACAGGAAAGAAGAAATGGAAATGAATGAATCAAATGCTTTAGGAGGCTGAGCCTTCTTAAACTAAGAAATGAATGAAAGATAAACCAGGAATAGAGAGAAACAGAAAAAGAAATAAGAAAGAGAAGAAAGAGTAAAATAAAGATAATAAAAACAAGGGAAATAGAAAGCACGAAAGAAAGAAATGAGGCTCCCATATATTATATTCAGTGGTGCTGGTAATATGGCGGCTAAGATATCCGTCACGTTTGTGTCTGAGTAACCAAGGCCAGCGAACTCTAAATCAGGCTCTTGACACTTTGCAATGTTGCTGCTGTTAACTGTGCACCATTACTTCCTCAGAAGTCACAGGCAAGAGACACGTGGTCGCCTGTAACATACTTTTTATAATTACAAGGGTGTGACAACACCACATAACACTGCATAAACAACAAGTGCAGATTAAACCACAGGGTTCAAATAAACCCACACACACACCGTAAGATTAAACCTGTACTAAACTCACAAGCCTCAGTAACAGGTAGATAATACAAAGACTAATGGACATAATGAAGCAGACCTAGAGATACAAGCATAGCACAGACAAGATAAAGGTCTTGATTTAGAGTTTGATGAGCAGGGTACTCCTTCACAAGCGTGAAAATGATTAAGGCTGTACAAACTGACCAAGTAAACCCTTATCTGAAAGAAACAGGTTAGTGTTAGATTCCTTTCCTTAGAATATCCCCAGACGTAAGGCTGGATCTGGAAAGTTTTTTTCAGCAGTACCACTGCAAATCGCTAAGCGCCGTCTGCGGCTCCGCGTCTGTCGTCGGCGTCGTGATCGCCAGGATGACGTCGTCGGAGTACTTAGACGCTGTTCTCACGCGCTGACGTCAGTTCTTCTTTTTTCCACGCCAGCATGCGCAGATCCGGGAAGAGCAGTGCTCTTGTCATTTTTTGACTAACTTTTTGATCTGTTTTGATCACTTTTTCGAGTCGACTTCGACTCGCAGTGCCGATAGGGATGCCTGGGTTTAAGCTTTGTGACACCTGTCACCTCCTGATGTCGGTGACCGACCCACACCGTCGGTGCCATTACTGCCTCGGGCCCGACCACGATGACAAGTCGTGCCCCGACTTCTAGGCCTTGACCTCGAAGGCTAAACGGGAGTGGTCCTGTAAGCTGCTCGAGCTCCTGTAGTTGGCTCCACGCCGCTCGAGGTCCCGGTCGAGGAGGAAGTCAAGGGACTGGTCGCGGAGCCGCAGTCATCGCCGCTCGTCGAGTTACCACTACTCGTTGGGCTCCAAGTCCTCCAGTAATTCGAGGTATTCGAAAAAGAAGTCGAAGAGACGTCATAGCTCTTCCGACTCCCCCGACGCTCGCGTGACGCGGCCTGGGGTTCGGGCGACACCCCCGCGTGGCTCCACCGGAGCCGTAGGCGCAGCGTCCAGCTTCATACCCGCCGGTCCCTGGGCTGCATGCCATGTTGGAGGAGATACGTGATTTCATCGTGGCCATGAGGACACACTTCCCTCCGTCGGACTCTGCCAAGGCGCCTTCAGGTCCCGCGGATCCGACTGGGGGACCTAGCGGGCAGGTGGCTCTGGCGCCGTCAGGTGCTTCGGCCCCGGTGCCGTCGTCGACTCCGGTCCCGATGCCACAGGCCCCCGCATGATCCAGGCCTGAATCCGCGTCGTCACCAGTCGACCTCACGACTCCTCCGCTGTTTCTAAATATGGTTGGACCTTAAGACTTGTATATTCCTGGACCAACATCCATGCGTGGGATCTCTTAATAAACAGTTCTTTGTCTTTTAAAAGTGACATTTTTTTATTTTTTTTTATTTTCAAAAACCTTTATTAAGGAATATCAACATGGCAGACACAATACACCGTGCAGAACCGCCGCGCGCGGTAGCAAGATAAATTACAATACAGACATTGAGTTGCAATTGGGTTACGTTTACAGCAATTCAGTAAAACCAGGAATGTCAAAGTCACAGAACCACAGTCCAGGGCTACAGCCTCCCAAGGGGAAGCACGCATAGAAGCACAATAACAGATGAAAGTCTAAAGCAGCAGGGGTGCAGATGGGGAGGTGGGAGCATTCACTAACCAACACCGGCGGCCGCCGCCGACCCAGGGCCGGCGGGGAGCACGTTAGACGTAGCGCCGCTGGGGTGGGAGGGGAAAAGGAGATAGACGACCAGGGGGGCCCAAATGTCAACAGGGCGGGACCTGGCAGGCAATAAATCCCAAAACTCAGAGAGGAGTCTGGCATCGAGAGACATCCTCCAACCAACTCTCGACCCTAGGAGCAGGCCGCTGACCCCAACACATGGCCACCCTACGTCTGGCGAGAACCAAAAGCATCGAAATCAGGCAGAGGGAAGCATCAGGGCAAAACTTAACAAAGCCAAGAAGGCACAGGGGAGGGTCAGACGCACTGCAGTACCGGTGATGTCAGAGACGGTGGAGCACACCGCCTGCCAGAACTCAAGAGACCTTGGGGCAGAGCCAAGCTAAATGGAGCAGCGCAACACATACAAGTATCTCCAGGGGTGAGCCCGAACCGGTGGAGCAGCACTGGGGTGCGGTACAGTCTGTGCAAGTACTTGAAGTGGATGAGGCGGAGCCGGTAATTAGGGGACAACTTTTTGGTTTGATTACAGCAATACAACCAGTCGGCCTCCGAAATGTCAATTCCAAAGTCTGCGCAATCCGATGAGATAGGGGCAGACAGAGCGTACAGTTTGGTGACTAACTTGTGCGGCGACGTGGAAGTATGAATGAAGTCCAGAGCCGGGAGAGTAGGCGGGGGCTGAGGCAATGTGGAGTGCATTTTGCAGCAAGTGGCACGTAACTGATAAAATAGTAGCGTGTCCTGCAACCCCAGAGATTCTGGAAGAGTGTAAAAGGAATTCTCCGGGTAAAGATCCGCCACCGTTCCCAGGCCCAAGCGCGCCGTGTCGGGACATGCTGGAAGACTGGAGTGAAGGGAAATCTGGGTGATCCAAAAGTCAAGCGCATCCATCCCACCAGCAGACATAGGGAGGGTGAGGAGATCGTATGCCACCCTGGGTTGTTCACCTGCCCAGATAAGCGAAATGACTAGAGAGCGAAGTTTGCGAAACAAATGAGAGGTGAGGGGGATAAGTATGTTCAAGAAGAGATAGAGTAATTTAGGCAGGACCACCATTTTTGGTATGGCGATACGGCCAGCCAAGGATAGCGGCAGTCGGCTCCACAAAGGGATTCTGGATTCAAGCCAATTAACAGCACGCCCTAAGTTTGACCTCCACAATTCATCCAAATCCCTAATTAACCAGATGCCCAAATAGTGTGTGGGGCCAGATGCCCACATGAATGGAAAGTCCGGTGTGAATTTGTTTATTTATTTATAAAATTTCTAGAGCGCACAAATACCTTCCGGTGTCTCGGCGCTGGAGTTCGTTGAGATTGCAGAGAGCTCTTACAAAAACTTACTGGTTAAAAAGCCACGTTTTAATGTGCTTCCGAAATATAAGTAAGGAAGAACTTGATCTAATATTAAGGGGGAGCTGATTCCACAATTTAGAGGCAGCAACTGTGAAGCGTTTATCACCCCATGTTGCTTTCTTAGTGCGTGGAATATCAAGTAGCTGTGATGCCGCAGAGCGTAAGGAACGATTGGGTTTATAGGGAGTGATGGATTTTTTTAAGAAGTCCGGTCCGGTATTGTTCAATGTTTTATAAATGATGCACAGAGCCTTAAACTTTGTGCGGCTTCTGACAGGTAGCCAATGAAGTTGGCGAATGATGGGAGATATGGATAAAAATTTGGGTGTACCGGTTAGAATTCTTGCAGCAGCGTTTTGCACTAGTTGTAATTTATTCATGACTTGTTCCTGTGCATTCAGCCATAGTCCGTTACAATAATCAATTTTTGAAAGGACTAGCGTAGACATTGGGGTTTTACCTGAGTTTGGAGGAAGAAACGGGAGAAGCTTCTTTACCATTCTCAAGGTATAAAAGGACGCTGAAACCACTGCATTGGCATGGCTATGGAAAGTAAGCTTATTATCGAATAGAACTCCGAGGTTCCTAACTTTTAGCACCGGGAGAGGTGGATCTCCCAGCTCTGCTGGCCACCAGACTGGTGACCAAGACGGGGTCAGGTCGCCAAAGAGCATGACCTCCGTCTTGTTGGAGTTTAATTTTAAGCAGTTCTGGTCCATCCAGGTGCAAATTGCTCTCATTCCTTCCTGGAAGTTAGCGGCCACTGCAGCTCCGTTTCTGTGAATAGCCAGGACTAATTGAGTGTCATCGGCGTATGATGTTATTCCTATGCCGAATCACTTAATCACCCTCGCTAAGTCCGATACATAGATATTAAAAAGTGTCGGACTTAGCGAGGAGCCCTGAGGAACTGAAGGGGACAGTAGCATCAGTCAGGGGAAATAGGACCGACTTACTCCAGTTCATCTTGATGCCCGAAAGCCCGCCAAAACGTATGATTTCCCGAACCAGGGGGCTAAGGTTTTCCTGGGGGTGGCTGACATATAAGGTGATGTCATCCGCATACATTTAGACCAGGAGAGAGCGGGAAGAGAAACCAATGTCCCTGTGTGTATGGTGCTGCCGTAGCCTGGCAGCCAGGGGCTCCATGGCGATGGTAAAAAGCATGGGCGATAACGGACACCCCAGGCGAGTGAATTGGGCAATGTTGATCGGGTCGGATACCTGACCATTAATGCGGAGACGTGCGGAGGAACTGGTGTAAAGGAGTTTGATATTACGCAGAAAGTGAGCGCTGAAACCCATACGCGGTAGAATGCTGAACAGGAACGGCCACTCCAACCTATCGAATGCCTGGGTGGCGTCGAGCAGTGTGGCCACTGGCGGCAAGTTAGGGTTAATTTGATGCCGGACAGAGAAAATGGTGCGAAGATTATGTGAGGTTGCCCTGCCAGGTATGAAGCCAGATTGATCTGGGAGATTTGGCAAAGGTTTTATTATCTATGTTTATTAGGGAAAGAGGACGGGAGGAGTCATGACGGTCGGCAGGCTTGTCAGGTTTAAGGAGCAAATTTATCAATGCTTCGCGCAGGGACTGCGGGAATAGCCCGGTATTGAAAGACTCATTATACATGGCCTCTAGATGCGTTTCCAGGATGTGAGCGAACGATTTGTATAACGAGGCGCAGGCCATCCAGGCCAGGGCCTTGTCACTAGGTAAGCTGTTGATGGCTGCCAATATTTCTTCCCTGGAGAATGGCTCAACAAGGGGGCGAAGGACTCAAAATATTGGTCAAACTCCTCCTGTGGCAAGGGGGTACCGACACAATAGAGGTGAGAGTAAAAGTCGAGAAAACGGGATTTAAAATCTTCCGGAGAGGTGGTCCTGTCCAGGCTCTATCACTGAGAGCAGTTATATAGGAGGCAGCGAGGGGTGGATGTAGGAGGCTAGCAAGGGTACACCCCGGTCGGTCTCCCTCCCAAAGCGGCGCGCTCGACCCTCTCTACCAAGGAAGGACAGTTCACGGCCGGCTTCATCCGAGACTTCGGTATGCTTTTGGCAAAGCAGCGCCAGCGTCTCAGGGCTGGGGCACGCCGCCTGGGCGGCATCAAGCCACAAGTATTTCACTTCTATATCCTTTACCCAGGAGCGTCAGCGGGAGGGATCTCCAGTGTTTTACGTCCGCTCGGAGTCGTTCCAGGGGCCTCATTAAATTTTCTTCCATGAATATGGACTCTGATGGGGTGACATATATTCCTAAGTACTTGAAATCTCAGGTCACGATCTGAAGTTCGCATCCCGCCAGGATTTTGGGTGTAGGCCCGTGCAATACATAGAGTAGCGATTTCGTCCAGTTAATAGTGTAGCCGGATACTTTCCTGTATTCAGTGAAAATGTCTAGTAGGAACAATAATGATCTCGCCGGGGATGTTAAATATACGAGCACGTCATCCGCATATAGCGAGATACGATCCTCCCTGTCCTCCTCCCATATCATTCCATGAATGGAGATGTCCTGCCTGATCCATGCAGCGAGCGGTACCAGCACTAGGGCGAATAGCAGCAGCGACAGCGGACATCCCTGCCTGGTACCCCTTCCTAGTTTGAATTCCCTTGATATTCTTCCGTTTGCTACTACTTTGATGTAAATATATAATTTACCGTCTTAATTTCTATGCAGGTAAGTACTTAATCAATAATAACTCAAATCGGAAAGAAAGAACCAGAGTCCGTGGTGTTAGAGTTCTTAGGGGTTTTATTCCACAAAAAGGAATGGTCAGGACCAGAATATCATGTTCTTCCCACCGCAGGGGTGGAAAAAGGGATAGAGCGCGCTGCATTTTATTGACAGTACATAGCTTATATACTTAATTCATGTCATAGGAAACAGTACAGTAGGCGTAACAGCTGAGAGAAGACAAGATAACAGTATCCACGTGTTACTAGTACGTAATCACAAGGCGTGGACTAGGCGTGAACTGGAGGTGTGTGCTAGAAACGTCACAGGTAGGTGTCACTAGGGGGTGGCACCAAACAGAAATGTTGCAATGTCAGCAGAAATCGGAAGCTTGGATGCGCGCGCAGCTGCATGACGTGTGATTAACGTGAAACTGGAGGGTGCAGGGGACTTGACATTTACACTGACGGAAAGAGACAGAAGTCTGGCATGTCAGATCAACTTGTACTTCTATCATATCTGATATCTGATGTTTGGGAACCATATTATCTGGACGGAAAGGTCTCTGGGGCAGAAGCTATTCTATACTAACTGTGGATGAGTGTATAAGCGCCTAAGTGTCTGCATGAAGGACGTGGGGCATGGGGCCTTCCATGGGAGCATGGTAACAGAGGCTGTGAATTACTTGTACGGAAACAGGTCGGCCCTTTGGCCTCGTAGCTGAGGGGGATGTTTACTGAAGCTAGTAGGCAGGAATGCATTTTCGAGGAGCGGAACAGATAACTCGAAGGTTATAGTCAGTCTTGGCAGGCAGCAGGCTGAGCTGAGCGCGGTGGGCCGCGCTGAAAGTAAGTCAGAGTTCACGGGTACAGAGGCAGCCTGGGCTGAGGCTGTCAGAGTCAGGAGCCAGAAAAGAGGCTTGATGGCAGAAATTCAGGGCCTACCTTGCCAGAGCAGAAAAACATGTAAGGTACACTACAAAAAGACGTTGGCATAGCATACTTAGGAACGGACTATTTAATCCATTCAGGGTGGATCTGAAAGAGGACATGTTAACGTTGGACGCAAATGTATTTGCGTCTTCATAGCTGACACAGGAGGGAAGTTACATGCACTTTAAGCTGGTACATGGAGACGGTGGGGTACGCGCTAGGGAACACAACTTGACCATATAATTTATATTTCCTCATTCCCTCCTTGTTCCCTACGGACCCTTCATGATATATCGATCCTCATGAATCGATCAGTTTGTTCTTGTAACATCATTTGCTCTTCTTTCTTTCTTTTACGCTTTGAGAGAAAACTGGAATGTTCAATACAAGATGTGGCACATAATCCACAAATCGCTGGCCCGCACTGCAGGCACAGGCAGCAACTGAATACTAGGACTAGGCCAATGCCTAGGAAGGATAGGATCTTCCATCCCCAAGCGATTAACGTTGTCCAGAACCAACCGGACCAAGTCCACGTGCCTGGATTCTGATGTATCTGATTTGCAATTTGATGGAGACGTGTAATAGCTTGATATACAGATGGTGCGTTTTGTGGAATGAAAATACAGCAACTTGACCCGATGACCTTACAAGCTCCACCTCTATCTGCCAAGATGACATCAATAACAAGACGATTCTGAAGGACAACAACCCGCATGGCGGACTGCTCTTCTGTTAATTTCCTAGGGCGGAGGCAGTTTCATTCACTACTGCTTCAAGTGTTCTAGTTAATCTGCGTATTAGTTTACTATTTTGGACAGGTCCTAAAAAGAAAAAGAATCCTTTATTAAAATCGGTGTACTGTTCCCATGCCGTTTCTGTGTAGTCGACAAGTGGGATATCTCTTCTGGGTCTATTCTTTACTAGATTTGTATTTCTGTGGTAATCAGGAGGAGCTAGGAAAACAGGTGGCAGAAGGAATGCAATGTAACAGGTACCATCCCAATCTGGAGGTAAGCGTATGTATGCGGTATGACCACAAACAAAATAGGAATGGCTGATAGCTTTAAAGGACGATTTACCATAATCACTGAATTCGACCACAGTAGTACATTTACTATGACCTAAGTGTATTGAACCTTTCTTCCTGATACATAATTCACCAGTGACTGGTAATACTGACATAACGGGTAGAACTGGTGCGGCTTCGGATTCGACAGTAAGAATCATAAGGCTAATTGTGTAATTACCTAATCCATGTACTTCATTTTCTAGATCAGTTCCTATTCTAGTGGGGAGTCCCTCCTTATCAGGGTAACAGACGTCGAGCAGGACCAAGTTCAGGTTTCCCCAAACCCAGCCCCCGTCGAAAACAGCAATATCAGGATCTAAGGAATTAATTATTTTAAACCATGCACCACAGGAGCCATTGTGAGTGAACGGGTACGGAAAGAGGGGCAGAGCTCCCTTGTAATTCTGGTAGGGAGGGAGTCGGCCACATATCCAGCAGTCTGTAGCATTGTTAGTTTGATGGGAATGGTGTAGCATACTAATGAATGTGTTGTTGCGCAGCGCAAGTCTGTAGGAGAGTTCGTGTGGAGGTAACTCGCTAAAAGTGTGTTCAGCAGAGACATTGTAAGCAGATTGTTCACGCCTGAAAATAGGGTAGTAGATAGGGAGAAGTATACTTGCAATTATTATCAGAAGACTTAGAAAAAACATTATTAACAATGTCACTATACAGTGACTACGCAATGATTTGCAGTATGTACGTTTCTTGAATTCTCTCTCTCTCTCTCTATCTCGATCTAGGGGATACATGTCAGAAACTATTTAACCGATTCACCTAGGGGAGGACTTAAACAATTAAACTGTCTGACTTGCTAGATCGGAGCTTAAGTCTGTATTCCTCTTGGGGAGTTTTCTCTCGTTCGGAAGTTTTAAAGTCACTGGGCTCGATACAGTCTTTGGAAGGGGTGGATGAGCCTGGGTCGGATTTCAGTTCATTACACAGTTTAACATGGCTCATGTGGACCCACCCCTTCCTGCCCTCAACCTTCACAGCTGTCCTTGTAGTAAGTAGAACGGTCTTCGGCGATTTCCAGCGGGGCTCCAACGGACTTTTCCGGTCGAAGTTCCTTATGAGGATTAGATCACCTGGACGGACATCATGTGGCTTTACATCAGTGTTGTCAGGGAAGGCTGCAGCAACCTGTGAACGACATGATTGGAGTGCAGACATCAAGGAGGCAAGGTAATCTGTCAACATATTGCAATCAACATCAGTTATTTTCTTCGGAATGGGCGTCCCCCACATATTCGGTGGTCTCCCAAAGACCACTTCGTACGGGGATAGTCCTGATCTCGAATGGGCAACCATCCTCATATAGAACAGTGCCACTGGCAGGGCGACTATCCAGTCGACCCCTTTCTCTTTACATATTTTAGCAAGTCGTGTCTTTAATGTCTGATTATGTCTTTCTACAAGGCCTGCGGCTTCGGGATGTCGGACACAATGGAATTTCCACTGGTATCCTAGCAATAAAGAAACTTCCTTCATTAATTCGGATGAGAATGGCTGACCGTTATCTGAGTACACGACACGAGGCAAGCCGTACCGTGGGAAGAATTCACGAACCAACTGCCTGGCAGTGGTCGGAGCAGTGTAATCTGGGGCTGGGTATGCTTCGGTCCAACGGGACAGAGCACAAACAATTACGAGAACATATTTAAAACCTCGACAACGGTCCATCTGGATATAATCCATCTGGAGGACTTCAAAAGGGTGATCGGGAGGATGAAATCCACCTTGCTCTACAGGGACACTTTTACCTGGATTGAACTGACAACAGATCATGCAAGTACGCACTTTCTGTTTTGCTGCTGCTCGTAAGTGTTTATTGTTCCAAAGATTTTGTAAACTGTCTAGCATCGCTTTTTCTCCTAGATGTGCTGGACTATGTGCTGTGTTAATCATGACTTGAACCATAGAGTCAGGGAGAAACCATGTAGATTTTCCCTTCGTCACCCAACCTTGATCTGTCTGGATCCCTCCTAGTTCAATCCATTTCTTTATTTCTTCTGGGGTAGCATGTGTCTGAATATCGATAACATCTAGTGTGGGATCCCTGACTGTCATACAATGTGTCGGTCCTATTGTCTTTGTCATGTCAGTTGTCTGAGTGTGAGTCGATGCTGTATGTTTTGCTGTCTGGTCTGCCAGGTCGTTACCCTGGGAAACAGAATCTGTGACTTTAGTATGTGCTTTACACTTCATGACGGATATGCCTGAAGGCAAATGTATTGCTTCTAACAGTGCTTGAATGAGGGGACCATGTTGGATCTTGGCACCATGAGAGGTCAGAAAACCTCGTTCTTGCCATAACATACCGAAGTCGTGTACAACTCCGAATGCATAACGGGAATCAGTGTATATATTGACATTTCTGTTCTTGGCTAGAATACAGGCTCGGGTCAGAGCAATAAGCTCTGCTGCTTGAGCGGACAGTGTGTTAATACGATGTGTTTCTTTAACTTCGGTTTCAGTGGTCACGGCATATGCGGCCACTAATTCTCCTGTACTTGTTCGCATACATGAACCATCCACATAAAGTGTCAGGTCTGGATTTGTCAGTGGAACATCTGTTAAGTCTCGTCGGGGCTTTGTTACTGCATTAATGATCTCTATACAATCATGCGGGGCTGGATCTGTCATAATTGTAGGTAACAGTGTTGCGGGGTTCAGAATGCTGCAGCGTCTGATCTCTATGTGTGGCTGGAATAGCGTTAATTCGTAACCTGTCAGTCGTGCTATAGTCAAGTGTTGGGTCTGGGTTCTGTTTAAAAGAACCTCTACAGAATGTGGAACTTGTACTGTTAACTGATGGCCTAAAACAATTGAATCACTCTGTCTTATTGCTAACGCTGTTGCTGCTACTGACTTTAAGCACGCAGGGAGTGCCTGGGCTACTGAGTCCAATGTACTAGAAAAATAAGCACAAGGCTTATGTGAACCTGCTTGATCTTGAGTGAGGACAGACAATGCTGTACCATCACGTTCTGTAACAAAAAGTGTAAACGGTTTGCTGTAACATGGTGTCGCTAAAACTGGTGCTTGACATAATGCTTTCTTTAATTCCTCAAAGGCTTGTGTATGTTCCTGAGTCCAAGGGAGGGCAGTCGAAGTTGCTGCCTCCTGCGTTGTTAACTGGATGAGTGGTTTAGCTAGAAATGCATATTGAGGAATCCATTGTCTGCAGTACGAGGTGAGGCCTATGAAGGCCCGCACTTCCTTTTGTGTCTGGGGTCGTGGCATATTTACAATTAACTGAATGCGATCGGGAGTGAGCTGTCCCCCCACTTTGGACAGCAAGTGACCCAAGTACACAACTTGCTGAACACAGAATTGTAACTTCGAAGGAGACACCTTGTGTCCCTTGTCTGCCAGAAAATGGAGAACCGTCAGTGATGCTTGTTCACATTCGGGCTCACTTCGTGCGGTGATCAGCAGATCATCGACGTATTGCAGTAAAGCGGTGTTAACGGGCATTTGAATACAGTCTAGTTGTCTTTTCAGTGCTTGACTATAGATGCTGGGGCTTTCTGTGAATCCTTGAGGTGCGCGGGAAAATTTGAAACTTCGTCCATTTAAACTGAATCCGAAGAGATATTGGCTCTCTGGATCAATAGGTACACTAAAGAAGGCGTTCTTGAGATCAATTACAGTAAAGAACGTTGCTTCTGAATCAATAGCAGTCAATAGGGACGAGATATCGGGGACCACAGGGTACTGTGGTACAATACATTTATTCAGCTCTCGAAGATCAATCACCAGCCGATATACTGGCGGTGCATTGGGGTCAGTACGTTTAAGAATTGGAATGATGGGTGAATTGCAGATATTGGAGTCGGTTTCTACGACCACTCCTTGTGCTATGAGCTCTTCAATGATTTCCAGTAAAGCCACTACAGCATCGGGTGGTAACTTGTATTGTCTGATTCGTGGTAGTACAACTCCTGTCTTGAGTGTAACACGGTATGGTGTGATATGCATACAACCTACATCAGTTGGGCCTTTTGCCCACAGGTGGTCTGGTACATTTTTCAATCTGACATCGAATTCTCGCAACACATAATGACCCTTGAAATCCCGTAGAAAGAGTCTAACTCCCTCCGGGGAACAGCAGATTATAGCTCCTAGAGCCTTCAATGTTTTAATTCCTAACAGATTTTCTGGGCATGATTTTGTAAGTAACAAGTCTGTAATTCGTGATAATGGACCCACAGCCAAGGGTACTGGTTCTGATACTTCATTTACAATGGGCTGTCCCGAAAAACCAAGGGAAACATTCTGTGAGCCTGAGAGGGGTGCCCCTGGGACTTCATTATGACTGATTGTGGTGCGGCTTGCCCCTGTGTCAATTAAAAACTTTCTGTCTTTTCCCAATACCTGACTGTGTACATAAGGACCTTCTTGATCTACAGGAATTTCAATAAGAGGCAAGCCAAATTCCCTCTCTAGGCTGTTTCATGTGTATCGTTGATACTCAGGGTAAGCAGATTGGGCATACTGGTACATCTGTTGGGAAACTTGTTGAGTCGTAGCAGTGGGCTGTGGTACCGCTACCGTCTGTGCTGTATGAGATGAAGCATGCATAGGCTGTGTATTCTGCAGGGGCTGTGCATTTTGTGAAGTCTGTTGCTGAACCTGATCTTGTCTAGGCGGATGCGGTCTCTCTTTAGTTTTACCTGTCGCTATGTTATGTTTCAGAACTGGACATTCATGTACGTAGTGACCTGGCTGCTTGCAATAGTTGCACGTCCCTTTAACGGGACCTGCGACGTGACCTGTCTGGTTCGTACCCTTTCTGTTTCCGTCGGTATGGACCGACTGGGCTACCAACATTTTCATTTTCGTGTCTTTCATACGTTTCTGTTCTTGATCCTGTTCTTCTCTAATTCTATTCTGATGGTATTGTAACATTTGTAACATCTGAGATGGCGTATTTGCTTGCCATGTACTCTCTACCTTGTATACACGATTTTTGACTGCTAACAGGGAATTCTCAACTAACTTTGATACAAAAAGATGCGGGTACGATTCGCTACTTGGTTTAAGACCACTATTAATAATAAAACATTTCTCGAATCTTGAATAAAAGTCACTAGTATCTTCGTCGGGCTTCTGTTTACATGCTGAGATTGCATCCCAGTCTTCTTTTCTAGTTGCCAGTAATCTTGGCAGAACCTGTACTATTAAACCTGGTAATGCTTTAGTTTTGTCCCCAAGGCCTACCCCTGGGACACGTTTATTCTCTTCGTCTTCTATTTCTCGTTCGGAAGTTTTAAAGTCACTGGGCTCGATACAGTCTTTGGAAGGGGTGGATGAGCCTGGGTCGGATTTCAGTTCATTACACAGTTTAACATGGCTCATGTGGACCCACCCCTTCCTGCCCTCAACCTTCACAGCTGTCCTTGTAGTAAGTAGAACGGTCTTCGGCGATTTCCAGCGGGGCTCCAACGGACTTTTCCGGTCGAAGTTCCTTATGAGGATTAGATCACCTGGACGGACATCATGTGGCTTTACATCAGTGTTGTCAGGGAAGGCTGCAGCAACCTGTGAACGACATGATTGGAGTGCAGACATCAAGGAGGTAAGGTAATCTGTCAACATATTGCAATCAACATCAGTTATTTTCTTCGGAATGGGCGTCCCCCACATATTCGGTGGTCTCCCAAAGACCACTTCGTACGGGGATAGTCCTGATCTCGAATGGGCAACCATCCTCATATAGAACAGTGCCACTGGCAGGGCGACTATCCAGTCGACCCCTTTCTCTTTACATATTTTAGCAAGTCGTGTCTTTAATGTCTGATTATGTCTTTCTACAAGGCCTGCGGCATCGGGATGTCGGACACAATGGAATTTCCACTGGTATCCTAGCAATAAAGAAACTTCCTTCATTAATTCGGATGAGAATGGCTGACCGTTATCTGAGTACACGACACGAGGCAAGCCGTACCGTGGGAAGAATTCACGAACCAACTGCCTGGCAGTGGTCGGAGCAGTGTAATCTGGGGCTGGGTATGCTTCGGTCCAACGGGACAGAGCACAAACAATTACGAGAACATATTTAAAACCTCGACAACGGTCCATCTGGATATAATCCATCTGGAGGACTTCAAAAGGGTGATCGGGAGGATGAAATCCACCTTGCTCTACAGGGACACTTTTACCTGGATTGAACTGACAACAGATCATGCAAGTACGCACTTTCTGTTTTGCTGCTGCTCGTAAGTGTTTATTGTTCCAAAGATTTTGTAAACTGTCTAGCATCGCTTTTTCTCCTAGATGTGCTGGACTATGTGCTGTGTTAATCATGACTTGAACCATAGAGTCAGGGAGAAACCATGTAGATTTTCCCTTCGTCACCCAACCTTGATCTGTCTGGATCCCTCCTAGTTCAATCCATTTCTTTATTTCTTCTGGGGTAGCATGTGTCTGAATATCGATAACATCTAGTGTGGGATCCCTGACTGTCATACAATGTGTCGGTCCTATTGTCTTTGTCATGTCAGTTGTCTGAGTGTGAGTCGATGCTGTATGTTTTGCTGTCTGGTCTGCCAGGTCGTTACCCTGGGAAACAGAATCTGTGACTTTAGTATGTGCTTTACACTTCATGACGGATATGCCTGAAGGCAAATGTATTGCTTCTAACAGTGCTTGAATGAGGGGACCATGTTGGATCTTGGCACCATGAGAGGTCAGAAAACCTCGTTCTTGCCATAACATACCGAAGTCGTGTACAACTCCGAATGCATAACGGGAATCAGTGTATATATTGACATTTCTGTTCTTGGCTAGAATACAGGCTCGGGTCAGAGCAATAAGCTCTGCTGCTTGAGCGGACAGTGTGTTAATACGATGTGTTTCTTTAACTTCGGTTTCAGTGGTCACGGCATATGCGGCCACTAATTCTCCTGTACTTGTTCGCATACATGAACCATCCACATAAAGTGTCAGGTCTGGATTTGTCAGTGGAACATCTGTTAAGTCTCGTCGGGGCTTTGTTACTGCATTAATGATCTCTATACAATCATGCGGGGCTGGATCTGTCATAATTGTAGGTAACAGTGTTGCGGGGTTCAGAATGCTGCAGCGTCTGATCTCTATGTGTGGCTGGAATAGCGTTAATTCGTAACCTGTCAGTCGTGCTATAGTCAAGTGTTGGGTCTGGGTTCTGTTTAAAAGAACCTCTACAGAATGTGGAACTTGTACTGTTAACTGATGGCCTAAAACAATTGAATCGCTCTGTCTTATTGCTAACGCTGTTGCTGCTACTGACTTTAAGCACGCAGGGAGTGCCTGGGCTACTGAGTCCAATGTACTAGAAAAATAAGCACAAGGCTTATGTGAACCTGCTTGATCTTGAGTGAGGACAGACAATGCTGTACCATCACGTTCTGTAACAAAAAGTGTAAACGGTTTGCTGTAACATGGTGTCGCTAAAACTGGTGCTTGACATAATGCTTTCTTTAATTCCTCAAAGGCTTGTGTATGTTCCTGAGTCCAAGGGAGGGCAGTCGAAGTTGCTGCCTCCTGCGTTGTTAACTGGATGAGTGGTTTAGCTAGAAATGCATATTGAGGAATCCATTGTCTGCAGTACGAGGTGAGGCCTATGAAGGCCCGCACTTCCTTTTGTGTCTGGGGTCGTGGCATATTTACAATTAACTGAATGCGATCGGGAGTGAGCTGTCCCCCCACTTTGGACAGCAAGTGACCCAAGTACACAACTTGCTGAACACAGAATTGTAACTTCGAAGGAGACACCTTGTGTCCCTTGTCTGCCAGAAAATGGAGAACCGTCAGTGATGCTTGTTCACATTCGGGCTCACTTCGTGCGGTGATCAGCAGATCATCGACGTATTGCAGTAAAGCGGTGTTAACGGGCATTTGAATACAGTCTAGTTGTCTTTTCAGTGCTTGACTATAGATGCTGGGGCTTTCTGTGAATCCTTGAGGTGCGCGGGAAAATTTGAAACTTCGTCCATTTAAACTGAATCCGAAGAGATATTGGCTCTCTGGATCAATAGGTACACTAAAGAAGGCGTTCTTGAGATCAATTACAGTAAAGAACGTTGCTTCTGAATCAATAGCAGTCAATAGGGACGAGATATCGGGGACCACAGGGTACTGTGGTACAATACATTTATTCAGCTCTCGAAGATCAATCACCAGCCGATATACTGGCGGTGCATTGGGGTCAGTACGTTTAAGAATTGGAATGAGGGGTGAATTGCAGATATTGGAGTCGGTTTCTACGACCACTCCTTGTGCTATGAGCTCTTCAATGATTTCCAGTAAAGCCACTACAGCATCGGGTGGTAACTTGTATTGTCTGATTCGTGGTAGTACAACTCCTGTCTTGAGTGTAACACGGTATGGTGTGATATGCATACAACCTACATCAGTTGGGCCTTTTGCCCACAGGTGGTCTGGTACATTTTTCAATCTGACATCGAATTCTCGCAACACATAATGACCCTTGAAATCCCGTAGAAAGAGTCTAACTCCCTCCGGGGAACAGCAGATTATAGCTCCTAGAGCCTTCAATGTTTTAATTCCTAACAGATTTTCTGGGCATGATTTTGTAAGTAACAAGTCTGTAATTCGTGATAATGGACCCACAGCCAAGGGTACTGGTTCTGATACTTCATTTACAATGGGCTGTCCCGAAAAACCAAGGGAAACATTCTGTGAGCCTGAGAGGGGTGCCCCTGGGACTTCATTATGACTGATTGTGGTGCGGCTTGCCCCTGTGTCAATTAAAAACTTTCTGTCTTTTCCCAATACCTGACTGTGTACATAAGGACCTTCTTGATCTACAGGAATTTCAATAAGAGGCAAGCCAAATTCCCTCTCTAGGCTGTTTCATGTGTATCGTTGATACTCAGGGTAAGCAGATTGGGCATACTGGTACATCTGTTGGGAAACTTGTTGAGTCGTAGCAGTGGGCTGTGGTACCGCTACCGTCTGTGCTGTATGAGATGAAGCATGCATAGGCTGTGTATTCTGCAGGGGCTGTGCATTCTGTGAAGTCTGTTGCTGAACCTGATCTTGTCTAGGCGGATGCGGTCTCTCTTTAGTTTTACCTGTCGCTATGTTATGTTTCAGAACTGGACATTCATGTACGTAGTGACCTGGCTGCTTGCAATAGTTGCACGTCCCTTTAACGGGACCTGCGACGTGACCTGTCTGGTTCGTACCCTTTCTGTTTCCGTCGGTATGGACCGACTGGGCTACCAACATTTTCATTTTCGTGTCTTTCATACGTTTCTGTTCTTGATCCTGTTCTTCTCTAATTCTATTCTGATGGTATTGTAACATTTGTAACATCTGAGATGGCGTATTTGCTTGCCATGTACTCTCTACCTTGTATACACGATTTTTGACTGCTAACAGGGAATTCTCAACTAACTTTGATACAAAAAGATGCGGGTACGATTCGCTACTTGGTTTAAGACCACTATTAATAATAAAACATTTCTCGAATCTTGAATAAAAGTCACTAGTATCTTCGTCGGGCTTCTGTTTACATGCTGAGATTGCATCCCAGTCTTCTTTTCTAGTTGCCAGTAATCTTGGCAGAACCTGTACTATTAAACCTGGTAATGCTTTAGTTTTGTCCCCAAGGCCTACCCCTGGGACACGTTTATTCTCTTCGTCTTCTATTTCTCGTTCGGAAGTTTTAAAGTCACTGGGCTCGATACAGTCTTTGGAAGGGGTGGATGAGCCTGGGTCGGATTTCAGTTCATTACACAGTTTAACATGGCTCATGTGGACCCACCCCTTCCTGCCCTCAACCTTCACAGCTGTCCTTGTAGTAAGTAGAACGGTCTTCGGCGATTTCCAGCGGGGCTCCAACGGACTTTTCCGGTCGAAGTTCCTTATGAGGATTAGATCACCTGGACGGACATCATGTGGCTTTACATCAGTGTTGTCAGGGAAGGCTGCAGCAACCTGTGAACGACATGATTGGAGTGCAGACATCAAGGAGGTAAGGTAATCTGTCAACATATTGCAATCAACATCAGTTATTTTCTTCGGAATGGGCGTCCCCCACATATTCGGTGGTCTCCCAAAGACCACTTCGTACGGGGATAGTCCTGATCTCGAATGGGCAACCATCCTCATATAGAACAGTGCCACTGGCAGGGCGACTATCCAGTCGACCCCTTTCTCTTTACATATTTTAGCAAGTCGTGTCTTTAATGTCTGATTATGTCTTTCTACAAGGCCTGCGGCTTCGGGATGTCGGACACAATGGAATTTCCACTGGTATCCTAGCAATAAAGAAACTTCCTTCATTAATTCGGATGAGAATGGCTGACCGTTATCTGAGTACACGACACGAGGCAAGCC
Organism: Lissotriton vulgaris; assembly: GCF_964263255.1. Classification (NCBI taxonomy): domain Eukaryota; kingdom Metazoa; phylum Chordata; class Amphibia; order Caudata; family Salamandridae; genus Lissotriton; species Lissotriton vulgaris. The sequence continues at coordinate 21,829 of NW_028252791.1, read as the reverse complement.
GTACCGTGGGAAGAATTCACGAACCAACTGCCTGGCAGTGGTCGGAGCAGTGTAATCTGGGGCTGGGTATGCTTCGGTCCAACGGGACAGAGCACAAACAATTACGAGAACATATTTAAAACCTCGACAACGGTCCATCTGGATATAATCCATCTGGAGGACTTCAAAAGGGTGATCGGGAGGATGAAATCCACCTTGCTCTACAGGGACACTTTTACCTGGATTGAACTGACAACAGATCATGCAAGTACGCACTTTCTGTTTTGCTGCTGCTCGTAAGTGTTTATTGTTCCAAAGATTTTGTAAACTGTCTAGCATCGCTTTTTCTCCTAGATGTGCTGGACTATGTGCTGTGTTAATCATGACTTGAACCATAGAGTCAGGGAGAAACCATGTAGATTTTCCCTTCGTCACCCAACCTTGATCTGTCTGGATCCCTCCTAGTTCAATCCATTTCTTTATTTCTTCTGGGGTAGCATGTGTCTGAATATCGATAACATCTAGTGTGGGATCCCTGACTGTCATACAATGTGTCGGTCCTATTGTCTTTGTCATGTCAGTTGTCTGAGTGTGAGTCGATGCTGTATGTTTTGCTGTCTGGTCTGCCAGGTCGTTACCCTGGGAAACAGAATCTGTGACTTTAGTATGTGCTTTACACTTCATGACGGATATGCCTGAAGGCAAATGTATTGCTTCTAACAGTGCTTGAATGAGGGGACCATGTTGGATCTTGGCACCATGAGAGGTCAGAAAACCTTGTTCTTGCCATAACATACCGAAGTCGTGTACAACTCCGAATGCATAACGGGAATCAGTGTATATATTGACATTTCTGTTCTTGGCTAGAATACAGGCTCGGGTCAGAGCAATAAGCTCTGCTGCTTGAGCGGACAGTGTGTTAATACGATGTGTTTCTTTAACTTCGGTTTCAGTGGTCACGGCATATGCGGCCACTAATTCTCCTGTACTTGTTCGCATACATGAACCATCCACATAAAGTGTCAGGTCTGGATTTGTCAGTGGAACATCTGTTAAGTCTCGTCGGGGCTTTGTTACTGCATTAATGATCTCTATACAATCATGCGGGGCTGGATCTGTCATAATTGTAGGTAACAGTGTTGCGGGGTTCAGAATGCTGCAGCGTCTGATCTCTATGTGTGGCTGGAATAGCGTTAATTCGTAACCTGTCAGTCGTGCTATAGTCAAGTGTTGGGTCTGGGTTCTGTTTAAAAGAACCTCTACAGAATGTGGAACTTGTACTGTTAACTGATGGCCTAAAACAATTGAATCGCTCTGTCTTATTGCTAACGCTGTTGCTGCTACTGACTTTAAGCACGCAGGGAGTGCCTGGGCTACTGAGTCCAATGTACTAGAAAAATAAGCACAAGGCTTATGTGAACCTGCTTGATCTTGAGTGAGGACAGACAATGCTGTACCATCACGTTCTGTAACAAAAAGTGTAAACGGTTTGCTGTAACATGGTGTCGCTAAAACTGGTGCTTGACATAATGCTTTCTTTAATTCCTCAAAGGCTTGTGTATGTTCCTGAGTCCAAGGGAGGGCAGTCGAAGTTGCTGCCTCCTGCGTTGTTAACTGGATGAGTGGTTTAGCTAGAAATGCATATTGAGGAATCCATTGTCTGCAGTACGAGGTGAGGCCTATGAAGGCCCGCACTTCCTTTTGTGTCTGGGGTCGTGGCATATTTACAATTAACTGAATGCGATCGGGAGTGAGCTGTCCCCCCACTTTGGACAGCAAGTGACCCAAGTACACAACTTGCTGAACACAGAATTGTAACTTCGAAGGAGACACCTTGTGTCCCTTGTCTGCCAGAAAATGGAGAACCGTCAGTGATGCTTGTTCACATTCGGGCTCACTTCGTGCGGTGATCAGCAGATCATCGACGTATTGCAGTAAAGCGGTGTTAACGGGCATTTGAATACAGTCTAGTTGTCTTTTCAGTGCTTGACTATAGATGCTGGGGCTTTCTGTGAATCCTTGAGGTGCGCGGGAAAATTTGAAACTTCGTCCATTTAAACTGAATCCGAAGAGATATTGGCTCTCTGGATCAATAGGTACACTAAAGAAGGCGTTCTTGAGATCAATTACAGTAAAGAACGTTGCTTCTGAATCAATAGCAGTCAATAGGGACGAGATATCGGGGACCACAGGGTACTGTGGTACAATACATTTATTCAGCTCTCGAAGATCAATCACCAGCCGATATACTGGCGGTGCATTGGGGTCAGTACGTTTAAGAATTGGAATGAGGGGTGAATTGCAGATATTGGAGTCGGTTTCTACGACCACTCCTTGTGCTATGAGCTCTTCAATGATTTCCAGTAAAGCCACTACAGCATCGGGTGGTAACTTGTATTGTCTGATTCGTGGTAGTACAACTCCTGTCTTGAGTGTAACACGGTATGGTGTGATATGCATACAACCTACATCAGTTGGGCCTTTTGCCCACAGGTGGTCTGGTACATTTTTCAATCTGACATCGAATTCTCGCAACACATAATGACCCTTGAAATCCCGTAGAAAGAGTCTAACTCCCTCCGGGGAACAGCAGATTATAGCTCCTAGAGCCTTCAATGTTTTAATTCCTAACAGATTTTCTGGGCATGATTTTGTAAGTAACAAGTCTGTAATTCGTGATAATGGACCCACAGCCAAGGGTACTGGTTCTGATACTTCATTTACAATGGGCTGTCCCGAAAAACCAAGGGAAACATTCTGTGAGCCTGAGAGGGGTGCCCCTGGGACTTCATTATGACTGATTGTGGTGCGGCTTGCCCCTGTGTCAATTAAAAACTTTCTGTCTTTTCCCAATACCTGACTGTGTACATAAGGACCTTCTTGATCTACAGGAATTTCAATAAGAGGCAAGCCAAATTCCCTCTCTAGGCTGTTTCATGTGTATCGTTGATACTCAGGGTAAGCAGATTGGGCATACTGGTACATCTGTTGGGAAACTTGTTGAGTCGTAGCAGTGGGCTGTGGTACCGCTACCGTCTGTGCTGTATGAGATGAAGCATGCATAGGCTGTGTATTCTGCAGGGGCTGTGCATTCTGTGAAGTCTGTTGCTGAACCTGATCTTGTCTAGGCGGATGCGGTCTCTCTTTAGTTTTACCTGTCGCTATGTTATGTTTCAGAACTGGACATTCATGTACGTAGTGACCTGGCTGCTTGCAATAGTTGCACGTCCCTTTAACGGGACCTGCGACGTGACCTGTCTGGTTCGTACCCTTTCTGTTTCCGTCGGTATGGACCGACTGGGCTACCAACATTTTCATTTTCGTGTCTTTCATACGTTTCTGTTCTTGATCCTGTTCTTCTCTAATTCTATTCTGATGGTATTGTAACATTTGTAACATCTGAGATGGCGTATTTGCTTGCCATGTACTCTCTACCTTGTATACACGATTTTTGACTGCTAACAGGGAATTCTCAACTAACTTTGATACAAAAAGATGCGGGTACGATTCGCTACTTGGTTTAAGACCACTATTAATAATAAAACATTTCTCGAATCTTGAATAAAAGTCACTAGTATCTTCGTCGGGCTTCTGTTTACATGCTGAGATTGCATCCCAGTCTTCTTTTCTAGTTGCCAGTAATCTTGGCAGAACCTGTACTATTAAACCTGGTAATGCTTTAGTTTTGTCCCCAAGGCCTACCCCTGGGACACGTTTATTCTCTTCGTCTTCTATTTCTCGTTCGGAAGTTTTAAAGTCACTGGGCTCGATACAGTCTTTGGAAGGGGTGGATGAGCCTGGGTCGGATTTCAGTTCATTACACAGTTTAACATGGCTCATGTGGACCCACCCCTTCCTGCCCTCAACCTTCACAGCTGTCCTTGTAGTAAGTAGAACGGTCTTCGGCGATTTCCAGCGGGGCTCCAACGGACTTTTCCGGTCGAAGTTCCTTATGAGGATTAGATCACCTGGACGGACATCATGTGGCTTTACATCAGTGTTGTCAGGGAAGGCTGCAGCAACCTGTGAACGACATGATTGGAGTGCAGACATCAAGGAGGTAAGGTAATCTGTCAACATATTGCAATCAACATCAGTTATTTTCTTCGGAATGGGCGTCCCCCACATATTCGGTGGTCTCCCAAAGACCACTTCGTACGGGGATAGTCCTGATCTCGAATGGGCAACCATCCTCATATAGAACAGTGCCACTGGCAGGGCGACTATCCAGTCGACCCCTTTCTCTTTACATATTTTAGCAAGTCGTGTCTTTAATGTCTGATTATGTCTTTCTACAAGGCCTGCGGCTTCGGGATGTCGGACACAATGGAATTTCCACTGGTATCCTAGCAATAAAGAAACTTCCTTCATTAATTCGGATGAGAATGGCTGACCGTTATCTGAGTACACGACACGAGGCAAGCCGTACCGTGGGAAGAATTCACGAACCAACTGCCTGGCAGTGGTCGGAGCAGTGTAATCTGGGGCTGGGTATGCTTCGGTCCAACGGGACAGAGCACAAACAATTACGAGAACATATTTAAAACCTCGACAACGGTCCATCTGGATATAATCCATCTGGAGGACTTCAAAAGGGTGATCGGGAGGATGAAATCCACCTTGCTCTACAGGGACACTTTTACCTGGATTGAACTGACAACAGATCATGCAAGTACGCACTTTCTGTTTTGCTGCTGCTCGTAAGTGTTTATTGTTCCAAAGATTTTGTAAACTGTCTAGCATCGCTTTTTCTCCTAGATGTGCTGGACTATGTGCTGTGTTAATCATGACTTGAACCATAGAGTCAGGGAGAAACCATGTAGATTTTCCCTTCGTCACCCAACCTTGATCTGTCTGGATCCCTCCTAGTTCAATCCATTTCTTTATTTCTTCTGGGGTAGCATGTGTCTGAATATCGATAACATCTAGTGTGGGATCCCTGACTGTCATACAATGTGTCGGTCCTATTGTCTTTGTCATGTCAGTTGTCTGAGTGTGAGTCGATGCTGTATGTTTTGCTGTCTGGTCTGCCAGGTCGTTACCCTGGGAAACAGAATCTGTGACTTTAGTATGTGCTTTACACTTCATGACGGATATGCCTGAAGGCAAATGTATTGCTTCTAACAGTGCTTGAATGAGGGGACCATGTTGGATCTTGGCACCATGAGAGGTCAGAAAACCTTGTTCTTGCCATAACATACCGAAGTCGTGTACAACTCCGAATGCATAACGGGAATCAGTGTATATATTGACATTTCTGTTCTTGGCTAGAATACAGGCTCGGGTCAGAGCAATAAGCTCTGCTGCTTGAGCGGACAGTGTGTTAATACGATGTGTTTCTTTAACTTCGGTTTCAGTGGTCACGGCATATGCGGCCACTAATTCTCCTGTACTTGTTCGCATACATGAACCATCCACATAAAGTGTCAGGTCTGGATTTGTCAGTGGAACATCTGTTAAGTCTCGTCGGGGCTTTGTTACTGCATTAATGATCTCTATACAATCATGCGGGGCTGGATCTGTCATAATTGTAGGTAACAGTGTTGCGGGGTTCAGAATGCTGCAGCGTCTGATCTCTATGTGTGGCTGGAATAGCGTTAATTCGTAACCTGTCAGTCGTGCTATAGTCAAGTGTTGGGTCTGGGTTCTGTTTAAAAGAACCTCTACAGAATGTGGAACTTGTACTGTTAACTGATGGCCTAAAACAATTGAATCGCTCTGTCTTATTGCTAACGCTGTTGCTGCTACTGACTTTAAGCACGCAGGGAGTGCCTGGGCTACTGAGTCCAATGTACTAGAAAAATAAGCACAAGGCTTATGTGAACCTGCTTGATCTTGAGTGAGGACAGACAATGCTGTACCATCACGTTCTGTAACAAAAAGTGTAAACGGTTTGCTGTAACATGGTGTCGCTAAAACTGGTGCTTGACATAATGCTTTCTTTAATTCCTCAAAGGCTTGTGTATGTTCCTGAGTCCAAGGGAGGGCAGTCGAAGTTGCTGCCTCCTGCGTTGTTAACTGGATGAGTGGTTTAGCTAGAAATGCATATTGAGGAATCCATTGTCTGCAGTACGAGGTGAGGCCTATGAAGGCCCGCACTTCCTTTTGTGTCTGGGGTCGTGGCATATTTACAATTAACTGAATGCGATCGGGAGTGAGCTGTCTCCCCACTTTGGACAGCAAGTGACCCAAGTACACAACTTGCTAAACACAGAATTGTAACTTCGAAGGAGACACCTTGTGTCCCTTGTCTGCCAGAAAATGTAGAACCGTCAGTGATGCTTGTTCACATTCGGGCTCACTTCGTGCGGTGATCAGCAGATCATCGACGTATTGCAGTAAAGCGGTGTTAACTGGCATTTGAATACAGTCTAGTTGTCTTTTCAGTGCTTGACTATAGATGCTGGGGCTTTCTGTGAATCCTTGAGGTGCGCGGGAAAATTTGAAACTTCGTCCATTTAAACTGAATCCGAAGAGATATTGGCTCTCTGGATCAATAGGTACACTAAAGAAGGCGTTCTTGAGATCAATTACAGTAAAGAACGTTGCTTCTGAATCAATAGCAGTCAATAGGGACGAGATATCGGGGACCACAGGGTACTGTGGTACAATACATTTATTCAGCTCTCGAAGATCAATCACCAGCCGATATACTGGCGGTGCATTGGGGTCAGTACGTTTAAGAATTGGAATGATGGGTGAATTGCAGATATTGGAGTCGGTTTCTACGACCACTCCTTGTGCTATGAGCTCTTCAATGATTTCCAGTAAAGCCACTACAGCATCGGGTGGTAACTTGTATTGTCTGATTCGTGGTAGTACAACTCCTGTCTTGAGTGTAACACGGTATGGTGTGATATGCATACAACCTACATCAGTTGGGCCTTTTGCCCACAGGTGGTCTGGTACATTTTTCAATCTGACATCGAATTCTCGCAACACATAATGACCCTTGAAATCCCGTAGAAAGAGTCTAACTCCCTCCGGGGAACAGCAGATTATAGCTCCTAGAGCCTTCAATGTTTTAATTCCTAACAGATTTTCTGGGCATGATTTTGTAAGTAACAAGTCTGTAATTCGTGATAATGGACCCACAGCCAAGGGTACTGGTTCTGATACTTCATTTACAATGGGCTGTCCCGAAAAACCAAGGGAAACATTCTGTGAGCCTGAGAGGGGTGCCCCTGGGACTTCATTGTGACTGATTGTGGTGCGGCTTGCCCCTGTGTCAATTAAAAACTTTCTGTCTTTTCCCAATACCTGACTGTGTACATAAGGACCTTCTTGATCTACAGGAATTTCAATAAGAGGCAAGCCAAATTCCCTCTCTAGGCTGTTTCATGTGTATCGTTGATACTCAGGGTAAGCAGATTGGGCATACTGGTACATCTGTTGGGAAACTTGTTGAGTCGTAGCAGTGGGCTGTGGTACCGCTACCGTCTGTGCTGTATGAGATGAAGCATGCATAGGCTGTGTATTCTGCAGGGGCTGTGCATTCTGTGAAGTCTGTTGCTGAACCTGATCTTGTCTAGGCGGATGCGGTCTCTCTTTAGTTTTACCTGTCGCTATGTTATGTTTCAGAACTGGACATTCATGTACGTAGTGACCTGGCTGCTTGCAATAGTTGCACGTCCCTTTAACGGGACCTGCGACGTGACCTGTCTGGTTCGTACCCTTTCTGTTTCCGTCGGTATGGACCGACTGGGCTACCAACATTTTCATTTTCGTGTCTTTCATACGTTTCTGTTCTTGATCCTGTTCTTCTCTAATTCTATTCTGATGGTATTGTAACATTTGTAACATCTGAGATGGCGTATTTGCTTGCCATGTACTCTCTACCTTGTATACACGATTTTTGACTGCTAACAGGGAATTCTCAACTAACTTTGATACAAAAAGATGCGGGTACGATTCGCTACTTGGTTTAAGACCACTATTAATAATAAAACATTTCTCGAATCTTGAATAAAAGTCACTAGTATCTTCGTCGGGCTTCTGTTTACATGCTGAGATTGCATCCCAGTCTTCTTTTCTAGTTGCCAGTAATCTTGGCAGAACCTGTACTATTAAACCTGGTAATGCTTTAGTTTTGTCCCCAAGGCCTACCCCTGGGACACGTTTATTCTCTTCGTCTTCTATATCTCGTTCGGAAGTTTTAAAGTCACTGGGCTCGATACAGTCTTTGGAAGGGGTGGATGAGCCTGGGTCGGATTTCAGTTCATTACACAGTTTAACATGGCTCATGTGGACCCACCCCTTCCTGCCCTCAACCTTCACAGCTGTCCTTGTAGTAAGTAGAACGGTCTTCGGCGATTTCCAGCGGGGCTCCAACGGACTTTTCCGGTCGAAGTTCCTTATGAGGATTAGATCACCTGGACGGACATCATGTGGCTTTACATCAGTGTTGTCAGGGAAGGCTGCAGCAACCTGTGAACGACATGATTGGAGTGCAGACATCAAGGAGGCAAGGTAATCTGTCAACATATTGCAATCAACATCAGTTATTTTCTTCGGAATGGGCGTCCCCCACATATTCGGTGGTCTCCCAAAGACCACTTCGTACGGGGATAGTCCTGATCTCGAATGGGCAACCATCCTCATATAGAACAGTGCCACTGGCAGGGCGACTATCCAGTCGACCCCTTTCTCTTTACATATTTTAGCAAGTCGTGTCTTTAATGTCTGATTATGTCTTTCTACAAGGCCTGCGGCTTCGGGATGTCGGACACAATGGAATTTCCACTGGTATCCTAGCAATAAAGAAACTTCCTTCATTAATTCGGATGAGAATGGCTGACCGTTATCTGAGTACACGACACGAGGCAAGCCGTACCGTGGGAAGAATTCACGAACCAACTGCCTGGCAGTGGTCGGAGCAGTGTAATCTGGGGCTGGGTATGCTTCGGTCCAACGGGACAGAGCACAAACAATTACGAGAACATATTTAAAACCTCGACAACGGTCCATCTGGATATAATCCATCTGGAGGACTTCAAAAGGGTGATCGGGAGGATGAAATCCACCTTGCTCTACAGGGACACTTTTACCTGGATTGAACTGACAACAGATCATGCAAGTACGCACTTTCTGTTTTGCTGCTGCTCGTAAGTGTTTATTGTTCCAAAGATTTTGTAAACTGTCTAGCATCGCTTTTTCTCCTAGATGTGCTGGACTATGTGCTGTGTTAATCATGACTTGAACCATAGAGTCAGGGAGAAACCATGTAGATTTTCCCTTCGTCACCCAACCTTGATCTGTCTGGATCCCTCCTAGTTCAATCCATTTCTTTATTTCTTCTGGGGTAGCATGTGTCTGAATATCGATAACATCTAGTGTGGGATCCCTGACTGTCATACAATGTGTCGGTCCTATTGTCTTTGTCATGTCAGTTGTCTGAGTGTGAGTCGATGCTGTATGTTTTGCTGTCTGGTCTGCCAGGTCGTTACCCTGGGAAACAGAATCTGTGACTTTAGTATGTGCTTTACACTTCATGACGGATATGCCTGAAGGCAAATGTATTGCTTCTAACAGTGCTTGAATGAGGGGACCATGTTGAATCTTGGCACCATGAGAGGTCAGAAAACCTCGTTCTTGCCATAACATACCGAAGTCGTGTACAACTCCGAATGCATAACGGGAATCAGTGTATATATTGACATTTCTGTTCTTGGCTAGAATACAGGCTCGGGTCAGAGCAATAAGCTCTGCTGCTTGAGCGGACAGTGTGTTAATACGATGTGTTTCTTTAACTTCGGTTTCAGTGGTCACGGCATATGCGGCCACTAATTCTCCTGTACTTGTTCGCATACATGAACCATCCACATAAAGTGTCAGGTCTGGATTTGTCAGTGGAACATCTGTTAAGTCTCGTCGGGGCTTTGTTACTGCATTAATGATCTCTATACAATCATTCGGGGCTGGATCTGTCATAATTGTAGGTAACAGTGTTGCGGGGTTCAGAATGCTGCAGCGTCTGATCTCTATGTGTGGCTGGAATAGCGTTAATTCGTAACCTGTCAGTCGTGCTATAGTCAAGTGTTGGGTCTGGGTTCTGTTTAAAAGAACCTCTACAGAATGTGGAACTTGTACTGTTAACTGATGGCCTAAAACAATTGAATCGCTCTGTCTTATTGCTAACGCTGTTGCTGCTACTGACTTTAAGCACGCAGGGAGTGCCTGGGCTACTGAGTCCAATGTACTAGAAAAATAAGCACAAGGCTTATGTGAACCTGCTTGATCTTGAGTGAGGACAGACAATGCTGTACCATCACGTTCTGTAACAAAAAGTGTAAACGGTTTGCTGTAACATGGTGTCGCTAAAACTGGTGCTTGACATAATGCTTTCTTTAATTCCTCAAAGGCTTGTGTATGTTCCTGAGTCCAAGGGAGGGCAGTCGAAGTTGCTGCCTCCTGCGTTGTTAACTGGATGAGTGGTTTAGCTAGAAATGCATATTGAGGAATCCATTGTCTGCAGTACGAGGTGAGGCCTATGAAGGCCCGCACTTCCTTTTGTGTCTGGGGTCGTGGCATATTTACAATTAACTGAATGCGATCGGGAGTGAGCTGTCTCCCCACTTTGGACAGCAAGTGACCCAAGTACACAACTTGCTGAACACAGAATTGTAACTTCGAAGGAGACACCTTGTGTCCCTTGTCTGCCAGAAAATGTAGAACCGTCAGTGATGCTTGTTCACATTCGGGCTCACTTCGTGCGGTGATCAGCAGATCATCGACGTATTGCAGTAAAGCGGTGTTAACGGGCATTTGAATACAGTCTAGTTGTCTTTTCAGTGCTTGACTATAGATGCTGGGGCTTTCTGTGAATCCTTGAGGTGCGCGGGAAAATTTGAAACTTCGTCCATTTAAACTGAATCCGAAGAGATATTGGCTCTCTGGATCAATAGGTACACTAAAGAAGGCGTTCTTGAGATCAATTACAGTAAAGAACGTTGCTTCTGAATCAATAGCAGTCAATAGGGACGAGATATCGGGGACCACAGGGTACTGTGGTACAATACATTTATTCAGCTCTCGAAGATCAATCACCAGCCGATATACTGGCGGTGCATTGGGGTCAGTACGTTTAAGAATTGGAATGATGGGTGAATTGCAGATATTGGAGTCGGTTTCTACGACCACTCCTTGTGCTATGAGCTCTTCAATGATTTCCAGTAAAGCCACTACAGCATCGGGTGGTAACTTGTATTGTCTGATTCGTGGTAGTACAACTCCTGTCTTGAGTGTAACACGGTATGGTGTGATATGCATACAACCTACATCAGTTGGGCCTTTTGCCCACAGGTGGGCTGGTACATTTTTCAATCTGACATCGAATTCTCGCAACACATAATGACCCTTGAAATCCCGTAGAAAGAGTCTAACTCCCTCCGGGGAACAGCAGATTATAGCTCCTAGAGCCTTCAATGTTTTAATTCCTAACAGATTTTCTGGGCATGATTTTGTAAGTAACAAGTCTGTAATTCGTGATAATGGACCCACAGCCAAGGGTACTGGTTCTGATACTTCATTTACAATGGGCTGTCCCGAAAAACCAAGGGAAACATTCTGTGAGCCTGAGAGGGGTGCCCCTGGGACTTCATTATGACTGATTGTGGTGCGGCTTGCCCCTGTGTCAATTAAAAACTTTCTGTCTTTTCCCAATACCTGACTGTGTACATAAGGACCTTCTTGATCTACAGGAATTTCAATAAGAGGCAAGCCAAATTCCCTCTCTAGGCTGTTTCATGTGTATCGTTGATACTCAGGGTAAGCAGATTGGGCATACTGGTACATCTGTTGGGAAACTTGTTGAGTCGTAGCAGTGGGCTGTGGTACCGCTACCGTCTGTGCTGTATGAGATGAAGCATGCATAGGCTGTGTATTCTGCAGGGGCTGTGCATTCTGTGAAGTCTGTTGCTGAACCTGATCTTGTCTAGGCGGATGCGGTCTCTCTTTAGTTTTACCTGTCGCTATGTTATGTTTCAGAACTGGACATTCATGTACGTAGTGACCTGGCTGCTTGCAATAGTTGCACGTCCCTTTAACGGGACCTGCGACGTGACCTGTCTGGTTCGTACCCTTTCTGTTTCCGTCGGTATGGACCGACTGGGCTACCAACATTTTCATTTTCGTGTCTTTCATACGTTTCTGTTCTTGATCCTGTTCTTCTCTAATTCTATTCTGATGGTATTGTAACATTTGTAACATCTGAGATGGCGTATTTGCTTGCCATGTACTCTCTACCTTGTATACACAATTTTTGACTGCTAACAGGGAATTCTCAACTAACTTTGATACAAAAAGATGCGGGTACGATTCGCTACTTGGTTTAAGACCACTATTAATAATAAAACATTTCTCGAATCTTGAATAAAAGTCACTAGTATCTTCGTCGGGCTTCTGTTTACATGCTGAGATTGCATCCCAGTCTTCTTTTCTAGTTGCCAGTAATCTTGGCAGAACCTGTACTATTAAACCTGGTAATGCTTTAGTTTTGTCCCCAAGGCCTACCCCTGGGACACGTTTATTCTCTTCGTCTTCTATTTCTGCCCATACAATCTTTTTCTCTCCCACCTCCCATTCCTTTTCCTTTAGTTTCTCGTAGATGCCCGTGGGCAGCAGTACCTTTAACATTTTCATGATATCATCATATGTGTAATCCCCCATCAATAACATGTCTTTAAGCTCTCTGTGAAAACCTGCAGGGTCTTTATCATGGCTCGGGACTAGTTTCTTCATTTCTAACAGTTCTAACTTGGTCAGTGGCGTGTGTACATACACACGTTTCAAGAGATGATCCTCACCCATAACTGGGTGTACTTCTCGTAAGGGGTTCTGACTTTCAATGCCACTCAGGCATTGCATGTGATACGTTTTCCTTTCTGGGGGCGGAGCGGGAACATATTCAGAGCTTATAAAAGTGTTATATCTATGTCGCTGTTCTAGAATTATTTGTATTAACTTGGTACTTAAACCTCTCCATCTATCCATGAGTAGTGCTTCTAACGTTTCATGTAAGGGACCTGGATCAGAATGTTGGTTTCTGTATTTCGTTAGGAGGTGCTGAATCATGTATATACCTGCTAGTTTCTGTTCGTCTGGGGAGAGGTTCAGAAATGTCTGCGCTAGTGTATCATCATTATACATATCCGGATTTTCAGCCCATAATATGGCTGACCGGGCTAGTTCTTGTTCATCCATTGAATTTAGTATGTGGTACCCCACTCGGTCTCGGAGTCTTTTATCAGTCTCCTGGAACTAGTGTTCAGAAGAATTCGGGTTGGTTAAGGCAGAGAGAAAAACTCTCTTGCTTTCTGGACGGATACCTTTCCTAAGGTAAGTTCCCTTACCTACATACGCTATAGTATCTGTAGTCTTTTCTGGTTCTTCAAACTCTTCTTCCTCCTCGGAGGAAGCCTTTTCCTTCTCTTTTTGATGTATTTCTATCACTGTTTTTCTAATTTTCTTGTACATACTGGCTATGCAAGTCCCCTTATCATGTTTTCCTTCAGATATATTTTGACCCCACTTGTTTAGTGCATCTAACTCGCTCTGATCTGTCCCAGGCCTGTCTCGTTCTCTTATTAGGCAATTTATGAAAAAACGTAGTATCTGTGCTTGAACGTCAACTTTCTGACGGTCCATGGCATCCTGAATACTGTCAGGGTCTTTCCCCGTCTGAATAAACTCGTATATTCTATCTAGGCGCTCCTTCATACCTGCATAGCATAGCAGGAAATCAGTAGCAGATCTTAACCGTAGTGATGCCATCATCATTATATTGTCTTTACCGGGTACTGGATCATATCTGCAAACTGAAAGGTTTTCCTTGAATATATCAAGGCTAGGAGACTTGAACGAAAAAGGACTCCGAAAGTCCCTGAGCTGTAACCTGCGTGTCAATGGCGGGGTGTGTAGACCCCCTTCCGCACCCCCTGAGGCGGAAGCTTGGGCATTATCTCTCGGTGGAGTCTGTACCTGAACTTGAATTTTTCTTTTAGTAGGATCAGGTAGAAGTGGTTTCGGTAGATCAACTTTTGGTACAGGAAGTGGTGGAGGTGGTGGAACAATAGGATTCTGTTGTGGTACTGGCGGAATTTGCTCTTGGGGCGGGTTACCACCCCCGTCCCTGTCGTTAGGCAGGGCGCGGACAGGCAGATTGGTGTAAGCGGGTGCTACATCCTCTAGATAGGAATTCAGAAATATGTCTTTAGTAGTCTTATGCATTACTTTAGTTGGAACTAATGGTGGCGGTAGGTTTTTCGGTATTTCTGAGATGGCCTCAGGCGAGCCCTCGGCCGCGAGATACATACCGTTTACGAGGTTATTTCGTGCGCGGTCTACTTGCTCTGTTTTTACTCGGATCCCCTCGGTAACTAACTCGTTTTCTTGGGCCTTGTCTGATTCTTTAAGTCTGTCTTCTCTACGTAGTGCTTTTTCAGCACGCTTATGCGATTCCTTACGCCAAAACTCTATGGCGTCTTTCTGGGATTGTCTGGCTTTCTTTTTCCATGGTACTTCCTCCACCTTCATGATGCACTCGGCATCCCATGTTCCGTTAACAGGCCATCTGTGTCTTTCGTCTAGGTGCTTGGTATAGTCGGCCCATAACTCTAGAAATAATATGGCATCTATGCCATGCTTGTGGTACATGAAGTTTCCTGGAGTGTCCCTAGGGGGGATAGGAATTGCTTCCTCTAGTATCCCTTTCCTAGTTCCTATCTGCTTTAATTTGTCGAAAAACGGCATCTTGTTTACTTAATACTGAATGCTCAACCCTAACTACTTAATACCTATAGCTAGTTATACAAGAACACAGTAAGGCACATTAAAAACAGTCACATTCATACCACGACATTGATCACATGCAAAGACATTTGAGACATATATCACTACCCTATATAACGGATGTACTGCTAAACAGTACAGATACACTGCCTAAAAACAGTGCAGACCGGACTTGTGTACCCAAACCCGTCTTGATACGTCCCAGCAATGGTACTCACCGGGAAGCACGGAAACAGAAGGCCTCGGAAAACCCGACTGGACTGGACTGGACTCGACTTCGGAAAACTTCGGAAAACTTCGGAAAACTGGTGGGCCTCTTGACACCTCGGACCTTGCTTCTTTCGGCTAGGCTCTGGTCGGGATCCTCCGCACTCCTCACCGCCTCGTCTGGGTACTGATCGCAGTCTTCGTCACCTCCGTGGGCCAGAGGGAGATGCAGGAAATCCTGCCGGTACGCGTAGTTTCCTTCTAACTGATGGCAGGGGACAGAGCTTGCAACGCACCAACCGGCGCGTGAGGTGGGGGAGGGGTCCCTATTCGGGCACCAAAATGATGTAAATATATAATTTACCGTCTTAATTTCTATGCAGGTAAGTACTTAATCAATAATAACTCAAATCGGAAAGAAAGAACCAGAGTCCGTGGTGTTAGAGTTCTTAGGGGTTTTATTCCACAAAAAGGAATGGTCAGGACCAGAATATCATGTTCTTCCCACCGCAGGGGTGGAAGAAGGGATAGAGCGCGCTGCATTTTATTGACAGTACATAGCTTATATACTTAATTCATGTCATAGGAAACAGTACAGTAGGCGTAACAGCTGAGAGAAGACAAGATAACAGTATCCACGTGTTACTAGTACGTAATCAGAAGGCGTGGACTAGGCGTGAACTGGAGGTGTGTGCTAGAAACGTCACAGGTAGGTGTCACTAGGGGGTGGCACCAAACAGAAATGTTGCAATGTCAGCAGAAATCGGAAGCTTGGATGCGCGCGCAGCTGCATGACGTGTGATTAACGTGAAACTGGAGGGTGCAGGGGACTTGACATTTACACTGACGGAAAGAGACAGAAGTCTGGCATGTCAGATCAACTTGTACTTCTATCATATCTGATATCTGATGTTTGGGAACCATATTATCTGGACGGAAAGGTCTCTGGGGCAGAAGCTATTCTATACTAACTGTGGATGAGTGTATAAGCGCCTAAGTGTCTGCATGAAGGACGTGGGGCATGGGGCCTTCCATGGGAGCATGGTAACAGAGGCTGTGAATTACTTGTACGGAAACAGGTAGGCCCTTTGGCCTCGTAGCTGAGGGGGATGTTTACTGAAGCTAGTAGGCAGGAATGCATTTTCGAGGAGCGGAACAGATAACTCGAAGGTTATAGTCAGTCTTGGCAGGCAGCAGGCTGAGCTGAGCGCGGTGGGCCGCGCTGAAAGTAAGTCAGAGTTCACGGGTACAGAGGCAGCCTGGGCTGAGGCTGTCAGAGTCAGGAGCCAGAAAAGAGGCTTGATGGCAGAAATTCAGGGCCTACCTTGCCAGAGCAGAAAAACATGTAAGGTACACTACAAAAAGACGTTGGCATAGCATACTTAGGAACGGACTATTTAATCCATTCAGGGTGGATCTGAAAGAGGACATGTTAACGTTGGACGCAAATGTATTTGCGTCTTCATAGCTGACACAGGAGGGAAGTTACATGCACTTTAAGCTGGTACATGGAGACGGTGGGGTACGCGCTAGGGAACACAACTTGACCATATAATTTATATTTCCTCAACTTGCGTGAGGGGTTCCGTTTATAAAAGTTGTATCCATGCACAGAATTTCGGGCCAAATCCCAGCTTCCGAAGTACCACAAAGAGGAACGGCCATTCCACTAAATCGAAGGCCATAGTGGCGTCCAAGGAAAGGATGGCTGCATCTGTCTGTATCTCTGGTGTACGGGCCATAACGGCATGCACCCTCCGTAGATAAGAGGTGTTACTTCCCGGCATGAACCCTGATTGGTCCGGGTGAACCAAGTCCTTGAGGTGTGGCTGTAGTCGGAGTGCCAACGCTGTGGCCAGTATTTTGGCTTCTGTATTCATTAGCGATATTGGGTGGTAAGAGGCTGCCAAATGCGCAGGTTTGCCCTGTTTGTGCACTGCCACAATTGTGGCTATTCGCTGATCCCGTGGCAGCACGCCATCCTCCAGGCAGTCATTGTACATGTTAAGTAAGTGCGGTGTGATCAGACCCGCCACTTTTTTGTACAGCTCTACTGGTAGCCCGTTTGGACCAATTGCTTTACCTGTGTTGAGTGCCGCCAGTGCCCGCCCCAACTCTTCCGACAAGAGGTCAGCATCTAGGCCTTCCCTGGCTTCCGGAGAAAGCGTAGGCATCCTAATATCTTACAAGAAATGTGTATTGTCCTCTATTGTGGTTAGCCTTTTGAGGTCCTGAAATGCTTGCCTGTGAAGTGTAGGGGGAACATAAACGGAGAGCACGTGATACAACCTACCTTCCCACTGCCCAGTTAGTACCGTAAATCGTCCCTGTGCATCAGTCCAAGTGTTCTTAATCATGAATGTGGAGCTCTTATGGACCAGGATTCCCACCCCTCTAGAGCCAGACGTGAACTCAGCGTGAGCTACCATTTTAAAGCCCCATCTATCTAGTGCCTTGCATGTTGTTCCTGTCAAATGTGTTTCCTGGAGTAGAACAATCGAGGCCCCTTACTCTTCAGGTACTGTAGGACCAGCCCTTGTTTAATTTTATGACCCAACCCATTCACGTTCCACGAAATTATGGACAAGGGGGGCCCGGCTGAAGTGGTAACTGAGTGTTGGTCTTCCGCCCCTCATGTGGTGTCACGTCGTGCTTGATATGTATATCCTATGGTTAGTGACTACTATTGATACCTGCTGTACATGACCTGCACTGTGTGCGCATAGATTGTATAGTTGACACGTAAACTTGTTCCTTGAAATAACATAACATATTAAACGTAAACATTGTAACAGTTGCTTCAAGAATCCTTGGCCCCTAATCCCAAACCCTGCCCTCCCCCCCATCGGATCTGTGACTGTCCCCATCTCCAATTGCTAATTATGGCCCGATAAACAATTGTAGTCCCTGAAGAAAGTGGTCATTGTTCACCAGAGACCAAAACAAACCGAAACTTATCGCTATCAAAATCCCAACCCCCCACCCTGCCTCCCTGCCCGGCGGATACAGAACCATCCACCACCCCCAACTGAGCAGATTGCTTACTTCCCAGAACAAAATGTAGTGTTCGTAAGAGTGAGACTACCGTGACTGTTATAGGCTCCTTCCCACCCATCAATGTCCATGCAGCGCTAGCAACATCACGGTAGGTCCTACCTGTAGGAGTCTTCATAACTTGCCTGTGTATCACGTCCTTAATCGACCCATTATAAGGAAGGTCAATGTAACAGTACCCACCAGCCTGCGATCACCGCCCAATCTCGGGCCGTGTCCATATCATAGTCTCCTACTGCTGTGTTGTGAAGCGTGGCAGCCTGTGAGGTCCTTAATCCTTAATCCTTATGGAACAGAGGGCAGAAAGGCACAAAAACAAGGGGAAAACGAGTGAAACAGAGGGCAGAAGGGCACAAAAAACAAGGGGGAAATGAGTGAAACAGAGAGCAGAAGGCCAAAAAAACAAGTGAAACAGAGAGCAGAAGGCCACAAAAAACGAGGGAAACAGGGCAGAAGGGCACAAAAAGCGAGGGAAACAGAGGGCAGAAGGGCACGAAAAACGAGGGAAACAGAGTGCAGAAGGGCACAAACAAAAAACGAGGGAAACAGAGGGCAGAAGGGCACAAAACAAGGGGAAAACGAGTGAAACAGAGAGCAGAAGGCCACAAAAAACAAGAAATACGGAGGGCAGAAGGGCACGAAAAACAAGGGGAAAACGAGTGAAACACAGAGCAGAAGGCCACAAAAAACAAGAAATACGGAGGGCAGAAGGGCACGAAAAACGAGGGAAACAGGGCAGAAGTGCACGAAAAACAAGTGGTAAACGAGTGAAACAGGGCAGAAGGCCACATAAAAAGAGGGAAACAGAAGGCAGAGGGGCACAGAAACCAAAGGGAAAACGAGTGCAACAGAGGACAGAAGGCCACAAAAAACGAGTGAAACAGAGGGCAGAAGGGCACGAAAAACGAGGGAAACAGGGCAGAAGGGCGCAAAAAACTAGGGAAACAGAGGGCAAAAGGGCACAAAAAACAAGGGGAAAATGAGTGAAACAGGGCAGAAGGCCCAAAAAAACAGGGAAACAGAGGCAGAAGGGCAAGAAAAACGAGGGAAACAGAGGGCAGAAGGGCACTAAACAAGGGGAAAACGAGTGAAACAGAGAGCAGAAGGCCACAGAAAACAAGGGAAACAGGGCAGAAGGGCACGAAAAACAAGGGGAAAACGAGTGAAACAGAGGGCAGAAAGGCACAAAAACAAGGGGAAAACGGGTGGAACAGAGGGTAGAAAGGCACAAAAAATGAGGGAAATAGAGGGCAGAAGGGCACAAAAAACAAGGGGAAAACGAGTGAAACAGAGGGCAGGAGGGCACAAAAACAAGGGGAAAATGGGTGGAACAGAGGGCAGAAAGGCAAAAAAACGAGGGAAACAGGGCAGAAGGGGACAAAAAACAAGGGGAAAACGAGTGAAACAGAGGGCAGAAGGGCACAAAAAAAGGGGAAAACGAGTGAAACCAGGGGCAGAAGGCCACAAAAAACGAGGGAAACAGAGGGCAGAAGGGCACGAAAAATGAGGGAAACAGATGGCAGAAGGGCACAAAACAAGGGGAAACGAGTGAAACAGAGAGCAGAAGGCCCCAGAAAACAAGGGAAACAGGGCAGAAGGGCACAAAAAACAAGGGAAAACGAGTGAAACAGAGGGCAGAAGGCCACAAAAACAAGGGGAAAACGGGTGGAACAGAGGGCAGAAAGGCACAAAAAACGAGGGAAACAGAGGGCAGATGGGCACGAAACATGAGGGAAACAGAGGGCAGAAGGGCTCAAAACAAGGGGAAAATGAGTGAAACAGAGAGCAGAAGGCCACTAAAAACAAGGGAAACAGGGCAGAAAGGCACGAAAAACAAGGGGAAACCGAGTGAAACAGAGAGCAGAAGGCCACATAAAACAAGGGAAACAGGGCAGAAGGGCACGAAAAACAAGGGGAAAACGGGAGGAACAGAGGACAAAAATGCACAAAAACGAGGGAAACAGAGGGCAGAAGGGCACAAAAAACAAGGGGAAAACGAGTGAAACAGAGGGCAGAAGGCACTAAAACAAGGGAAATACGGGTGAAACAGAGGGCAGAAAGGCACAAAAAAACAGGGGAACAGGCAGAAGGGCACAAAAAACAAGGGGAAAACGAGTGAAACAGGGCAGAAGGGCACAAAAAACAAGGGAAAAACCAGTGAAACAGAGGGCAGAAGGCCACAAAAACGAGGGAAACAGAGGGCAGAAAGGCACGAAAAACGAGGGAAACAGATGGCAGAAGGGCACAAAACAAGGGGAAAACGAGTAAAATGGAGCAGAAGGCCTCAGAAATCAAGGTAAACAGGGCAGAAGGGCAAAAAAAACAAGGGAAAATGAGTGAAACAGAGGGCAGAAGGCCACAAAAACTAGGGAAAAACGGGTGGAACAGAGGGCAGAAAGGCACAAAAACAAGGGGAAAACGAGTGAAACAGAGGGCAGAAGGGCACAAAAAACAAGGGGGAAATGAGTGAAACAGAGAGCAGAAGGCCAAAAAAACAAGTGAAACAGAGAGCAGAAGGCCACAAAAAACGAGGGAAACAGGGCAGAAGGGCACAAAAAGCGAGGGAAACAGAGGGCAGAAGGGCACGAAAAACGAGGGAAACAGAGTGCAGAAGGGCACAAACAAAAAACGAGGGAAACAGAGGGCAGAAGGGCACAAAACAAGGGGAAAACGAGTGAAACAGAGAGCAGAAGGCCACAAAAAACAAGAAATACGGAGGGCAGAAGGGCACGAAAAACAAGGGGAAAACGAGTGAAACACAGAGCAGAAGGCCACAAAAAACAAGAAATACGGAGGGCAGAAGGGCACGAAAAACGAGGGAAACAGGGCAGAAGTGCACGAAAAACAAGTGGTAAACGAGTGAAACAGGGCAGAAGGCCACATAAAAAGAGGGAAACAGAAGGCAGAGGGGCACAGAAACCAAAGGGAAAACGAGTGCAACAGAGGACAGAAGGCCACAAAAAACGAGTGAAACAGAGGGCAGAAGGGCACGAAAAACGAGGGAAACAGGGCAGAAGGGCGCAAAAAACTTGGGAAACAGAGGGCAAAAGGGCACAAAAAACAAGGGGAAAATGAGTGAAACAGGGCAGAAGGCCCAAAAAACCAGGGAAACAGGGCAGAAAGGCACGAAAAACAAGGGGAAACCGAGTGAAACAGAGAGCAGAAGGCCACATAAAACAAGGGAAACAGGGCAGAAGGGCACGAAAAACAAGGGGAAAACGGGAGGAACAGAGGACAAAAATGCACAAAAACGAGGGAAACAGAGGGCAGAAGGGCACAAAAAACAAGGGGAAAACGAGTGAAACAGAGGGCAGAAGGCACTAAAACAAGGGAAATACGGGTGAAACAGAGGGCAGAAAGGCACAAAAAAACAGGGGAACAGGCAGAAGGGCACAAAAAACAAGGGGAAAACGAGTGAAACAGGGCAGAAGGGCACAAAAAACAAGGGAAAAACCAGTGAAACAGAGGGCAGAAGGCCACAAAAACGAGGGAAACAGAGGGCAGAAAGGCACGAAAAACGAGGGAAACAGATGGCAGAAGGGCACAAAACAAGGGGAAAACGAGTAAAATGGAGCAGAAGGCCTCAGAAATCAAGGTAAACAGGGCAGAAGGGCAAAAAAAACAAGGGAAAATGAGTGAAACAGAGGGCAGAAGGCCACAAAAACTAGGGAAAAACGGGTGGAACAGAGGGCAGAAAGGCACAAAAAACGAGGGAAACAGAGGGCAGAAGGGCACGAAACACGAGGAAAACAGAGGGCATAAGGGCACGAAGACCTAGGGAAACAGTGCAGCTCAGCATATT